>NC_057717.1:59584660-59592175 GCF_004010195.1 Chiloscyllium plagiosum | reverse complement strand
CATGTCCGTAAACCTTTTCAAACCCATTTTTCCGCTTTGTCACCGTTAACCTTGATCCACTTTCAAGAGCTTATCTACCTCAGCCTTAAATATATTCAATTACCTGGTGTCTAACAACTGCTGTGGCACTGAATTTCAACGATTCAACGCTGTCTGTCTGAAGAAATTTCTCCTTAACTCTATTCGAAATGGTCTTCCCTTGAAAGTGTGCCCTCAGGTCCCAGTCTCTCCGACCAATGGAACAGCTCCCAACATCCACTCTGACCAAGCCATTCAGTATTCTGTAAGTTGTAATTAGATCCCACCACATCCTTCTAAACTTCAACAAATATCGACCCAAACCCTCAAATGTTCCTCATGTGTTAAGCTTTTCATTCCTATGATCATTTTCGTCAATCTTATTTGAACACTATCTCGGCCCAGTGCATTCTTCCTGAGATATTGGACACAGAACTGCACACAATAATCCAAATCTACCCTGACCAAAGCGTCTTAGAGCCTCAGAAGTACATTCCTATATTTAAATATCATCATTGTTTTAGCCTTCCTAACTCCTCACATCCTGCAAGTTCACTTCAGAGACTCCTGGACGAGAACTCGCAAGTTTTCTTTGCACTTCAGACTTCTGAATTAAATCCCCATTTAAAAAGAAATGCCTCTATACTGCTTTCAAAAATGCATGACCTCACACTTTCTCAAGTTGTAATGTATCTCCCCGTTCTTTGCCCTCTCCCTAACCTGTCAAATTCCATCTGCAGGATAAAGTGAGGACTGCAGTTACTGGAGATCGGAGACAAAACATGTGGTGCTAGAAAAACACGAAGGAGCAGGAAAGTCGACGTTTCGGTAATTCGCTGTTCATTCGGAATGGTGTTGCATGGAAGGAAACTGAGCGATAAATGGGTGTCTGGGTCTGTGGGAAGGTAGCTTGGAAGGCGAAAGGTAGGTGAAGTTAAGGGGTGAGTAGGTCAGAGTAGACGTTGGAGCGGACAGATGTGGAGGAAGTTGGACAAGTCGGGCAGATTATAAGAGCAGCCCCGAGTTGGAGGATGACATTTGACATAAGCTTGGGGGCGGGGGGGGGGGGGTAAATATGAGGCAACTGGTGAAATTGACTTTGATACCGTGTGGTTGAAGGGTCCCAAGGCGGAATATGCGGCTTCTTCCTCCAGGCATGAGGTGGCGAGAAGTCGGCTTTGGAGGAGGCCAAGAACTTGTATGTCCTGGCCTGAGTGCAGGGAGAGTTGAACTGGCCGGCCAGAAGGTGCTGAAATGGTGGGTAGGGGTTATTCCAGAGATGCTCCCTGAACCGTTCTGAAAGTTGTTGTCCCGTATACCCAGAACAGAGATGGCCGCGAGCAATGGATACAGTAAATGAGATGTTTGAGTGGGAAGGAAAATCTCTGCCAGATGTAGACGTATTCTTTGGGGCCTTAAATGGAGGTGAGGTGGGAGGCGTGAGCGCAGAATTTGCACCTGTTGTAGTGACAATGGATGGTGCTTGGATTGGAGAGTGGTTTGGTTTGGGGAGGGTGTGGACCTAACGAGGGAGTCGTGAATGGATTGGTCTCTGCAGGATGCTGGTAGGGATTGGAAAGGAAATATATCTCTGTTGGTGGGCTTTGACTGGAGGTGGCTGAAAAGACGGATAGTGATGCGTTGTATCCGGAGGTTGGTGGGGTGGAAGTGGACGACCAGGCAGTTCTATCCTTGTGATTGGCACGGTGGTGTTCAAGTGCTGAGGTGTGAGAAGTTGAGGAGATGCGCTGGAGCATCCTTCTTCAGCCGATCCACCTCATCAATGCTCCTTGTCTCTCTTCCAATCTTTGCAGGGTCTGAAAACTTGGCCACAATGCGCTCAGTTCCTTCATCTGAAGAATTAATGCAATACAGTGAAAAGGTGTCGTTACCAAAAACTGCGTCTTGTGGGACACCACTTGTCACCATCTTCCATCCTGAGAAGGACAGTATTATCCATACTCTGCTTTCTGACAGACATCGAAGGCTAACACCTTGCCTTGAACACAATGGGACGTTATCTTTCAAAATAGCCTTGTTTGACACCTCATCAAAGGCCTTCTTGATATCCAGGTAGATACGTCAATTGGTTGTCCATGGTTTAATATGATCTTCTCGCAGGTTTGTCAGGCATGACCTCCCATTGTTGAACTGATGCTGTCTCTGCTATATTTTACAGAACACCTCTAATGTTTAGAAATCTCATCCTTCGCAATGAATTCCATGGTCTTACCCACGGCCGAGGTTAGGCTAATCAGTGTGTAATATTCCGTCTTCTGCCTTAATCCCGTTCTAAATCGGGTGCCATGTTAACGATTTTCGAATTGTCTTGGACCTTTCCTGATTCTAGTAATTCCTGAAGGATTACCACGAGCGCTTGCATTATCTCTTCAGGTATCTCCTTTTGAACTCGAGGGTGATTTCCATCCTGTCCATGTAAATTAACCATATTGAGGGGATTCAGTTTTCAACTGCGTACTCATCTCTGTCCTCTCACTCTCTTGAACTTTTGGGAAATTACTCTTGTGTTCCACCGTGAATACTGACGCAAACTTTCTCAGCCGCTTCTTTGTTTCCCACTATTATTTCTCCAGCATCATTTTCCAGCGGACCAATATCCACATTTGCCTCTCATTTGCAATTTGTATGTTTAAAGAATCTCTTACAGTCTTCTCTTATATTACTGGCTATGTATCCCCATATTTAATTTTCCCCCTCCTTATTTCTTTATTCCCGTCTGTTGGTCTTTGTAAACTTCGTAATTCTCTGTTTCTCCATCCCCTTCACCACATTATAAGCTTTCACTTTTCCTTTTCTGCCACACCTCACTTTCCTCGTCAGCCATGGTTGCCTCATCCTCCCTCTACCATGCCTCTTTTTCCTCGGGATGAATGTTTGCTGTGTCACCCGAATTCTCATAGAATCTCCTGCCATTGGTGCTCCATCGCACTTCCTGCTCGGCACATCTCCCACTCAATTCTAAACCAGATTCCCCCTTATGCCCGTGTCATTGCCTGTGTTCAGCTGAAAGACGGTTCCTTCTGATTCAGTCTACTCCCTCTCAAATTGTAGAATGCATTCAACGTTTTACTTCACCTTAATCTCCCTTATCCAGTCTGCCTTATTGCACAACATTTAATCACGTTTTGCCTGTCCCCTTCTGAGCTGCACCACGACGTGCTCCAAAAAGCCATCTCGTCGTCATTCCACAAGTTCCTTTACTTGCGAACCACTACAAACGTGATGTTCATAGTCCACCTGCATACTGAAATCCCCAATGATCACTGCAACTTTGCCTTTCCTACACATATATTCGATGTCTCGTGTATCTTGTGCCCCAGCTCTTGATTACTGTTTGGAGGCCCCTACAGGGCACCAACTATGGTTGTCTTAACTTTGTGGTTCCTCAATTCTCCCTGTGCAGTTTTTACACCATCTGACCCTACTTCGTTTCTTACTATTGATTTAATTTCATTTATTTATAATACGGCAACGCACTCCCCAGCCCACCTGCCTATCTTTACGAACGGATGTATATCCTTGAATATTCAGCTCCTAATTCTGACACCGTTGCAGCTTCTGTCACCATTTCCCTGAGACAGTCGCACTCACTCGTTCACCGTCTAACTATCCACATCATACTCACTCCGCAACTGTCATCGTTATCCCTTCACACTCAAATTGTCACTGTTTCACAGGCCACCTCACACTCACCCCTTCTTCGCCACACTAACCCCCTCACACTCAATCAGTCACTGTCAACTGGCACCGTAATTGCATCCATCTTAATTCTGTGCTCTAAACATATTGCTGCGAGAATGAACTTTCCAGTCCGTCCTCTCTGAGTGCAGATGTAATATTCACCCCGATTATTAATACAATTTCACCACCTTTTATATATTCCTCTCTATTTCGTCTAACATAACAAAACCCTGGAACGTTGAACGGCCAGCCCTCTCCCTTTCTCACCTAAAACTCTAATAGCCGCAACATCATCGTCCCATGTACTGGTTGAGGTTCCAGATTCATCTGCCTCACCCATAATAATCCTTGCACTGAAACACACTTCAGCCCAACTCCATCAGATCCTGACCTGATATTTAATTTGAGTTTCTCTGACGTAAATTTTTCTCTTCCATTTTCTGGTGACCAGGGGATTATGAAAGACTGTTGGTAACGCAGAAAAATATGGAAACAGACATTTAGAGTGTCCTGCCTTTCACTTCAATCGGTACATTGCAGAATGCACATGTCCAATGCCAACAAAGTACTCGGTAATTAATTTGCTTCGAATAACTCTCTCCAGGCACTCATTGCACATTCTACAGCTCTCATTGAACCAATTGGATTGACAGATCTCTTGTCCCTCCCTCGACCAAATCTCTGTAATACTTACACGCCAGTAATAGAAACAACCCGAACAGCAAATCCAAATGTCTTAATTGTGATACACCTCACATTAAAATCAGCAAGCTTCAGAATGCCATTCTTATTGTATTCAGTAACCACTGGCCTGTTTGTCTGTAATTGGTCTTAGCTGTACTTGTGTTAGTCTCCAACTCTTCCTCAGTCACTGTACTTGTGGACCAAATGCTTTGTTTCCCACTCTCAGCCCACGACCACACTAGTTTAAAACCTCATGACTATCAATAGCAAATCTGCCTGCCAGGAAATTACTGCCAGTTCAGATGCATCCGTCCTTCCTGTATGGTCCTATCAACGTGGGAGTCTCAATGATCCACAAGTCGGTAGCCCTGCCTTCTCGACCAGCTCTTTTGCCATGTATCTAACTGTACTACCTTCCTATTCTTAACCACACTGGCACTTGTCATGTACTCCTCTTGCCAAAATTCAAATATCATTTCAGTGCAGCTCCGGCAAGACCTTTTCATTTAAATAAATAGATTTATAATTAAAAAAGCGTGACCTCGAAAACCAAACAAAAAGAGAGGAGTTCACTGAATCAGTACAAAGACCACAGGATCTGATGTCTATCGCCTCCACAAAACAATTTGACAAGCAATGCAGATGAGACATCTATTTGCAGATGGACAAGAATAAACAGAAGTTAATCCGTAAGACAAGCAAGTGTCAGAGCAGATGGACACCATTCAGCCTGTTTACGCTGCTGAGCTATTCAATTGTGTATTCGCTATTCTGTTTCTTTCAACGGCAGGGTCTTTACTCATCATCCCGAGCGGGTGATAACGTGTGCAGTGTCTTTGTGTGCACAGCCATAGGTAGCGAGTAACCAGTGCACGAAGATGGGGTGTGGGGAGCCCAAAAGGTGGCACGAGAAAAGGCTGCATGAAGTTACAGATGGACTGTAGGCTTGAGAGAGACGGAGTGTGTCGTAAGGGACACTGCACTCACACAAGTGACGGGGCAAGATTCCCAATCACCCAGAGAGTCCGTGTACCTGGGCTGCTTTTACAACAACCAGCCGTATTTGCTGCATTTGTCCAGTGAACAAAAGCAAAAACACAGCAGATGGTAGAAACGCGAAGTTAACACAGAGACATACTGTGGAGAGAGACAGAATTAATACTCACAATGCAGACAAGGGAAGAATGTACAGACATCACATAGACAGTCACCTGAGATTGTAATTGAACCTGGGTCCCTGACTCTGAAATGGAAAAGCGCTGTACCGATATATCACCCAATGATGGAATATACAATTAGTTTCGTTACATGCTTGTTTTCAAAAATCAATTCACTGCAATATTCTCACTCAGTCTGTCCAAGATTGGGAAACAATTTTAAAGCAGCAGGAGACAATTCAAAAAGACAAGAATGACAGATGGATTGTAAGCTTGAGAGAGATGGAGTGTGTAATCAGGGACATTGCACTCACACAAGTGTCCGGGCAAAATTCCCAATCACCCAAGGGAGACAGTGTACGTCGGCTGCTTTAACAACAACCAGCCGTATTTGCTGCATTTGTCCAGTGAGCAAAAGCAACAAAATACTGTAGATGGTAGAAATCCAAAGCTAACATTATGTCTCTACGTACTGTGGAGAGAGGCAGAATTAATACTCACAATGATGAATTATACGATTAGTTATTTACATACTTGCTTTCAAAAGTCAATTCACTGGAATACTCTCACTCAGTCTGTCTAAGATCGGGAAACATTTTTAAAGCAATAGGAGACAATTAAAAAACAATAATGTGGAAACCATGGAACATTTAAGGTATATCACCGTGGAAAAGGCGATTATAAGAAATTAGTTAAGATATATTAAAGGAAGGGAGGCAAGAGTGAACGTTGAACTAATAGAAACAAGGCTGGCTTCAGAGAAAGGGAGAACAAAGAACTGGGGGATGAACTGAACAGGTTCTCTACACAGTGGAAGATATGAGCAGCAATCCAGCACTTCAAGAAAAGTCAAGGGCTCGAGATGAGTACAGTGATATGCGTTGAGGTGACTGTTTTGGGGAAGTTGCAAGGTTTGACGATAGATAAATTACATAGACAGTTGTTATGGCGACGCAAGGTCCTGAAGGAGATAGCGAATGAGATTGTAGAGACACTGGTGATGAATTTTCAGACAAAGCTGCAGTCAGTGAGAGTCCCAGAGTACTGGAAAATGGTAAGGTAAAATATTAGGAAGAATGGCAAAATACAAGAAATCATAGACTTGTTCGCCTGACGTTGGCTATTAGTTGGATTTTAGGGTTCATTATTAACAATTAGATTGCATAGCGCTTGCAGGTGTATAGTCGATTAGGATGAGTCAGCATGGCCTCCTCAAGGAGAGGTCCCACGTGACAAAACTCTCTGATTTCTTTCTGAAGATAATGCGCCAGTTTGACAAAGGAAGGCTGATATTTGATTGGCTAATAGGGAATCCTCCACATTTGAATCTGCGTTAAATTGAATCTTGTTAATGTATTGTAAACACCTTGCATATTACATAGACACAAAAACAGTTAAAATGCATTCAATACTAGTTAAATACAATAAGGATGGAGGGTCGGGCGATGTGCGGTTTCTGCAAGACGTGGGGCTGGTGGATCCCATTGTAGCTCCCAGTGATCATGTCTGTGGTGAATGTTGGTTGCTGGAAAAACACCGTCTCAGTGTCAATGAGCTGGAGTTGGACCAACAAACATTGTGGCACATCAAGGAAGGGGAGAATTACCTGGATGGAGAAAGTGAGGTCTGCAGATGCTGGAGATCAAAGTTGAAACTTTATTGCTGGAACAGCACAGCAGGTCAGGCAGCATCCAGGAAACAGGAGATTCGACGTTTCGGGCACAGGCCCTACTTCAGGAATGAGCAGAGAGCGTTCAGCAGGAGAAGATAAAAGGTAGGGAGGAGGGACTTGGAGGAGGGGCGTGGGAAATGTGATAGGTGGAAAGAGGTCAAGGTGAGGGTGATAGGTCGGAATAGGGTGGAGGCGGAGAGGTCAAGAAGAAGACTGCAGATCTTTGAGGGGCCCTATTCTCTCCCTAGTTACCCTTTTATCCTTAATATATTTGTAAAATCC
>NC_057717.1:59575883-59584366 GCF_004010195.1 Chiloscyllium plagiosum | reverse complement strand
AACTGGTGAAGTCCACGTTCATCCCCTGCGGTTGGAGGGTTCCCAGTCGGAAGATAAGATGCTCCTCCTCCGACCGTCGGGTTGTTGTGGTTTGGCGGTGGATGAGTCCAATGACCTGCATATCCTCGGTGGAGTGGGAGGGGGAGTTGCAATGCTGTGCTACAGGTTGGTTGGGTTGGTTCGTCCGGGTGGCCCAGAGGTGCTCTCTGAATCGCTCCGCAAGTAGGCGGCCTGTCTCCCCAATATAGAGGAGGCCACACCGGCTGCAGCGGATGCAGTAGATGATGTGGGTGGAGGTGCAGGTGAGTCTGTGGCGGATATGGGAGTTTCCTTTTGGGCCTTGGAGAGGAGTGAGGGGGGAGGTGTGGGCGCAAGTGTTGCACTTCCTGCGGTTGCAAGGGAAGGTGCCGGGAGTGGAGGTTGGGTCGGTAGCTGGTGTGGATCTGACAAGGGAGTGGCGGAGGGAGTGGTCTGTACGGAAGGCTGGTAGGGGAGGGGAGGGAAATATATCCTTGGTGCTGGGGTCTGTTTGGAGGTGGCGGAAGTGACGGCGGATGATGCGCTGTACATGGAGCTTGGTGGGGTGGTAGGTGAGGACCAGTGGGGTTCTGTCCTGGTTCTGTCCTGGTAATTAATTACCTGGATGCTGTGTTTCAGGAGACAGTCACACCCCTTAGCCTAACTAACTCAAAGTAAGCCCGTGGTCAGAGACAGGAGGGTGTGGCTGTGAGTGAGGCAGGTAGAGGGATTGCAGAGATAGAGTTGCAGGATCCTCAGCCCGGTCGTTCTCGAACACGTTCAAGTGTTTTGATCCATATGTGGATGAGAATTGGAACTGCAGGGATGATGAGCTGATTGTCCGCAGCACTGAGTTTAGGGAAACCTTCATGGGAGGAGAAGAAAAGAAAAATGTTTATGTAATTGGGGATTGCAAAGTTAGCTGCATTGACACTGTTCTCATTGAGCAGGATTGAGAGTCCCAAAGGTTTTGATGCCTGCCTGGTGCTCGGGTTTAGGATACCACATCTGGGCTGCAGAGGAACTTGGAGTGAGAGGTAAGCATCCAGTGGTCGTGGTCCACGCAGGTACCAATGGCACAATGGCATGGATAAAGCCAGAGCAGATGTTCTGTAAGGGATATAAATAGTCGAGAAATAAATTAAAAAGCAGAGGCAAAAGGGATCTTTGGATTACTACTTTAGCCGTAGCAGAATTGTCGCAGTGTCAACAAGATTAAGTAAATAGATACTTGGCTAAAAGATTGGTGTGGGGAAAATAGGTTGAATTCATGGAATATTGCCACCATGGAGGAGAAGGGACGTTTGCTGATGTGATAGTTTTCAACTTAACAGAGTCCTCACGAATCATACACTCAGGGTTGTACAAAGTTAGATGAGATGACTTAGAGTGTGGAAACAGGCCCTTCTATCCAGTAAGTCCACACCAACCCTCCGAAGACCAACCCACTCAGACAAATTCCCCTACACCTAACACAAAGGGGAGCTTAGCATGGCCAATTCACCTAACCTGCACATGTTTGGACTGTGGGAGGAAACCGGAGCACCCGGAGGAAACCCACACAGACACGGGGAGAATGTGCAAACTCCACACAGACAGTTTCCCAAGGCGGGACTTGAACCCGGGTCTTTGGCGCTGTGAGGCAACACTGTGCCACGGTGCTGCCCAAAGGTCTTCCAAGTAAATGGGGTTGTGGCGTGTTGGGAACAGTGATGTGGGAGGTGTCAGTTGTAAGGGAAAATAGAAAACCGGAATTAAAGGAATGTAAAAGTGCAGAATTTAGGGGAGGTTATTAAAATCTCCAGCACAGACACAGGAAAGGGTTGGCAATCAAACTTCAAGCGCACGCCACAAATGAATGACAATGAGAAAAGGGACGGTTACAGGACTGAAGATGTTTCCTCTGAATGCATACAGTGTTAGGAGTGCATTAGAACATTCAGAACATTACACCGCAGTAGAGGTCCTTCGGCCCACGATGTTGCGCCGACCTGTCATACCAATCTGAAGCCCATCTAACATACACTATTCCATGTACGTCCATATGCTAGTCCAATGACGACTTAAATGTACTTAAAGTTGGCGAATATACTACCGGTGCCGGCGAAGCATTCCACACCCTTACTACTCTCTGAGTAAAGAAACTACCTCTGACATCTGTCCTATATCTGTCACGATTCAATTTAAAGCTATGGCCCCTCGTGCTCGCCTTCAACATTCTTGGAAAAGGGCTCTCCCTGTCCATCCTATCAGAAAATCTGATTATCTGATATGAATCTATTGTCACCTCTCAACCTTCTTTTCTCGAACGAAAACAGCCTAAAGTCCCTCAGCCTTTCCTCGTAAGACCTTCCCTCCATACCAGGCAACATCCTAGTAAATCTCCTCTGCACTTTTTCCAAAGCTTCCACCTCCTTCTTAAAGTGTGGTGACCAGAACTGTACACACAACTCCAATGCTGCCACACCAGAGTTTTTTTTACAGCTGTAGCATAACCTCATGGTTCCAGAACTCGATCCCTCTATTAATAAAAGTTAAAACACTGTATGCTTTCTTAACAACCCTGTCACCTGGGTGGCAACTTCAAGGATCTGTGTACCTGGATACCGAGATCGCTCTGCTCATCTACACTACCAAGAATCTTACCATTAGCCCAGTACTTTGCATTCCGCTTACTCCAACCCAAGTGAATAACCTCACACTTATCCGCATTAAACTGCATTTGCCACCTCTCAGCCCAGGTCTGCAGCTTATCTATGTCTCTCTGTAACCCACAACATTCTTCGTCACGATCCACAACTCCACCGACCGTCTGCAAATTTACTAACCCACTCTTCTACGCCCTCATCTAGGTCGTTTATAAAAATGAAGAACAGCATTGGACCCAACACCGCCCCTTACCATACACCACTGGTAACTGGACTCTCGGATGAACATTTCCCATCAATCAATACCCTCTGTCTTCTTTCAGCAAGCCAATTACTGATCCAAACTGATATATCTCCCACAATCCCATTCCTCCGCATTTTGTTCAATCGCCTATTGTGTGGAACATTATCAAACGCCTTGCAGAAATCCATATACACTACATCAAGCGGTTTACTCTCATCTACCTGCTTGGTCACCATCTCAAAGAACTCAATAAGTTTCGTGAGGAACGACCTACTCTTCGCAAAACCGTGCTCACTATCCATAATCACATTATGTTTTTCTAATTAGGGAAATGTGCTTGTGGCGGAGATTAAAATTGGCAGGTAGGCCGTGTGTGCATCGCGGAGACGTGGCTGCAAGGGGAACATGATGCCAAGCTCAATACTCAAAATCATACATCCTATCGAAAAGGTGGGCAGGTGGGGAGAGGTTGTGGCGTGGCCTTACTGGTATGAAATTAAACTGAATCACTAGCAAAAAATAAACTAGGGTCAGATGGTGTCAAATCTTTGTCGGGACTATTGAGGTACCAAAAGGGTAAAACAAATCACAGTTTGCATTCTGTCCAGGCTTCCAAACAGTAATCAGAAACTTGGATGCAAAGTACACCAGGAGATAGAAAAGAACTGTAGGATAGCCAAAGTTACAGTGATCCTGGAGGATTTCAATATGCAGGTCGACTGGGGCAACCAGTTTGGCATTGGATTGCAATAAAAGGAATTTGTGGAATGTCTAATGAAGAGACAGAGATAACTGGGGGCCACGTGTGTACCCATGCCCTCTCCCTCCTCTGAAGAAAATCGGAGTAGTTAAAAAAGAGATATTGGGGTTTCAGCAGCAACTGGCGGGATTTAAGGATGGTGTGTTGTCTTCCTGGTGCCAGGATCCATGACGTCACTGACAGAGTGTAGGGAATCCTCGAGGGCGAAGGTGAAGGTCCAGAGGTGGTGGTGTAAATGAAGTCTAGAAGAAGAAGAGGGACATTCTACAGCCAACTTCAGACAACTGGGAACAAGGCTGAAAGCAGGGCTTCCAGTGTGGTTATCTCCTGTTTGCTTCCAGTTCCTCGAGCTGGAGAGGGCAGGAACAGGGAGATGATAGACTTGAATGTGTGGCTGAGGAACTGGTGCATGAAGCCAGGATTTAAATTCTTGGATCATTGGGGTATGTTTTGCGGGAAGGATAAAATATACTAGATTTACGGGTTGCACATTTATAAGTGGGGGACCAACATTGTGGCAGGAAGGTTTGCCACTGCAACACCGGTGTGTTTAAACTAAGTAGGGGGAGGGGGGAGGGGGCTAACTGGAAATTCAAGAAGGCAAATTGAGAATAAGAGAAATTAAGAAAGACAACAGAATCACCGGAGTAAAAAACTCCAGACGGGATTGTACACTATGGCCAAGTGAAACAGGGATTGATAGGAAGGATGAGTTGATTAACAAATTAAAAATATTACATATGAATGCACGAAACATACGAAATGGGGGGATGAGCTTGAGGCTCAGTTGTAAATTGGCAGGTACGATGTTTAGATTACTTAGAGTGTGAAAACAGGCCATTCGGCCCAACAAGTCCACACCAAAGCGTAAACACGCAGACCCATCCTCCTACATTTACCCCTTCACCTAACACTTTGGGCAATTTAGCATGGCCAATTCACTTAACCTTCACGTTTTTGGATTGTGGGAGGAAACCGGAGCACTCGGAGGAAACCCAAGCAGACACGGGGAGAATGTGCAAACTCTACAGACAGTCGCCTGAGGCAGGAATTGAAGCCGGGTCACTGGCGCTGTGAGGCAGTAGTGCTAAGCACTGTGCCACTGTGCCGCCCGAAGAATAGCTTAAAGTGGACAGAGCTTGGGAAATGAAGATTCAAGGCAATAGGTGCGATCTAAAGGACAGACTGATGGGCAGAGGGGGAGGGGTGGCCCTGTTGGTAAAAAAAAGATACTCAGTCTTTTGCGAGTTGGGGGTAGGGGTGGACATAGAATCAGGAGTTAGTATGGGTAGAGGTGAGAAATTCTAAGGTTTGAATAACTCTAATGGGATTATATACAGGTCCACGGACATTAGTCTGGATATAGCGTGCAAGTTTAATAAGGAGTTGAAATTTGCCTGCCGCAAAGGTATTATGGAGGATTTCAACATGCAGTTAGATTGGGAGAATCAGGATCGTACTAGACCCCAAGAAAAGGAGTTTTTGGAGTGCGTCCGAGATGGATTCTTAGAACAGTGTGTACTGGAGCCGACCAGGGAGAAGGCAATACTGGATCCGGTGTTGTGCAGAACCGGATTTAATCAGGGACCTCGAGGTAAAGGAGCAATTTGGAGGTAGTGACCATGATATGATAAATCTTAATCTGCAACTTGAGAGGGAGAGGGGACAATCAAAAGTGTCAGTATTACAATTGCACAAAGGGAACTATGAAATTATGAGAGAACAGCTGTCCAAAGTTCAATGGTTCAATAGAACACAAATGGCAGGTACTTCTGGATATAATGCAGAAGGTGCACGATCAGTTCATTCCAAAATGGACGAAAGAACCTAAGGGGAGGGAGGGGCGGCCGTGGTCGACGAGGGAAATTAAGGATGTGTAATGATAAAAGAAAAGTAAGACATAGCAAAAATGAGAGGGAATACAGAGAACTGGGAACCTTTTAAAGAGCAACAGAAGATAACTAAAAAGGCAATACACGGAGAGACAAGATGTGGTACGAAGGCAAATTGGCCAATAATATAAAGGAGAATAGTAAAAGCTTTTTTTGGTATGTGAAAAGAAAAAAAGTTTACGACGAAAATTGGGCCATTGAAGATAACAAACAGGTGAATTTATTATTGCGAACAACTAAATGGCAGAAGAGTTGAGTAGGTATTTTGGATCTGTCTTCACTGGGGAAGACACAGACAATCTCCCAGATATAATAAAGGCTAGGGAAATGGAATAACTGAAGGGAATTAATATTAGGCAGGAAATGATGTTGGATAGACTGTTCGGTCTGAAGGCTGATAAGTACCCAGGACCTGGTGGTCTGCCTCCCAGCGTACTTAAAGAGGTGGCTCTAGAAATCGTAGACACATTGATAATCATTTTCCAATGTTCTATAGATTTAGGATCAGTTCTTGCGGAATGGCGGGTGGCTAATGTTATCCCACTTTTCAAGGAAGGAGGGAGAGAGAAAGCAAGGAATTATAGACCAGTTAGCCTCACGTCACTGGTGGGAAAGATGCTGGAGTCAATTATAAAAGATAAAATTACGATTCATTTTGATAGCAGCAGCAAGATACGGTTGAGTCAGCGTGGATTTACGAAGGGGAAACCGTTCTTGACTAACCTTTTGGAATTTTTTTGTGGATGTAGCTATGAAGAAAGAAAATGGAGAGCCAGTGGATGTAGTGTACATGGGCTTTCAGGAAGCCTTTGATAAAGTCCCACAGAGGAGATTAGTGTGTCACATTAGGGCACCTGGGATTGGCACTAAATGCTGACTTGGAATGAAAATTGGCTGGCTGACAGGAAGCAAAGAGTAGTGTTAAACGGGTTCCTTTCAGAATGGTAGGTGGTGACCAGTGGGGTACCACAAGGTTCAGTGCTGGGAACGCAGCTGTTTACAATATACATTAATGATATAGATGAAACTATTAAAAACAATATTGCAAATTTGCTGATGACACAAAGGTGGGTGGCAGGGTGAAATGTGAGGAGAATGTTATGAGAATGCAGGGTGATTAGCACCTTTCTAGAATTCAAGGAACTTTGAATATCTTAACCAATGCATCCACTAACTCTGCTGCCTCAACATATACATGTATAGAATTCTTAAAGACAGTGGAATCAAGAATTATGAAGATAAGGCAGGAAAAGGATACTGATTGTGGATGATCAGCCATGATCATAATGAATGGTGGTGCTGGCTCGAAGGGCGGAATGGCCTACTCCTACAGCTATTGTCTATTCAGGTGGTTGTTGAGGGTGTCGATGATCTCCCCAGGCGGAAGAGTGTGATGGTGGTTGGGTGTGGTTCTGGACTTTGCTCCAAGAAGCAAAGAGTCCTGAGGCCATCCTGGTGGGCGATGGACATTTAAAGCGATTGCACAATCATGGTAAAGAGGAAGCAGCTGGAGCCGTAACGTGGAAATTCAGAAACTGGCCTAAAGTGTCAGATGAATCGTGGATGTACGTGGGCAGGGACTGGACTGGGGAGAAACGATAGAGTCAACGTAAGAAGTGTTGAGTTCTGTTTGGCAGGAGGAGGCTGAAGCAATGGATTGGCCCGGGCAAACGTGCTTGTGGATTTTCAGGAGGAGATAGAAGTGAGCTGTGCCGTCAGCGAATCATCAGCTTCGAGGCTGTTTGAAGGGAGTGAAGATCTGGATCGCCGCCACGAGATGTCGTGATCGTTCAAAAGAATCAACAGGAGTACTGTCTGTTTAAAGCAAGGTTACCAATTTATTTCGATGTTGGGCACAGGTTTGTCCAGCAATACAGAGGAGAAAACTGTGCAATTACATTCGATTTTAAACATTTTTTACAGGTCTTTGAGAGATACCACGGCTGTAATTACAAGAAAAGATCAAACAAATGTAATAAGGAGATGCGACTGACAGCAGACTAGCCCAATGATTTCCTGGGAAATGATTTTATCTTACGCAGATCATCATCTCATATTGCTATTCACGGTTAGTGCAAATGGTCAGTTAATGCCTTATGATTCATTTTATGAAGACTCCATTGTCAGTTTTATCTTCTAATTCAGCTAAACCAGCAAAGCAGAAATGCAGACTCTAAGCGCTAAATCATAACATGAAGCCATATTGTTGTGTTATTTTAAATTGGAGTGCCATTTTGTGGTTAATAAAAGCCTACATATGCTTGTTGCTGCTCAGAAAAAGCCTACATTCAAACTCTAAATCCTCAGGAGGCAGGGACCACCACATGGAATGAGCTCAGTTATTGTTGTTAATAAAATGATCTGACGTGCCATGGCGGGATCATGGCCCAGGGGGATATAGGAGCAGGTTTCTGAGAACTAGCGCTCAGCCTCTGCAATGCAGATGTCAGCAGACCAGACCACAACAGCATCACCCTTATTGACACAGGCTGAATAACAGGCAGAGTGCACAGTGTGCCATCTGTTCAGAGGACGATAGGCCCGGTTGAGTGAGGGGGTTGCAGGGAAGTTAAAGCAAACAATGTCTCATTGACAGTCCTTGATGAACAGAACGAGTGCAGGTAAAAGGGCGGAGTAAGGGGTCCCAGGTAGAAGAATATTGTTGGAGCTGATTGAAAGGATCTGTGTGACAGGGAGAGGACTGTTGACCAAAGAAATGGACACAGAGGTGAAAACAGCGAAAGAAGAGTTCAACTTTAAACCGTGCCCAAAATTCATTAAGGTGGGGGCGCAGAGAGGTGAAGTTGATACCTTTCCTGGGTATAGAACATTCAGCACCAGAGAGTGGATGGTCAGGAAGGTTGGTGAATATATGGAAGGACGTGAATTTGGAAGGTGGGTGGGTGCATGGAGCCAGAGAG
>NC_057717.1:59559773-59575470 GCF_004010195.1 Chiloscyllium plagiosum | reverse complement strand
TAATCTTATGTTAATGCCCCGATTTCACTGGGATAACACTCAACCGGCTAAGTATTGCTTTCCTGAGACGTGAGATCAAATTGTGAAAACATCACAGAAATCTTGATATTTTTAATAGGACAGATCCATCCGTCGATTCTGGACGACACTGAGAAAGGCAACGTTTATTTGTCATCTCCAATAACTGTGGGAGGTGTTAGGGACCTGCCATCTTCAACCGCCTCTGGTTAAGTGGTGTTGATACAAGCAGTGATAAAAGGACATTTCAATTTTTTTAGCAAATGATTTAAAAAAACAACATGTTCGTCCCTGGACCGAATACCGTGTAACTTCGAAGATAACGCGTGGGATTTGTTTTCCTATTGTTCAGGGAGGAAATTATAAGCACAGAATTTCCTCTGATTCCCATTGATCACAGTTTGCTCAGGGTCCTGAAAACTACTTTGAAAACTTCAAATTCTACTTTGATGGCAAGGGAGGTCAATATTGTCCCACCTCAAATGACATGGAACATCAGTTAAAATAATAAAGAACCAAAGGCAGTACACAGCTTTTTTTTTGGAAAACTTGCGCACAGCCCTCACAATGTTTAAATGAAAACTAGTGCATGGACTTCTGATTCTGAGGATATCTTTGTCCTATTTGTGATGGCGCTGTTTTGTTAAACGCTGTGAAATAGAGACAGAAAAATGCCCCACTCTCTACCATGGGGAATGGTGCATCAAACAGTGACAGACCGTGACAGATGTTCTTATAGGACATCTCAGTAGTATCACGAAGCCAGCAGATTCCATCATTCCAGTTGGAATGCAAAAGAAGGATGGCCAAGGGAAATGCGGGTAAACTGGTGAATTGGTTTACATTGCAGTGGGAGTAGCAGGAAGGTGTGAAGAGGGATCCTTAGTGGAAGAGTATGAAGCAGCAGAAGGGATAGCGCAAGGGAAGTAAAAGTGTAAGGCAACTGTAGGAAGAATGAGGAGGAGTGGCAGATGAAGTTTTAGTGACGGAGAAAAGCTTTTTTTTGAAGAAGTGAGATTGGGTGAGAAAACACCACTAATGAGGAAAATTAAATCAGTTTTTCATTGGAAATTAAGAAAAGATTACATATCCGTTTTCTCTATCCCTGGGTCTTCAGATTTTGCATTCACCCTGTATTTCTGTATGCCCAACAAGAGCAGGCGATAAGTTTTTTTTTTCACCCAGAGTGTTGTATCTCAACATTTTAAAAACTATTTTTTAACAGAATGCATAACAGTGGGTGTTCTAACAATTTGCTTCCAATTCAAGGCAGACATGAGAATATGATTTGATCCCCTGAAGTATGTCCATAATGTGCAATTTAATTGGTTCTTTGTCCTCATCATACTTGCTCTTTCAAACAAAGAATGAATGAGTCTCCCGTTCGACAGGTGAAAAACTCCTTCAGTTCTGACTATTTCAGGGAACGTTACAAAGGACATTTCCATTTCCACGTAAAATACAATTGTTGTAATGCAAGGCGTCAAACTCTAGTCCATCCTGAATTATTTTCAAGCTTTATGGCTAAAATATGCAGACGGATGGAGTGTAAAAGATTAATTCAGCTCCTTGTTGAAAACGGTATTTGTGTCTCATTACATCTCTCTGTAAATTCACGAAACCATGGACAGCAAGAAACTGGAATTCTTAAATCTTCCACTGTGAAGAACATCTGGAGAACAGGAAGGAAATCAAGGTTTGTTTGTGATATTCATAAGTGATGATGGTGAGAATGTGGAAAATGGGGAAAATGGGTGGGGGTGGGGCAGTGGAACGATAAATAGTGTTGTGGATGACACAAAGGTGGTTCACAGTGAAGAGGAAAATATTACGTTACAGAAGAGTGCAAACGGTCTGTTCAGATCACCAGATCAATGACAGATGGAATTTAACTCGGATTAATGCGAGATGATGCACGGCAGAAGTAAAAAGACAAGAGAGTGAGTACTCAAGATGTGAAGGGGGGCAACTTGATACCGGTGTACAAGAGCATAAGGGGTTTGGAAAGGATCAATACACGGCAGCTGTTCACATTATCCAAAGGGGCAGACACAAAGGTATGAACTTTTAAGGTGAAAGGCAACAGATAGAGAGCGGATTTGTGGAATCTGTTTTGATCTGAGAGAGTGATATGTGTCTGGAATACACTGGCTAATAGGATGAGTGAGGCTTGTAACCTGACAAAACATTTAAAAGCCGTTGAATTTGCACTTCGTGGTGCAGGCTTGATTGGCCACTTTTTCATTGTATGATTCTACGTGTTGGCAATCATGAATACTCTGATATATTCTCGTTAACATCCTCTTCGTAGGATTTGTAGCCAAACCAGTCAGTGTGGTGGAGATGTAATGCGGTAAATAATCATATATAAAAATTTCAATTTTTGTCGTGGGGTATGCTGGTTTCTGATCATTGATATGGAAACCGTTTTTACAATTACATTCTCAAGATAGCTCAGGGTTTTTACACAATCTTTTAGAAGTCTATGTGTTCAAATGCTATGTCAGTTTGAGTATGTAATTTAAAAGAAATTCTGTGATTTACAAATAAAAGTTGAAAAACCAGCCTATTCCAATAGAAAAGATAAAAGTTTTAATCTAAGTTGGTTTACTGTATCACATCTCCATTACACTGGACTCCTATGACTTCTGTGAGCATGGTCTTAACCTCCACAATCACCTGATGAAGGTTCGGCACTCCGAAAGCTAGAGCTTCCAAATCAACCCGTTGGACGTGGTGTTGTGTGATCTTTACATTTGTCCACCCGAGACCAACACTGGCACACCAATGACATCAAAGTCAATGGCCCCTGCTGGTTTGTTCCTTCAACTGTACTCAGTAAGTGACTATGTTATAAAGCAGCAGCATCTCATGGAGGATTCACATTTACTCAACCCCAGGCAGCCCAGCACTTTCTGAGAACATCCAAGATAATTCACATTCTCCGCACAAGTATTGTCCAACAATAGTGCCAACACTATTCCAATTGATGCCACCTTTTCTTTAACTCCAGCAATCACGCAGACACAGCTTTTACTTCATTATAATACAGACTTCCAGCTGTAACGGTCTTAATTATCGGAAGCAGAATAAATTCCTTCCCAGATACTCGATGTGATAAACAACAATTTTTTCCCGTGGTTTTCTGCCAGTTGCCATCAAAATATTCCCCACCATACTCCACTCCAACCTCCAAGGCGCAGTGAGTTTGCTAACTGATTCTTTGACCGAGTTCCATGTTTCTGTGACTTGAAAATGTGATTTCAAATAGAATTATGATATTCTATTGAGAGAGGAGAAAACTATTACTGTCCCAGTTGAACCCAAACGCATTCTTCAGCACCATTTCACAATCCTCAGTTACTGCAACAGGCTGCGTCCCCATTCTGAAATTTGTGAGCACGATTTACGTTTCGCTGATGAACAGCAAACAAGATTAGTTCCTCAACTTCGAAAGGCAGTAAAATTGTCAAAGAGGGGAGAATCCTTGTCAAACATGAAATAAGTGGTTAAATCAATACCCAACAATATATATTCTGTGTGTAATTATTGACCACAAATTTTACTGGACCAGACATGTAAAAGGAGGATTTCAGATGCTAGTAAGTCTGTCGTATCTCACCTCCCTAAAGTTTATCCGTTATCTACATGGCACCAGGCAGGGATTGTAAAGGAAGTTTGTAAAGGTGCCTGGATGAGTGGAGATGCAACAGCTGTCATCGAGGAGAAAGCAGGCACTTTGCTTAACATTCTGTCTATCAATAGTAATAATGACTCCCTGCAACACTGACACACAAGATGCTCTGTGCATTACCAACACCAACTGGACTGGAACACCTCAAGAACAATTAATGCTGGTCAAGCTTCATTTGCATCCCAAATGAAACAAAAATAAAACTCAACTTTCCAATAATATTGGCCGATACAGATATTTTAATGTGACTGATGAGCCTGTCACTATCTCTGAAATTGTGAGATCAATTTGCAGAAACCATTTCTTGCAGAAAATCTCAGTAAAGACCAACTGACAACTCAGGTCATAGATAGTACAAGATGACACAATATTTAAGAAACAGCTGATTACGCACTTAAAATGCCAGGCTAGAAAACTATCGATGTCGATGTAAGTGGAATTAATATAGTTTGTTGGTTTTTGCCTGGCATGCACATGTTTGGCTGAAAGGCCGCTTTGTATGCTGTTTGGTTCTAAGAACTTCATTTTTGAGAACAGGAAATATGGTCTCACTATTTCCGTCGTTGTGAAAATCGCATTGTCTAGAATGCAATCTCCCAGTTAACGGCATCCTGACCTTAATCTATATCACTGTCACTTGTTCAGGATCATGTACTACTCTTTGAAATATATCTGTTAGTGACAGTGCACCACGAAGATCACTGGGGTTCACCACTATATTGTGAATGGAAATTAGGCACAGGAAGTAAATGCTGGTGTTGGGAACGGAATGTAGCTCACAAGAGCAAATGGGGGCGGCATGGTGGCACAGTGGTTAGCCCTGCTGCCTCACAGCGCCAGAGACCCGGGTTCAATTCCCGCCTCAGGCGACTGACTGTGTGGAGTTTGCACGTTCTCCTCGTGTCTGCGTGGGTTTCCTCCGGGTGCTCCGGTTTCCTCCCACAGTCCAAAGATGTGCAGGTCAGGTGTATTGGCCATGCTAAATTGCCCGTAGTGTTAGGTGAAGGGGTAAATGTAGGGGTATGGGTGGGTTACGCTTCGGCGGGTCGGTGTGGACTTGTTGGGCCGATGGGCCTGTTTCCACACTGTAATGTAATCTAAAAATCTAATCTAAAAGGAAATGAATCTGCACTAATCAAGGCATGCATTCGACTTGATCTGATTTCAGTCGCACTTTTAATAAGGCTTTCAATTTGTCCTAATTACTGAGCTTTCTGTATAACCATAAAATTACCACGGTTGTTTTCCCAGTGCTGTGTAGGAAAAGCATTTGCAAGTTGTGCTCATCATTCTGAAAGGGAGAGCCTCCGTGGCAATGAGAATGCTTTCATTATTTGTCAGTATCTAAAAACGTAGAAACTAAGATCACAGTAACTGATCAGACAGCGTGAACTTACTGTACCATTCGATGAGATCATGGATGATTTGATTGTGGCCTCAAACACACATTACAGGTAGGTTTTGAAGTCAAGTCTGTCAGGAGACTGTTCTGTGAGTTTGTATTAATCTGCTCGGACGAAGAGATCTACTTCCAATCAACCCAGATGGCCACCTGTTTTGAACAACATGCTTTTCCGCCTTTTCAACTTCCATTGCTCTAAACCACCTCATTCCCACAAATGCAAGAAATACAGAGTCCACCTTGTCCTACAGAACTCAAACTCGCTGGTGTATTGTATCCCACATTTTGTCTGCCTCTTTTTGAATGAGATGTCACATTAGTAAGTTTCCAATACATTGGCACCTTTCGAGAATTCAAGGAATTTTGAATATCTTAACCAATGCATCCACTAACTCTGCTGCCTCCTACTTTATAACCCTGGAATGCATGGTATCAGGCCCCAGGGACAGAACATAGAACATTACAGCGCAGAATAGGCCCTTCAGCCCTCGATGTTGAGCCGACCTGTCATACCAATGTGAAGCCCATCTAACCTACACTATTCCATGTATGTCTATATGCTTGTCAAATGACGACTTGAATGTTCTTAAAGTTGGCGAATCTACTACCGTTGCAGGTAGACCATTCCATACCCTCACTACTCTCTGAGTAAAGAAACTACCTCTGACATCTGTCCTAGATTTATCACTCCTCAATTAAAAGCTATGCCCCCTCGTGCTCGCCGTCACAGTACTTGGAAAAACGGTTCTCTCTGTCCATCCTATCAGACCCTCTAATTATCTGATAAGAATCTATTAAGTCACCACTCAACCTTCTTCTCCCAACAAAAACAGCTTAAAGTCCCTCAGCCTTTGCTCGTAAGACCCTGTCTTCATACCAGGCAACATCCTAGTAAATCCCCTCTGCACCCTATCCAAATTTTCCACCTCCTTCCTGAAGAAGGGCCTGTGCCCGAAACGTCGAATCTCCTGTTCCCTGGATGCTGCCTGACCTGCTGTGCTGTTCCAGCAATAAAGTTTCAACTTTGATCTCCAGCATCTGCAGACCTCACTTTCTCCACCTCCTTAAAGTGTACACAAAACTCCAAATGTGGCTGCACCAGAGATTTGTACAGATGCGGCATAACTTCATGGTCCCAGAATTCGATCCCTCTATGAATAAAAGCTAAAACATTGTATGCCTTCTTAACAACACTGCCAACCTGGGTGGCAACTTTCAACGATCTGTGTACCTGGACACCAAGATCTCTCTGTTCATCTACATGACCAAGAATCTTACAATTTGCCCAGTACTTTGTATTCCGTTTACTCCGACCCAAGTGAATCAACTCACAATTGTCCGCATTAAACTCCATTTGCCACCTCTCAGCCCAGGTCTGCACCTTATCTATGTGTCTCTGTAACCTACTACGTCCTGCGTCACTATCCACAACTCTGCCGACCTTAGTTTCGTCTGCAAATTTACTAACTCACCCTTCTACGCTCTCATCCAGGTCGTTTATAAAAATGAGGAAAGCAGTGGACTCAACACCGACCCTTGCAGTACGCCACTGGTAACTGGACTCCAGGATGAACATTTCCCATCAACCACCAGATTCTGTCTTCTTTCAGCAAGCTAATTACTGTTCCAAACTGCTATATCTCTCATAATCCTATTCCTCCGCATTTTGTACAATAGCCTGATGTGGCGAACCTTATCAAACACCTTGCTGAAATCCATATACACCACATCAACTGGCTTACTCTCATCTACATCTTTGGTTACCTTCTCAATGAACTCAATAAGGTTTGTGAGGCACGACCTACTCTTCACAAAACCGTGCTGACTATCCATAATCAAATTATTCTTTTCTAGATGATTATAAATCCTATCTCTGTGAACCTTTTCCAACACTTTACCAACAACAGAAGTAAGGCTCACTGGTCATAATTAGCAGGATTGTCTCTACTCCCCTTCTTGAACAGGAGAACCACATTTGCTATTCTCCAGTCTTCTGGCATTATTCGTGTGGACAATGACGATTTAAAGATCAATGCCAAAGGCTCGGCAATCTCCTCCCTGGCTTCCCAGAGTATCCTAGGATAAATCCCATCCTGCCCAGGGTACTTATTCATCTTCAAACTCTGCAAGACGCCTATTACCTCTTCCTTGTGAACCTCAATCACACCTCGTCTCGTAGCCTGTATCTCAGTATTTTCCTCGACAACAATTTTCGAGAGTGAATACTGTCGAAAAATATTGTGTTAGTGCTTCCCCTATCTCCGCTGACTTCACACACAACTTCTCACTACTATCCTTGATTGGTCCTAATCTTACTCTTGTCATTCTTTTTACTGCTTTAATCCCAGTAATCTACTTAATACCTTTTCCGGGTCAGTGTAATCCCACCAAGATCCTCTGTTGTAATTAAAGGTTTTGTGTAGAGAAAATTCTCTTCTATGGTGAAAACAGAAAACATCTGCCATTTTTGAGTTTTCCATTATTACCTTGTTAATTCATGCTGAAAAGGGACATCATTTATTTTCACTCTTCTCTTCCTTTTGATATACTTGTAAAAGCTTTTGGTATCAGAATTTACATTTCGGTTCGTTTCCAATCGTAGCTTCTTTTAATGTTGTGTTTGGTAAGTCTTGACTGATATTTAAACTATCTGTTTTATTAATTCACAGGATGAAGGTGTCGCTGCATTGGCTAGCGTTTATGGAGGATCCCTAATAGCCCAGAGGGAGTTATGTGTTGACTACACTTCTTTGGCTCTGGAGTCGCATGCAAGCCAGACCAGATAATAGTGGCAGTTTCCTTCCTTCAAAAACATTAGTGAACCAGGTGACTCTTCTCCTGACAACTAATTCATGTTCACCATCAGTCTATTGAATCCAGATGTGAATTCAAGTTCGACCATATGCCATGGCAGCTTTCAAACCCAGGTCCCCAGAACATTGTCTTGGTCTTTCGATTAACTGTTTAACTGTTCAGGGATAACGCACTAGGTTACTACCTTGCCTAATCCTCCAGAGTGTGACTCACTTGTGCAGTATGATTTGCCCTCGTCTTTGACCTCATGCTATCATTGAATTCCATGTAAATATATGAATGATTTTTCACCATTATGTAATTTCTCTTCCTCTCACGAATATACTTTAATTTAGAGGTACTTAGTATCTCCCTAAGTATTTGCCAATTTTCTTCATCAGTCCTGTGTTTGACTCTTTTTTTTAAGTTCACCCAGATCACCTCCTTCCTTACGGCAATCTACTTGCCATTGCCCAACGCTCGGACTTTCCCATGCGGTTCTGTCCTCACTCGTTCCATCCGAATTTGAAACTCCAGCAGCTTATGGTAACACCTTCCAAGGCTTTCCTCAGCTACAATAGCATTTATCAATCATTCCTTGTTCCCTAATATCATATCTGAAGTAGCCCGCTCTCTTTTTGCGTCTATGGCTGTTGCTCTCAGAAGCAATCCCTCATACACGATGTGAACTGTTCTTCGAGCCGACGCTTGTCAATTTGATTAAGTGAGTCAATATGCATGTTCATCCCACCATCGTGTCTTTGTCACAAGCTCTCATTATTTCCGGCCTGATAAGAACAGTGGGACAGTGGTGGAAGATCACTCCTCACAACCGGTTTCTTCCCTTGCTTTTTAAGTGCACCTAGTCTGATTTTTATGTTGGTCCCTCTGTCCAATTTCAATTTTAATGGAGCCTTGATACCATCCTTAACTGCTACATCACTTCCACCTCCTCTACCTTCTTGTCTAGCCTTCCGAATACCGATTGCCTTGCACATTTCAGTGCGTAGCCACGATCTGCCGGTAACCATGTTTCAGTAATCCTTACCAGGTCATACCCATTTTTCTGGATTTGTGCTGGAAGCTAATCAACTTTACACCAACTAATGCGTGCATTTTAGGTATAAGGTTTATAAATAAGTTTTTTAAAAATTGATTTTTCTTTCGTCTATGATATATTTTCTTGTGCATTTAGATTCCTGATCTCACATATCTCACTCCCTCACATTCCCCACACTCTCCATCCTTAAATTTTAATCCCTGATAAACTTGCGCCCGACCTCTATCATTTACTCCAACCTAGAACTCGCATTTTGAAATTTATGTTTCCTTCCCCCACCATAATCATTAGACTGATTGTGTCTGATGTCTTATTCACGTCGGCCTTCTGCTCAGTTTCTGACCTGCTGCCTTGGTTCACACGTTTCTGGTTTTTCAGTTTAAATCCACCCGACTTGCGATAGCGAACCTCCCTACAAAGGTGTTGGTTTTCCTTCTGTCAAGATGTATGCTATTCTTTTTGTACAGGTCCCACCTATCCTGGAAGTGATCACAGTGAACCGAACGTCTGAAACCCTTATTCCCAACCTATCTCTTTAATCACGTGTTAAGCTGTAATATCTTCCTCATTCTTAACTCTTTTCCACATGGCACTGGGATTAATTTAGAAATTACAGAGGATTGTTCTCACTCTCTCATACACACACTTTCACACACAACAGCAGACACATACAGACAGACAAACGCTTTGTAGAAACGAATTCCAGTAACTTTACAAATAATTAGAATTAACTGGAGTGAAGGATTTAATTAAAAGGAGGGATAGAGAAATTGTGTGTATTTTTCAGCAGAACAGAGAAAGATTTGAACTTATTTTGGTTCTCAAAAATCAAGACTGTCAACAAAAAAGCTAGGAGTGAGATAACTAATTTTTTTTATTGAGATAGAGCTGTTGGGATTTAAAATGCACAGCTTTGGAGAGTTGCGGATGTAGATTCAAAAGAGAACTGGATGTGTATTTGGAAATAATGAATTGAAAGATCTACAGACAGAGGGCTGGCAAAAGGAGAGAGCTTGGGAATTATTTGGAGCTGGTTCAAATACAATGGCCCAATGTTCTCCTCTTGTTCTTTAAAATGTTGTACCCTGTTATGTGGAGACGCTAATAATTTGAAGTTCGAGGCGTGTAATTTACGTTAAAGGGAGAATGAGAGCTGTTTTGCTCTGAAAGCTTGCAGGCACCTTGCATGTGACCAACTAGCAATCGCAGAAAATACTGAAAAAATGAAAATATTACAATTTAGCTGTGAAACAAATGCCTGAGTTGTGGCTGCTATCTTTGAAACCAGCTGAAATTAACCAATCAATTTAAATAATACCCCAGGACAGGAAAATCCATTCAATTCTGAATTAATTTTTTCACCAACTTCGAACCAATTAGACGATCCAGTGTTTGGGGTACAACGAAGCGACATTTTGGGAAGTTAGACAGAGACCAAATGCCATTTCGAGAGAGAATGCCAGACAATGCACTCTGTCAAAAGGACCTTTTTCATATGAAACATTATTGCCGCAAAAGATCGAAGATGACCAGGGCAGATCGACAGCCAGAGGAAGACACTGACGACGACAACTGCGGAATGGTTATGAAATTAGGTTACACGGGGTTTTATTGTTATAGAATTGAAGGCAGATGGTACATAGACAATAGATGCAGGAGTAGGCCATTCGGACATTTGAACCAGCACCACTATTCATTATGATCATGGTTGATCATCCATAATCAGTTTTCTGTCCCTGCCTAATCGCCATAACCCTTGATTCTACTATCTGGCAGAGCTGTATCCATCTCTTTCTTGAACGTATCCAGAGACTTGGCCTCCACTGCCTTCTTGGGCAGAGCATTCCATTTATCCACTACTCTCTGGGTGTAGACATTTCTCTCAGCTCTGTTCTAAATGGCCTACAGCTTATTTTTAAGCTGTGCGTTTCCGTAGTTCAGAGAAAGGGCACTTAGAGTTGTTAATAGTTGTTTAACGTTCACTTTCAGAATTAAAGGATAAATTGATATGGTGCAAATTGGGAGTTTTCTGTTACTCATAATTTAACAGATTACAAAGCCAGGTGAGCTTTTCTGGGTATTCAGTTTAAGTAGAAGAAGGGTTGACCGTCGTGTCATGACACTACTTAAAGGCAGTACTGATTATTTCCTGTTGTAGATGTTGGAAAACATCTGATTATATTTGCTGCAGCATACGCATTTTAATGCAAATATTGCAACATCACCTTCATTATGAATTTAAAAATCAAACAGCACAAGGTTATAATCCATAGATTTATTTGCAAGAACTAGCTTTCGAAGCACTGCTCCTTAATCACAGCTACCTGTTCAAGACGTTACGCTCTGAACACTAGTCTTTCTAAGTAAACCTGTTGGACTATAATCTGGTGTTGTGTGATTTTTAACTTTGTCAATTCCACTCGAACGCCGGCGACTCCACAGCATTATGAAGTTTAATTATAACTCAGAATGTTACTATTTTAAATGTTGTATCACAATTACTAAATAGTTGTTTCATTGTTTTGAAACAAAAAATATTTGAAAGATTCTGCCTTTTCATTCGCATTAATACGTGAACATTTACACCCACTAACCACATTTCGCATTGACTATCATTCATTCTAAAAATGGCAAGTATTCAGATTATTGTTCGCTGCAATTGAAAATCGCAAATCATTTATTTAATATTCACAGTGCATGTTGAATTATTATCATTTCTAAATAGTTGTCAATAGCTGAAGCTCATGTATTTCAGTGAGAAATTAAGCTGATTGTTTATATTTAAATGTACACGAACGTTATGCTATTTGATTGTTTTATCGTTTGCTCACTCTGAACATGTAATCATTCAGAAGCCAACCAGTTTCCAAATGCTGGAGTGACATTTTATTAATTTGAACATTGTCATTGAATATGTAATTTTGATCACGACAGTTGTCAAATATCGTTCTTTGGTCGATATAAAATAACATGTGTATCCTTTATGTTTGTGTCAAAAATATTGACAGGAGTTTATGTTTTAGTTTCATAAATATAGAATGCTGACCTTTTATCTTACAGTGCCGATCCAAGAGTCGCTTAAATGTCGCCAATGTATATGGATCTACTACGACTGCCCACAGTGCATTCCAACTACCCACCATTCTCTGTGTAAAAAACCTGCCTTTGACATCTCCCAAACCTTGTTCCAATCACCTTAAAATTATACCTCCTCACTATAGACATTTCCGCCTTGGGAAAATGTATTTGGCTATCCAAAATATCTGTGCCTCTAAACATCTTGCACACCTGTATCAAGTCACCTCTCATGCTTCTTCGCTCCAATAAGAAAAACCATAGCCTCCTCACCCTTTCTTCATAAGACGTGCCTCCAGTCCAGGCAGCACCCTGGTAAATGTCTTCTGCATCGTCTCTAAAGCTTTCCCATTCTTCCAATAATGAGGTGACGAGAACTGAATGCACTATTCCAAGTGTGATAAAACCAGGGCTCGATAGAGCGGCAACATAACCTCGCGGCTCTTAAACTCCAACCCACATTAATGAAAGCCAACACACCATCTGCATTCTTCATGAACTTATCGACTTGGGTGGCAACTTTGAGGAAGCTGTGGACATGGACAACAAGTGCTCACACTGCCTGGAATCCTGCCCTTAACGCTGTGTTCTGCATTCAAATTCGACCTTCCAAAATGAATCGTTTCACACTTCTCTAGGTTGAACTCTATCTGCCACCTGATAGCCCAGCGCTTCCTCTCGTCAATGTCCCGTTAGAAACTACAAACTCGTTCCACACGACACACAACCCAACCAACCTTCGTGTCAACAGCAAACATAGCAACCTCCCTTCTACTTCCTCATCTAAGGCATTTATAAAACTGACAAAGAGCAGGGACCCTAGAACAGATCCCTGTGGAACACCATTGGTCACCGTACTCCAGGCTAAAAAATGTCCATGTACCACCAAGTTCTTTTTGCTGTGGTCATCCAATTCTGTATCCAGCCTGCCAGACTTCCCTGTATCCCATGTTTCTTTACTTTCTGAATGAGCCGACAATCTCATCAGCATTGCTGAAATCCATGTACGGCTTTATCTTCATCCGTGTGTTTTGACACACCCTTAAAGAATTGAATATCGTTCGTGCGGCATGACCTATCCTTCACAAAGCTGTGCTGACGATGTCTCATCGACCCGTGTTTTATAAGTTATTATAAATCCTGTCTCTTAGAGTTCTGTCCAATAAATTGCCCACAAACGATGTAAGGTTGACTGTTCTCGAATCCCCATTGTTATTCTTATTTCCTTTCCTGAACAGTGGAATGACATTTGCCACACTCCAATCATCTGACACTACTTCAGTGGACCATAAGGGTATAAAGATCTTTGCGAAAGACGCAGGACTCTCTTCCATGATTTCTGGAGTAACCTGAGATATATTCTGTCTAGAGCAGGGGATTTATCTGTCCTTATGTTTGTACTTCAAACGGTCTGAATTTCACCTCTATTTGTCTACTACATAATGCCATGTTCAACCAACTGATTGACTGTTTTCCATTTCAGGGCTACCTGAGCAAATACGATTGGAATACTTGAATGGAAGAAAAATCGATACGTCCCTGGTGAAGGCATAATGTTCAAAACATTGACTCTCCTCCTCCTCGGACGCTGCCTGAGTTACTGTGTTTTTCCAAAATCACACTTTTCGTCTCTGACTCTCCAGCATTCGCAGTCTTCATTTTCTCTATTACTGAGGAGTGAGTCGAAGAGTGTGGAGCAAGAATATCACAACCGGTCATGTAGCATACAAGGCGCAGGAAAATCGATGTTTTGAGCGTTAACCCTTCATCAGGACTGAGTGGGTGTCCCAAGCGACCTAAGAGATAAATGGGATGGGAATCAGGACGACGGAAGGTATCTGGGAATGCTATTGGTAAATGAAGATCGGGCTGAAGGTGGTAGGTCAGGAAGGAGGGTGGGGTGGACAGATTGGATGGAAGATGTACAGGTAGGACAGGTCATGGGGCTTGCTTTTTACTATGATTGGATCTGAGATAAGGTGTGAGGAGAGAAAATGTGAAAACTGATGAGTTCTGCATTGTTCCGATGCGGTTGCAATGTCCAAACTCGGAAAGTGAGACATTCTTTCTCCAAGTTTTGGGTGGTATGAGTTTGGCGATGGAGGAGACCTGCATGTCCTGGGCGGAGTGGAGGGGGAATCAAAATGTTCAGCCACAGGGCAGTGGGGTTCCATTGAGCGTGTGATCCAGAAATGTAGTCGGATACATTCTACAAGTTGCTCAACAATCTCCACTGGGGAGAAGTGACCACATTGGGAGCAATGATAGATTAGATGACGTGTGTGGAAGTACGGGTAAATCTCTCTCGTATGTGGCAGGATCCTTTGTGGCCGTGGAACGAGAACACAGATTTGTGTGGGCGCAGGATTTGAATTTCTTGCTGTGCCAGGGGAAGGTGCAGGGACTGGCGAGTGTGATTGTAGACAGCATGGGTCTAACAAGAATGTTGGGAGGGGATAGATTTTCCAGAACGCAGATAGGGGTGGGGAAGGAAATATATCTCTGGTAGTGGCGTCTGTTTGGAGGAGGAAGAAATGGCGGAGGATAATATGGTAAGGTCCTAGGGAGTGTAGCTGAACAAACAGACCTTGGAGTGCAGGTTCATAGCTCCTTGAAAATGAAGTCGCAGGGAGATAGGATAGTGAGAAGACGTTTGATATGCTTTCCTTTATTTGTCAGAGTATCGAGCACAGGAGTTGGGAGGTCATATTGCGGCTGTACAGGACATTGGATAGGCCACTGTTGGAATATTGCGTGCAATTCTGGTCTCCTTCCTATCGGAAAGATGTTGTGAAACTTGAAAGGATTTAGAAAAGATTTACAAGGATGTTGCCATGGTTGGAGGATCTAAGCTACAGGGAGAGGCTGAACAGGCTGGGGCTGTTTTCCCTGGAGCGTCGGAGGCTGAGGGGTGACCTTATAGAGGTTTACAAAATTATGAGTGGCATGGATAGGATAAATAGACAAAGTATTTTCCCTGGAGTCGGAGTCCAGATCTAGAGGGCATGGTTTTAGGGTGAGAGGGGAAACATAAAAGAGACCTAGAGGGCAACCTTTTCGCGCAGAGGGTAGTACGTCTATGGAATGAGCTGCCAGAGGATGTGGTGGAGGCTGCTACAATTGCAACATTTAAGAGGTATTTGGATGGGTATATGAATATGAAGGGTTTGGAGTGAAAAGGGCCGGGCGCTGGCAGGTGGGACTAGATTGGGTTGGGATATCTGGACGGTTGCACCGAAGGGTCTGTTTCCATGCTGTACATCTCTATGACTCTATGACTTGATGATGCAATCTATCTGGAGGTGAGTGGAGTGGACGTTGAGGACCCGGGGTTCTGTCCTTGCGCGATTGCAGGGGTGGGTTTCAAGGAGAGAGGTGCAGAAAGTGGAGGAGAAGCGTTGGAGGGCATTGTCGACCACGTGAGAGGGGAAATTGCTATCCCGGAAGAAGGAGGCCATCTAGAATAATTTATAGTGGAACTGGTCCGCCTGGGAACACATGCAGTGAAGGTGGAGGATCTGACAATAAAGGATAACGTTTTAACAGGAGACAGGGTGGTTATATGTGTAGTCCAGTTACCTGAGGGTGATGCTGGGTTTGTAATAGATGCCTGTATTCAGTCGATAACCAGAAACGGAGTTGGAGATGTCCAAGC
>NC_057717.1:59513147-59559273 GCF_004010195.1 Chiloscyllium plagiosum | reverse complement strand
CGTATCTGTCCATCTTCCTTGCCATTTATTTGTCCAACCAAAACTCTGACTTATCACCTTCACCCCACGCTTTCTCGACCTATTGCATTCCCAGCTATCTTCTTCTCAGCCCCAACACACACTTATCTCTCAGCCACCTTGGGCTACATGCCTCATTCCTGATCAAGGGCTTATGTTTATTCTCCTGCTCATCGGATGCTGCCTGAGCGGCTGTCCTTTTCCAGCATCACACTTATCGAATCGGATCTCCAGCATCTGCAGTCCTCACGTTCTCCACCATTACTGGGGACTTACCCCTCTGCACGCTGTTCGGAGCATGAATTATCAGAAAGTACTCGTATGTCGAGATCGTCGCTCAGTTCTGGTAAGTTGCATTTGATGAATATTTTGTTTTGAAAAACAAATTACAATTCAACAAATATTCATTCAGTCCCAGAGTTGCAGGTTTGCTTCCTGAATTGGGCAGTCTGATAACAAAGCGTGAATGATTGAAGAACTCCGAGTTGGAGAAGATTCCGGGTGTTGTATTCCAGGCTGGATGTCCTTTACCTTAATACTGGCTGTTTAATCGGGCACACAGATGTGATAAAGTAATAAGTTGACGTGTGGAAGTGTGGTATTATTGCGATCACAGAGACGTCGTTGAGGGAGGTCGGGGCTGACAGCGCAACATTCTGTGCTACAGGAAATGGAGGCAGGACAGGAGGGTGTGTAAAGAGGAATTGGTGTTGTGCTATTAATTCAGGAGTCAGTTACTGAAGTAAGGAGGGAAGAGATCTTGGAAGGATCTTCAACAGAGGCGTTGTGGATAGAGCTCAGGATCAAAACTATGACAGACACAGGTAGACTATAGGCCCCCAGTTAAAAGAAAATACTAGAGCAGATATATAACAAATTAATGAGTTGTGCATAAGCAACAATAGGCCTTCCAATTCCACCTTTATGGGGTTATATGAGTTGATTCGGGTTTTTACCAACAGTAGCAGACTCCAGCACAAATTTCAAACTCACTGTCTGGCAGATGTGCTACTTTATCCTTACCATCAAGGCAGGGGATAAACGTTTGGTCAATGAAGAATACAGGAGGGCCTGCTAAACGCAGCGCCATGTGTACATCAAAATGAGGTGAAGTTACTAACGAGGACCACTTCCTCACCGAATATTGTGAGTTGCACTAGACAGATCGAAGTGAAACCATGCCAAACAAATCAGACCTAATCTCTGCAATCCCGTCATATGCAATCTGGATGAATGTTGGTCGATAAACAACTTACTGGACGAGGAGGATCCGCAAGTATCACCTTCCTCAATGATGGAAGAGCCGAGCACAACAACAGAAAGATACGGCTGAAACATTCAAAACAATGTTCAGACAGAGGTGTTGTTGGGATGATTTATTTTAGTTCCTCCAAATGGCAGTCTTCAGCTAATTCGATTCATTTCATGTAGTATTTGCAAGCGGCTTGAGGGGTAATGCAAAGGCTATGGGCCCTGATAACATTCCATTCAAGATGTTCCTGTTTGGCTACAACTCTGGCACCTACCTGACAATTTGGAAAACTATCTGGATATGTCCTGTACACACACAGACAAATGTTACGTTACGGGATTAAATCCACTGCTAATTGAAACCAGCAACACAGAAAAGGTCCACCTCGTGCTGTAAACTGTGAAACTTCCAGAAGCAAAAAACTATCTCCAAAGTCACAATGTAAAGAAAAATTTAACAACTTTATTTTCTTTTAAGTCTAACTGAGAATAATTAACTAACAACTATTTCAAATTCTTTCTCAAAACCTATCTTTTACTTTCCCCTCGACAATACTGGTCCGATAAAAAAACTCCCGATTACAATTTCCAAAAAAAACATGTGTCAAAACCAATTAGCTCAGTCGACTGTCCTCTGTTGATCTTCCCTTGTCTTCTTTTTTCCTTCTTCGGGATTCTGCTTCAGTGGTCATTGATATAAGTACTTTTAAGAAGGCTGTTCTGCAGGCAGTCTGTATATGTTGGTGGCTTAACAGTTCTCTTTGTGTCCACGGCTCACTGTTTAAAATATCGGCAGTATACACCCCAAAACATCCGATCGTTTCATTGTTTTTAATATTGTCAAAACACGAAATTCAAACTTGAATGGAGTTTGGGATCTTGGGGAAAATTTTAAACTGATAAGCCGAATTTGTATTTGTTTTTGTCTCATAGCACCACAAGGTTTTGCTGACTGTTCGACAAATGTTACAGTTTAAATTATGCAGTACACTGTGTGCTTTTCTACGTCCTTGCCAGCTTTTCAAATCTCTGAAATGTACAGTACACCTTACACGTTCATAACATAGAACATCAGAAAATCAATAACTGCCCCATTGGTCTAATCCCAGCATTAATAATGTAATGAAAGATGTCATGTACAGTGATACCAAGCAGCATTTCCTCAGCACAACCTGCTCACTGAAGCTAAGTTCGAGCATTCTCAGGACCACTCATCTGGTGACCTCATTGAAACCTTGGTTTAAAGACCAACACATGTTTCAAAAAAGCTTCACCCCACATACACTAGCACGAAGTAGCAACAATCGCTGCCATCTACACAGTGTTCTCCATAAATTGACCTCCTTACAAAATACATTTGAAACCAGGACCATCAAGATGGAAAAGGTCAGCAGATGCATGGGACCAACACCATATTCACGTTTCCTTTCAAAACCCCACCATACTTATTTGTAAGTATATTGCTGTTCCTTCAGTGTCACTATTTCTGGTTCCCTCCCGAATGGCTTTGTAAGTTTCCCTACAGTACATGAATTGCAGCAATTCAATGTGGCAGCTCACCGTCACCTTTTCAAGGCGAACAGGGCCTGGGCAATAAACACTGGACCAATCATATTCCAGGAATAAGTTAGAATGAAAAATATTGTCCAAAACGGCCCAATGCTAGACACGTAGTTTTGGGTTTTGTGAGGGCAGGTTGGCTGGGTCCAGTAAGCTTGTTGTGAACAGCTGAAATAATATGCTGTTTCAAACAACCTGTCTGTCTTTCAGAGGCATGGCCTATACACATAGCATCACACATATACTAGCATTCATACACCATATTATTGAGCTGTGAAATAGGTAGAAGCAATCGAAAATGTACTCACACCTGTCGTGAATGTTGAGATACAAAGTAATACTATTGCTATGAAAATGATGGTGTGTGATATCAGCACATGTTGTTAGTCCAATGGAAATTCACTGTGTGCTTCCAAATTCCTTGCACATAATAATAATTTGCTCTTGTATACACTAATGGGACGAACCATTTCGAAACAATTAACAATGATTTGTGCACTGTTTTTGACATAACGTTGACATGAAAGTTAACAGAATAAATGGGCGGATGTTGTGGTATTTGAACAATCAATTGACAGGTATTACTCAAGAATGTCGGACCATCAGTAAAGACACTTTGCTGTTAATGTTTGGAACTATGCTGAAGTTGTCATTGACAAAGACAACTCCAGCTCAATTCACTCACAGAGACGCTAACCTGGGATCATGCCGGCCATCAATGTAGCTGCACAATTTTGTTTGGATACTGACATTGTGGAGATGATGTACACCAGATAGGGTTTATGAGGGATTCAATGCAAGATGCCATGTGTTGCAATAGTCCATCACCTTTATAACATCTTCATTCTGTATCAGGCCCAGGGGACAGAATTACAGAGTTTAGGTGGCACACCAGAATAAATAAACTTGCAATACTTACTTGTTTTCAGGAGATTTTTTATTAAGTGTTCAAAGTGTTAGTCCACTGGCAGTCTGTCCCACACATGTTGGTTAGGTATGAATCCAACTGGTCAGTTGTGACAGATTGTGTGAATAACTGTCCAGATCCAGATTGGAAACTCTCTGGACAGATTTTGCAGATGACCAGTGTTTTGGAGTTAGTCGTGGGTCCCAGTTGCACGGTGTCTGAATTCAGACTTCTCTCAAAGTCATTTTCAACAGCTTTGTTGCCTGAGAGATAGTGTGTTCACTGGTCTAAACATGAATCAGCTGTTTACGACAGTCACTGAATTGTGCAATAGATATGATTGCCCTCTGGTAATTTAATTATTGTTCAATTCAATTGTTTTCAACTGAAAAACAATGATGTTTCGTTTATTTTTTAAAATGTAAGAAATAAAGTGATATTAATTCTTCACTGTACAAAACATACGAATTGTAAACGTGACCTCTCATATATTTCTCATAGACCAAACATGCAACAGTCAGACATTGTCTGGAAAGCAAGATTCTGTGAACAGAAGATATACAAGATAATCAAAACTTTAGATAGGGAAGACAGTTAAAGTCTTTTTCCTAGAATGATGACGTCAACCCGTCCGAGGGACGATAGATTGAGGGACGATAGATTTATGACAGATGCCAGAGGCAGGTTCTTTACTCAGAGAGTGGTATGGACGTGGAATGCCCTACCTGCCAATGTAGTTAACTCAGCCACGTTAGAGAGATATAAACAATCCTTGGATAAGCACGTGGAAGATGATGGGATAGTGGAGGGGGATGAACTGAGAATAGTTTGCATGTCGGCGCAACATTGAAGGCTGAATTGCCTTTTCTGTGCAGTATTGTTTCGTTTTCAATGTTTTATGTTCGATGTTCTAACAACGCTATGTCCCAGACAACGCCACAACCCTCTTTAGTGGGTTCCGTCCAAAACACAGACCACAACGAGGCAGAGGGGTGAAGCTCATTGGTATACAGTCATTAAAATACTCCGCATTGATGCTGGATCCTGTGGCTGCTACCTGCTCTGCAGCAGGTTATGTGGAAATTAATAAAAGTGCAACATAAAATTGACCGCATCATCACCAGTCTGCCTACTGCAGATACACCTCTCCATTTACTATATCGGTAAGAATAGCCACTGCACAGACCTTGTGGGGAGGAAGGACCATCTTCACATTTCGTTGACCCTCCAAAATGATATGTAGCAACCTGTATGCTGAATGGGACAGACTTCAAACAGTTCGAACAACTAATGAAAATGCGACCATGAGGTGTAGAGGACCATTATTAACGGCAGTACCATACTCCGTACACGACACACAATCTGCAATCTCTCGGACCGGCATATCTCCCACTCTACAGTGTCCTTCAATTCAGGGATCCATCCTGGATCAATGAAGAGTCCACAAAGACATGTCGGGAGCAGCATCAGCCAAACCTCCATAAGAGGGAACATTCTGGAGAAGATCTTTTGTTTTCAGCGACAAACAGACTGACTTGCATGCTAAATAGCATAAGCAGCAAGTGATCAACTGACCTCACCGATCCCACAGTCAATGGTTCAGATCTAACTCTGCGGACCTGCTCCATGTAGTCATAAAAGATAGCGAGAATAAAAGCGACCATTGGAGGAGGACGCTACTCTCCAACAACACAATCCACAGTTATGGGGCGCGCAGCACATCAGGAAAGTATTAAAGCTGATGGATTTGTAACAAGCTTCAGCCAGAACAGCTGAAGAGATAATCCATTTTAACCTCCTTCAGTGGGCTCAAGCATCATATACCCCAAACTTAAGACAATTCGATTCACTCCACACCATATCAAGAAATAGCTGGAAACACTGGAAACTGTGATTCAACTTCGGAGATTGCCACATCACTAGCCTAACTGTTCCATTTCAGCAAAAACACCGAAATTACCAACATTTTGATAAACTGCCCAAGTCTGACCTGCAAACAAAAAAACATGGCACTTGCATTGCAGCCAGTCACTGATCCATCCGTATAATGTCTACATTGTAAATGTGAAGGAAGTGTCAGTAATAATGTGACCAATCAGCAATAACTTACTCAGTGTCATTCAGTTATTGTCCTGTCAGGTTCACTCAGCTCCTGACCCCATTGCAAGCTCAGTGGAATTCCAAACGGGCACTGAGAGCAATTACTCCCAACACCAATGAATCACTTAATAGTGTGAGAAAATAGGAGCCCGAGTAAAATTATAGCTAATCGGAATCTGGGATTTTCCTGTTTGGAATTATCACCAGCAAAAAAAAAGGTCGTTTTGATGGTCAGTATTCGAACTACAGAACACCTGTGCATCCATGCCACAGGAAAGACAGTGTCCGAGGCTCAACCATTTTCAGCTGCTGCAATGACCCTTTCTGCATCATAAGGTCCGACGTGGGAATGTTTACTAATCTTATATTTCCTGAAACAATCCGTATGGAAATGCAACAAGACCTGGAAAACATCAAGTTTATTCTGACAATTTGTAAGGAATGTTTAGGGCACACAAATATTATACAAATAAGACAATAAAGAATCAAAACATTCGTCTTTGATTTCCAATAGCATGACATTCACTGAGTCCACAACATGATCGTGATCAACATCTTGGATGCTACCCTTTAACCAGAAAATTCCCTTGAATAACCGCACAAATAACATTGTCTTTAAGAGCAGTTCAGAGGGTAGGAATTCTGCAGTAATTCACCTGCTGCCTCCCCAGACCCTGTGATGGATTACATCCCAGATATAACCCAGGGCAAAACCAGCGCATTTAATTGCTATCACTTCCACAAGTATCCATTTCCTCCACCATGAAAGCTCAGTAGTAGCAGCGTAAAACATCTTCAAGATTCACTGTAAAAAGGCTAATGAGACAGAACCATCTAAATCCACTGCCATCCTGAACAACAAAGACAGCAGGCACGGTGGAAAACTAGCTACCTGCAAGATTGCTCCTTTAGTCAGATGTAATGAGGTTTGTTCACAATTTTTTCATTCGCAATTCCTCAGATCACAAAATCAGTCCAAATGCAGCAAGACTTGGGCAACAGCTAGGCTTGGACTGACAAGCGTTACGTAACAATTATGTCGTACAGATATCAGACAATGACCATCATGAAACATCTCACTATCGCTCGTCAACATGCACACGCATTACTATTGCTACATGATACTAACATTCCGAGGTTTATCCAAGAACAACCAGCTGCTATTATTAGAACATCAGATCAGAAGTTAGCAATCTTGCAGCTTGTAACTTTTTCGCCTGTCTTACGAATACCTGTCCATTATCTCTGAAGTTGAAGTCAGGGGTATGATGTAGTAACCTCCACAAGTCTGAATGAGCGTCACTCCAACATGACTCACACATCTTGACACGATTAAAAACCAAGCAGCCCACTTGATTGGTCCCCACCCATAATCACTCCCTCCCTCCACCACCAACATTCAGCAACAAATCTGAAGAGCATGCCACTACTTTGACAACACCTTCCTCACTCATTCCCATTGTCATTTGGAAGAAAAAGTGCAGCATTTCAGGAATTATGGTATTGTAAAGTACAAAGCTTGACAAAGGTTTGGAGTTTTAGCATGATCAGTCTCACTTTATTAACTATGAAGATGTTACAATCAAGTGAACAGAAAACAATTATGCGAAGATAAATCACAATCAATGCAGTGTCAGGAAAGCTGAGGGGAGCTTAAACTGGCTCCGTTAAAACATCTAAATCCATGAATCTGCAATAACCATATCTCTGCGTCCCCTAGCCATGTCTCTGAAACGGCCATAAATCCTGTGCCAGTACAGGCTTGCAGGGCTGCTGGGTCTGTTCTTGTGTTTATCTGTTCGTACAGACAAAGTTTTCGCACGGTAGTAGTGAGATGCTCACTGAATAATTACTGATGGTCAACAGCCACATTTTTGTAGGTCTCCCTTCATCAATTTGCATCTTCATATCCTCATTTGCACTGTGTGGAAACTCAGCATTAAAGTCAGAGCTGGGAACCGGTGGCTCCATCTCGCCCCTCGCTCCTGTGGGCTTCTATCTTGAACACCAACATCTGGGGGGACGCTGCATAGATAGAAGCTGCATGCACCTCACACCCATCCGTAGTGGCATCTGTAACTTGCCAGCCTCACCATGCTAGACTAACCCAGACCCACTGACAGTACGCTTCTGTACTTCAATGGTGCAGCTCAGTCTGGTCTGTTCACTGGGTCTGTGACTACACTCAATTTGAGCTGAGTTGAATGCTTACAGAATGATTCCCTTGCTGAACCCCGCCTTTATGAATATTTGCTCTAAGCCAGAGCTATCAGGTTTACACGACTGTTGCATTATCTTGTTGTTTACAACAGGTACAAAACCACGAAGCTTGATATCATTCCCACAGTCAGTTATGTTGCCCAGCACAGTGAGTCAAGCGGAGTCTCAGATATCAGTCCGAGATCTTGAACAGTGTCAGTCAGCTTCTTCTGATTTTTAGGGTCACGATTAAACCCCTTTTAGATGTGGTGAGCTGAATGTTGGGGATACCCCAGTCTCTCTTGGCTCTTTCTGCCCTATTGTAGCGTGGTTCCTTCCGGAAAGTGAGAATTGCCAAGTCGTATTAGGAAGATGAAAGTGGGTTTTACATCTGTCAGTTCTGGGACAGCTGGGGGAAAAATGGTGAGGTGGCCTGAGTGATTCGGCAGCACACCAGCCGGCAGAGCTGGGACGATGGGTAGAGAAGTGGTGAGAGAGAGAGAGAGGGCCTGAGCAAAGGTGTTGCATTAGAGGGAGTGGGAGAACATGAATATTAGTGGGAGGTGGGTGCAGTAACATAAATAGAGGGAGTGCGAGGTCTGGTGGAGTGGAGGAGGTCACTGACGTTTTGCAAGACTAGCATTCACACAGAAGGCTGGCACCTGACTGACCAAGGAGTCAATCTTAGACCAAGCCGGCCGGGACGGGATTCATGGTCTTCCCTGTCAGTCCTGGAGGCAGTCCTGCACCATGCCATCCACCAGAACCTCAGAGGATAGCCAGAAAATGTGGCCCCCTTTTTCCCCTCTGCCATGTCCAGGGGAGTTTCGGATTGAAAACCCAACAGTTTAATGACGTTTTAAATTTGACACCTGGAACAGGGAGGCAGGTTCATTGTTGGATATACAGGCAGTGGACAGTTGTTGCGACGAAGGGAAAAATCATCAGGTCAGTGTCAGTTTAGAGGAAGATCATCGGGGCAGGGAAGGTAGTTAATGAGGCAGATTGAGCATGGCATTATGAGACTATACAGTTACACTTGGGAGAGAAATCCTTCAACTGAATCTCGACTGAAATACCGACTTGACCAAATCACGCGACGATCTCGGCCTCTGTCAGTCTGGTAAAAACAGGCAAATGTTCCAAATAAAGTGTGAAATTTTGGGAGTGAGAAAATTATGGAGAGGGGAATTTTCATGGAGGTTCATATCTTTATAATGGACTCTGATCATCGGCCCGGATTTCTTCAAGACAGATCATGTGGAATTAATCTGGGAGGGATTTAGATGCTGTAGCGGTCCAGAGGTGTGTCGGGGTAGAAGGTGGTTAGGCCATCCGAACTCTTCAAGGACTAATGGATTTTACACAGCTGGTTATACATTGGAGAATGGTACACAGTCGGGAAAAGTGTATGGGTTGGAGCAAGGTAAAGAGAAATGGGCAGCGCGAGAGGTGCAGGAGGAAGTTGCAGACATAACCAGCGCTGTCGTGGCTGGATGATATTTTGTAGGTAATGATTTTTGTCTGGGCAACAGGGAGTTAGTGACATTGATGACTGTGTGGACTGGAGGAGATTACAAAGACCGGGAGGTTTGTGGATCGGAGTAGTTACAGATAAAGGCAGAGTTGTGAGGACTTGACGTTTATTATATGGAAGGGATGAATTTAGGAACCGTCGGAGGCTCCAGTGAACAGAGGATTTTTTTGGCCGGTATGCATTACAGAGATAGGCGGGGCTGCATTGACTGATAGGGAGTGTAGAGATCGGATCGGTTCATAAGGGATCAAAGATGATACAGAGATAGGATATTACCAGAGTTGAGTAACTCGAATACATAATAATATCTCACGACATCACACTGAACCACACAGACATCTTATGACACAGAAGTATGTCATTCGGCTGATCATGTTTGCACCAGCTCTTCAAATGAACACATTGCTGAGTACTGATCTCCTGCTTTCTTCCATGTCCTGACACATTATATTTCGTCACAATAATCATCCAATTTACTCTTGAAGTTTTCGATCGAACATGCAGCTACTACATTTCTAAGTGTATCTGAACGATTCACAGAGAAGTTTGTCACGGTATGTGACCCCTTTCTCATCTCGTAACAGCTGCATTCCCCTTTTTACACGCTCAATACGAGGTACTCACAGATGGTTCTGCGGCAGCTCCATGTTGTCTCTCAATTTGCAAATAATTTTCCCTGCTTTATCATCACCCCTGTGAATCTTCAGGCTCCCGTTTCAGTTTTCATTCAATATGACAGAAACCCTGTTGTTCTTCTCCGTCATCCAGGGAGCGTTGGGTTAGTTTATCCTGCCGTTCCTATTTGAGGGACCATTCTCCTCCTGGATCCAAACCTCGTTGAAAGCAGCCAATTGATCACTTTCTTTTTTGACCAACTTTGTGTTCCAGTCCAACCTTCTCAGCTTCATTCCTGCCTATTGAAGGCAGCTCTCAGTCAATTAATTTTTCTCACTTTCAGTTATTGCATATGAATCTCGACTATCATCCTGAACTTTAAAATGAAATGATCACTCTGCACCAAAACGTTCCCCACTTGCTCCACCTTTAGTGGAGCCCAACAGTACATGCTCCCTTGGGCTGGACACATACTCTTTTATCCATGTAATCCAGGAAAACTCATGACCTTGAAGACCTGTTTCCCATTCTATGTCTGGATAATTTACGTTTCTTAATTTTACTACTCCATCATGTTGCCATATCTCTGGGATTTCATTGTGGATTTGTTGTCTTTATCCTTTCCACTAGTTGATGGCCTACGACTGCACTTCAAAGTGCAATTATTCAGGTTTTGTTATGTAGCTACTGCCAAATTCATTCTTCCGTTGGAGGAATCCTTTTTCTCTCAAGTTTATTCCCCAATCTTATTTACTCTACTCCAAGTATTCACGTTCATGCGGAGCACCTGCGATTTAGACTTTCTTTCTGAACCAATCCTCCACTGTTAAACTTGCTGTTGAAAACTGGTACGAGCTGCATCTCCAGATATTCTTTGAATCCAGGTATTTTCCTCTACTGTTCTGTTTGGTAAATAGAGCCCTGCTAAATTATTTTATATCCCTCCCAATAACATTCGACAAACGCTGCATAAGAAACACAGTCCCAACTCTTTCACTTGTTACTCCATGCAGCGTGTACATTTGCTGCCTTCCTCAGGACCAGTCTCAATGTCCCAGAAATCTGAAGCCCTTCGTGCTCAGGACCAGTCTCAATGTCCCAGAAATCTGAAGCCCTTCGTGCTGTACCATCTACTTAATAATCTTCGTGCTGCACTGACTTGCTCACGGCATTGCGAATATTCCAATGATTGGTGCAACGTCCTAACCAAGTCAATGAGACCAACATGGACCATGACCTAGAGCTGCTCAAATTCTCACAGAAGAATATGCTGAAGACACTGATATTCATGAGGCCACCATTCTGGAGTTACATTGACAGTGACATAAATGCAGGCATTTTCCTCAATTTACAGAATCCCAGAAACTATTCTTCTTCTTCCCCTTTCCCTTCTTCTCCTGTACCGTCAGGCTATCTGTAGTGCCACAAATATGCCTCTGACTGCAGTCCCTGAGCAGCCAGCACCTTTACCAGATTGCAAACCGGAAAGCTGAATGGTGGGTGAGACATTAGGCTATTCCTGTATTCTCTAAATGTTTCTCTTTGATTGACTGGGCCCCCAGTCCTGGATTCACAGGTAGTTCTTCCATTCTTCCAAGCCATCATGTCTACAGGGCGATTCTCTCGCTGTGTGTGCTTTCCAGCTAACTCTCCACATTACAGATGTCACACAGAGTCACAACTCACTGTCTGAACTCCAAGATCCAGTGTTAACTTAAGACACCAGCAGTGGCTATGACTTCCCAATGTGACAGAACACAGTTTCTGTTTAACTGACCTGTGTGATCATGTCTTAAACTGCAAAGTTTTACTAATTGCACAAAGTTAACACTTTAGAATTAAAGGTTTAGAGTCATCCCCTTATCTAACTGTGTCTTACTCAGATAACTTTACCAAATTTGCTCAGACTCCCAACTACTCATCATATTATGTGTTCAACCCTGCTCTCAGAAGGAGGAAGGTTAGATTTGCTAACTTTAAGCAATGTACAGACAGTCGCAAATGGTGATGTATTACTCAGAGAGTGGTAAGGGCATGGAATGTCCTACCTGGCAATGTGGTTAACTCAGCCATATTAGGGAGATTTAAACAATCCTTGGATGAGCACATGGATGATGATGGGATAGTGTAGCGGGACGAACTGTGGATAGTCCACAGGTTGGCGCAACTCTGAGGGCCGATGGGCCTTTTCTGCATTGTATGATTCTGCGTTCTATTCTCAGCCGATGAACTTACAGATGCCCCTCGTGCTTCTTTCAAACTCGGTGCAGCCAGGTCCCAGCAGCATAAAGTTGTCTCTGTAACCACCCCCAACCCACCCCCTGAACGTGTAATCCTCGAGCTCGCACTCCATTCTACTCGACGACAGGATCACCATCTCTGTGACTCCCAGGTACATGTAATCCTCCAGCTCCCACTCGATGCAACTCCGTCAAAGATCGCCGTCAATTTCACTCCCAAGTATGACCGTACTCGATCCTTAGTGCTGATTCATAGCATACCACTTTGCTGCCTCCATAACTCCAAGGTGTGAGTTAGACTCAGGCTCCTGCTCCAATTTCCTCCCTCGCATTGTCACTCCCTCCTTGCCTCAGTACTGATTGAGAGCATTCCGCTGTTGCTTTTCCACCCCCTCATCCCAGCAGGCATTGATCCGCGCTGCTGATTTATTTTCTCTCGCTCTTTGCTGCTCACATTCATGTCCTCTGTTGTTCTGATTCCCAACTAATGATAGGTCTTAAGATTGAGCTGAGATTTATCACATCCTATTCTGCACTCCTTCCTCACAGGATCGCCGTTGTGCCTGGAAGACTGCAGGCAAAAAAATGATGATTAGAGGGCGGTACAGTGATTGACGGAGTTGTCAGGGATGGTACAATTTATCGGGAGAAGTAGGCAGTGCGGCAGCTTCAAAACAGGTCTCTGGAAGATACAGGGAGAGCTGGAGGTACTGAAGAAGGCAAACGAAACAGAGAGATAGTGGTTTGAAGGTGACGGAGTTTTGTGAGCTGCTGACAGAGATATGAAGACTTTCAACAAAATGTGAAATGACAGTGAGGAGATTTGCAGGTCCTGGAGGCTGTTGGATTTCACAGAGTTAGATGACTTGCAATAACTTGGAAGAATACAGATTTTTGGAGAACTGGTGTCCTTCAAGGACTGGCAGGACAGGAGACGATACTAAACATTGGAGCGTTTCTAAACAATAGGATTGTCGGGGCTCGAAGAGCTGAGATGGATGAGGAGGTTGAAAAGTGCCTATTTAACACATCTCGTCAGTGTAATAAATCGACGTTTAAGGAGGGGAGCCTGTGCTGTATTTGGTTATAGTTATATGGATGGTTTCAGTGGAATTACAAATTTAGAAAGGAAAAGGTTACAGGTGATCAAAAGTTTATACAACAGTAAATAAATTTACGGGATCAAAAGCGGATAGATACAGTGAGGAACTACAAGTCTTCTAGGAAAGAGGGGAGGTCACATATAAATGGGAGAGCGGCATTTTCTCTGTGCAGTTACAGACTTGAGGAGTACTGTTGCGCCTGCTGGAGGTAACACAGAGAGCAACAATTCAAACGGCTTGGTGCAGTGGCTCAAAAAAGTAGCTCAACACCACGTTCAGAGAAGTATCTCAAAATCAACACTAGATGCTGGTCCATTCAGCAACACTCATGTCCCATGAATGAATAATTAAAGAAAGAATGAAAAGCGGCACTGACGTCATTCAACAAGTCCATTTCAATAGTACTTCACAAAGACAGAACAAATGTAACATGGAAGAACAGGACTTACATCAGCACGGGAACACAAGCATGTTCAAGATCCCCTCCAAACCACGACTCATCCTACCAGCACTGTGCTTGCCGACACCCATACGATTGCAAAGGTCAGCAAAGTACCTCGCCACAAACGTCTTCAGATAATTACAGGTGGGAAATAATTGATGGCCTTGACAGTGATAGCTTCATTCCATCAACTGTGTTTTTTTTTAAAGGAAAACTCACAAAATGTTCATGCCTGCTTTTCTTCCTCCGTACAACTCCCCAAAACCAACTAGTTTTGTGTCATCAGCAAACGTCCATTCATCTCATTTATCCAAACAATTTGCGTATCGTTAGGGGTGAAGCAATATTCCATTTAATCCCACTTAATTTTCTGTCTGGATGAGAATTCTCAATCCATACCAGTAGAAAACCTCCAATCCCACATGCGCCAATTTTACTGTTCAACCTCTTCACTGGGACCTTGTTCAAAGTTTTCTGAAAATCGCAATGAATTCTGCTGCCTGTAGCCTTCCAAAAACAAACAAATTCAAATCATTTATGAAATGAAATTTCACTTTCAGAACAACATGCTTGGCATGGATAGAGGTTTCATAGATGGAGAAGATAGATTGTGTTAAAAAATGGTCTGTTTCAGACTGGCAGCTGATGACGAGAGGGGTTCCGTTGAGGTCAGTGTTGGCACCTCAACAATACACTGTATACATGAATAGCGCTGAAAATGTGTTGCTGGAAAAGCGCAGCAGGTCTGGCAGCATCCAGGGAACAAAAGAATTGACGTTTCGGGCATAAGCCCTTCTTCAGGAATTACTGAATAAGGGCTTATGGCCGAAACGTCGATTCTTCTGTTCCCTGGATGCTGCCTGGCCTGCTGCGCTTTTCCAGCAACACATTTTCAGCTCTGATCTCCAGCATCTGCAGACCTCACTTTCTCCTGTATACATGAATATTCTGGACAAAGGATGTGAGTGGGCATAGGAAACAAGGTTTCAAGAAAAATCCCTGGGATGGAATACTTACCATAAGAGGAGCTGTTGAAGACTCTGGCTCTATATTCGAAAGAGGTTGGAGACAGTAAAATCTCATTCAAACATCCAGTGCACTGAGGGGCGTGAAATGCGTGAACGTGGTGAGGATGTTCCCATAGTAGGATAGATTGAGGCCCAAAGGTACAGCATCGGAGTGAAGGAAAGACCTTGATAATGGAGATGTGGAGGAATGCATTCAGCCAGACGTTGATGAAACTGCGGAACTTACTTCCTCAGTGGGGCGTAGAGGCAAAGTAATTCACTGTATTTATCTAGGAGATATATGGGTTCTTGATGATTAAGGGGATGACGAGTTCCGGAGAGTAAGTGAGAGTTGAGAAACATTTCAGCCATAATCGAATGATGGAGTATACTCGATGGTCGGAATGCACTAATTCTACTCCTGCATCTGATGGTTTTATTGACTGTGCGTGCCAATTGGATTCTTAGTGTGCATTTACTATTTCTGGCGTATCGTTTACCATGCATTCAGCACTTTCCTGATTATTATTGTCACGTCTTGGTTTCAAATCGACTTCAAAAAGCTACACAACAAAGTTACCTGGGAGTCCATGTGTATGATCCTCAGAAATGTGGCACGCAGATTCACCAGATCGTAGAGAATGCAAATATCATGCTGGCATTGATTTCAAAAAGAACGGTGAATAATAATAGGGAAGCTTTGCAAAGACTATAGTGGGCTCCAGTTAGCCTACAGTGAGAAGGTTGTGAACAGGCTTGGTCTCCTGTCTAGATGGAATATGTTCTTACACTGGAGGCAGTTCAGAGAAGATAAGACTCATTCGAATAATCCTTAAAATAGCGGTATATTAATGAGAGGCGGTGCAGAAGATTGATCTTGAACACATTAAAATTTAGAAGATGAGGCCAATTTATTGATACATTGAAGATGCTTTGGTGTTCTTACATCGTCGATATTGTGACATTGGTTCCCCTGAACAAGGCTTGAAAACCGGACATGAAGTGGAATGCAGGCACGAGAAAAGAATGTTCATAGATACTGGAGAATGTTACTCAGATCGGATGTTTTGAGGTCTCTAATGGTGGTTAGAGATCAGATAATGTTTCAGGATGAAAGATGTTACGAAGGGGTACAGTGTTATCAATCGTGAAGGAGTTATAGGAAATGGTAAGATTGTAGTGACGAGATTACGCAGAGGGGGTGACAGCTAAATCTACATTGATGCATAGAGATATGAGGGTTCAATGGACTGGAGATCAAACAGATGGGGGAGTTCAAGGTAAGAGTGGATGTATACGCGAGATATTGCATGGATAAGGGTGGTATTGGAGCTGCAGGAGTTACAGAGATTAAGAGGATTGTAAAGACTGCCGAGCAAATAGATTCGGTGGTAGTTGAAACTACAGAATTTTATATAGATAGATGGAGTTGTATGGATTGGATATTACACAGATAGTGGTGGTAGTTGAAGTTGCAGGAGTTACTGAGGTGAGAGCTGGTTCGGTTCATAGATCCAGGGAGAATTGTCGAGATTGGAGATGCCAGACATGCTGTGGGCTGCAGGGTGCGCGAATTCATAGTTCGTGAGGGCTGTGAAGTCACGTTTGCAGTATTCCCATCAGTTATAAAGAGATGTGGAGTGCTGCCTTGATGGGGGTTACAGAATTAGAGAGGTTTGCAGTTGCTAGAAGGTATTACAAAAAACTGTAGATCTTAAGGAGGTTACAGTGATAGGATATATGGTGGGGGCGGGGTGTTCAATGCTGCTACAGCAATTAAAAACGCTGCAAGGAATGACTAACCTTACATTGATCAGGAGATTTAGAATGTCTGGAGATAGAGAACCAGAATTTCAGTGACTGAAGAAGATCATAGAGTTTTGGAGCAATCTATGAGCTGGACGAGTGAGAACATGAGAGGAGCTGTCGTCAATGGAGTCAAAGAAGATGCAGAGATATCTGAAGGGACTGCCGTTGAAATAAAGGAGAGTGAGGCTTCTCAGTGGAGGATAGAGCTAATTCACACAGATAGTGAGAATTTCACGGAATGGTGGTAGCGGATGCTGAGGTGCTGGAGTTCATATAGATGCGAAGCATGTAACTGCTGGAGCAAATTATGGAGATGACTAGCTTCATGGAGCGATTAGAGTGGCTACTGATGACGACAGGAGATGTTACACAGTTAATGGGCCTCGGAGGAACTGCATCTGTAGAATCAATAGCACTGCAATGGGTTCAACACATTGGGAGTGTTGCAGGGACCTGAGAAAATTACACAGGAGGATTGTGGAGTGTCCACATTTTGACTGCGTTTAAGGACTGCAGGAGGTTACATAGATAAGGAAGGATGTTGGAGCTGTAGGAGTTGACAGAGATGAGGAAATTTGGAGATGTTTACGGATAGAGGGATATTTCCAGAGACTGTAACAGGGAACATAGAGGGAAAGTTGCAGATTTACACAAACAGTGCTTGAGGTGCTGGGAGGGCCGTAGTGAGTAGAGGAACAAACAGAGTACGGAGTGTTCTTGTGGCTGGAATAGTATACTGAGTATAGGGAGACTTGCAGAGTCTGGGGGAGGCTAGAGAAGGAGTGTGGACTGCAGTGTCTGGCAGAATCTGTCGGGATTGGAGTAAGCCGAACAGATGTGGAGTGATATCGCTGCTGGAGCAGTTCCAGAGAGGCAGTTTGTAGGGACAGGATGTGGTTACAGATGTAAGGAGAGCTCGGGAGGGAGTTGTAGATTGCAGACACATTAGGGGCTGATGGTCTCCAGAATATCATGCAGAGAGGCAAGTCTGCAGGTGCATGAGAAGCTAACAGAGACGGAGAAAATTTCAACGTTTGAAGTGGTGTCAGTGTGTGGCACGAAATCACAGGCAGGGCTAGATTGAGACATTTGGGGAACACAGGCGTAGATACACTGTAGGATATGATGTGACATATAGGGAGGGTTCCAGCAGCCAAATGAAAGTATAAAGATAGGGAGGGCTATTCGTCTAGAGGAGGAAACAGATTGGGAGGGTTGTAGGGGCTGGAGGACGTTTAACAGATATGGAGCATTCTGAGGTCTGAGAATGATTGGGGTTTGTGGAGGTTAGACAGGCAGGGTGGCAAGTAGAGACTGAAGCAGGTATGGAGCAGGAAACATAGGAAAGAGGGGCAGGTTCAGGCATTCACCCCATGTGCATGTTTCACTATTCAATATGATCCCAGCTGACTATTTAACCCAGTATCGTGTTCCTGCTTTCGGCCCATAGCGGAGACAGACTATACTGGGGCAGTTCATAGGGACCGGGGAGATCGAGTCATTGGATGACGTTACAGAGATAGGCAGGGATGGAGTGACAGCAGGATGTTACAGAGTTCAGAAGGATTGGAGTGACGGGGGTGCTCAGAGAGGTAGGGAGTGTATAGAGTGAACGAAGGAGGTTAAAATAGGTATTGTTGGACTGACTCTTGGATATTACAGAGATGGGGCAGTTTGGAGTGAATGGAGGTGTTTACCATGGGGAGCGTTGGAATGCTTGGAGGAGGTTAGAGAGGTAGGGAAGTTGAAGTGAGGGTAGGGAAGGTTGGAATGACTTGCGAGGTTACAGTGATAGAGAGGATTGGCGTATCTGTGGGAGGTTACCAAGATCCACAGGATTGGAACGATTGTAAGAGATCACAGAGTTAGTGAGGATTGGAGTGACTGCAGGAGGTTAGAGAGGTCGGGAGGGATGGATTGACTGGAAGACGTTACACGTGAGGGAGGCATGGAGTGGCGATGAGCAGTTACTGAGATAGGAAAACTCCTGTGGAGTCTGATCTAGTTCAAACAAATCGCGAGAACCATTCAGCCTGGTGAAAGTACGGAGATATACAGAGTTGTGGAGGCTGGAGCAGGTGACTGGACAGAGAAGTATGTAGGTCTTGGAGAAAGTTAGATAGAAGGGAAAAATAGAGGGGATTATGGGAGATAGTGTTGGTTATAGAAATAAATATTATCGTCGATTCTGGAGGAGGCAACAGAAATATGTCCCTTATGACTCTTTGGGTTTACACGGACAGGAAGGGGATTAGGAAGATGAAGAGTTAGCTGCGAGATGTATTGCGTTATAGAGATAGAATATGTTAATTCTAATCGTGGGTTTGGAGAGATGGAATAGCGCGACGGGGAGGGTGGTAGGAACTGGATGGTGAGCAAAGAAAGGTTAGAGCTGGAAGAGGTGAGTGCGATAGTGAGGATTGTTGTAATGAGTTGGGTGATAGGATTATGAGGGGTGTATTTACTGTATGGTTATTTCGACTTAATGTGTTTACTGAAAATGACAGCTGTCGGACTTGGGACTGGGTACAACAATGAAGAGGACAATGTATTGGTACATGGATGGTTTTACTGCCTTTAGGAGGTTACAGAGATTAAAAAAAAAACTACTAGAGATTGAAGGACGGGGAGTTAACAAGCATTGTGCTGATGGGAGCAGGTCAAAGTGATAGAGAAGTTTTTAGAGACTGGATAATGTTGCAGACGTGGTAAAAATGATTTCGCAACGCTATAGAAATGGAGGATTGTAGAGATTAAAGCAGGTTACACAGGCAGGAAACGCTGCAGGTACTCGAGTGGTTTATACAGATTGGGAGGTCTGTAATGATAGTAGATGCTTAAAGAGGTTGTGTGGTGCTGTGGAACAGGATGCAGGCGTATGAGAGTGATTGGTGTTCACACTGATATCATGTGGTGGAGGAAGGTAGACAGACGATAGATTGGTAAGGATTGGATGATTTTTCGGTGACAGGGTGGACTAGAGGTATTATGCATGATAACACAAATAGGGATTATTACAATGATTTCAGCAGCATATTACCAAGATTGGGCATCTTATGTAGACCTGAGCTACTTACAGAGATAGGGGCAGTAGTCAACATTGGAATAGGTTTCAAATATGCAATGGGATTGAAGGGAGGGGAAGATTTCACAGGGACCGGAACTGTTCTCAGAATTAGAAGGTTTCAAGGCACTGACGCAGGTGATTTGGACAGAGGTATGTTTTCTTGCTGTATAATTCTATGACATGAAATCAGAGAGTGTTGGAGAGTGGACAGAGAACAAAAAGATCTCGGCCTCAATACCACGTTCTTGATGGAAGCCCGCTTTCACGTCTGTTATATTGATCCTCAAGAAAACAGCACAGGCCTGCAATGATAACTGTGAACGTGCTATGCTGTCTGAGAAAGGCACAGTACAGAACAGGTGAACGTAATCGTGTCAGAAGAGAGTGAGCCTGGGACCTTCATGTCCTGCGTTCACCGTTCACTACCATAGCTATGTCACGGCTTGTGGGCCAGTGTTTCGAACCCTTCAAACACTCTCTGCTCTATTCACTGCCAGTGATCCTACCTCGCTGCAGGTTTGATTGTGGGCTCCATATCTCCCTTCACTTTGTCTCTCTGGCCGAGCAATGGTTTTCAGTGAATTGATGGACGAAACATCCAATAGTTGGGAAGTCTGTTGAGTCAGGAAGTTCCTGAGTACCGCCAAGAGACAGAGAAACAGATAGACTCAGACATTAGACTAATGTACTGAATATTATTCAAGACACTTGGCACTGATTCCCTCAGAGATCTGGGAAATCCCAGTCTCTATCCCTGGCATATCTCTCTGGAGTGGAGACTTCTGTTGTCTCAAAATCTGGAGTAGCTGCAAGAGGTGCAATCAAAGCAGCAGTTAGACCCAGACAATGATAAATACCATATGGAGAGATACTGGGAAATGTCATCAGAGTGCAGAAACGATTAAGGATCAAACAACTGTGAGGAAAAAGGTGTTTGTTCATGGTGCACTGGTAAAAGTGATCAGGGATGAGTGAGCTATGCTTGGACAGGTGATTGCCCAGTGTGATTGTCACTTGACTGTTCATCCAGCATTTAATGATGGTGCGAGGGAATCCCCATCTGAATGCTTAATATAAGTTCAGAAACGAAATCTGTTATTGGCGCTGGGTCTGGCATATATTTGACTCCAGGTCCAGAGGAACGGGTTTGACTTTCAAATGCCGCCTGCAATGGCCTCGCAAGCCATTCAGTTTAAGGGAAGCTAGGGGTGGACAAGAAATGCTGCCCAACCAAAGACACCCACATCCCACAAGTGAATAAAAACAATTGCAAAGCATTGGGCGCCAATGGATCTGTGCTGGACCAGTATCCTAGACAATCATGTCTGCAGGTTTATGGACAGGGCTTTAAAGTGACAGAGAGGATGAAGTGACAGCGTTCAGGTGAAAGGAGCGTTCCAAATCCAAATCAAAAATGTGATGCATCGGAACAGCATGTGGTTGCGGCTGAAGACAAGCAGAAAGGAACATGAAGACACAAAGTTGAACTAAAGCGCCACATCAGCGAACAGATTCATGATAGGAAATTGTCTGAAAATCTAAATTCTTTTTTTGGAATGGACACAGTATCTGCAATAAATTAGATGGAATTGTTCCATAGACAAAAACGGAGAATTAGTCGCCAGGGAGACGTGGTTTTAGGGTGAACAAATGATGACACGTAAGTATTCAATGGTTCACAACCTTGCGGGGACTCAGGCAGAAAGGGAAAGCAGGATCGGTAACCCTGACAGTAATGGGTAACAAAGGCATTGCAGAGTAAGCACTTGGCCTAAGATTATGCTATTGAATCAGCCTGAATGCGAATTATGTGCAATGCGTGTCAAAAGCATAAACAGGAGTCCACTTTTTACACTGCCTAACAGTATTTCATTGCTTATCACTTCATTAAACAGGAATTCAATGCAATTTGTAAGAAAGACATCGCGATAATTTTATGATACTACAACCTTGATATAATCTTGAACAGTCACACTGTCAAGAATGATATTCGAAGTGGATTTCAGCGATTTTTTTTGTTAATGTTCCTTTGAATAAAACAGTTTGCAACAGACGAGGGGAATAACTATCTCAGATCGAATGTTTGGTGATGAAGCTGAGAGAATGAGTCATGTCGCACTGAGAGATCATCCAGGAAATTGTAATATAGTGGAATTTAAAGACATAGTGAAGTTTGAAAGTGACGAGAAAGAACACCCGACAATCAAAAACAAAAGCAATTACATGAGTTTGTTTGTAGAACTGAGCAGGATAAACAGGGGAAACAAACAGAAATGTCTGATTGTAAATGAGCAGTGGAAAACATTTGAATGAACCGTGTAAAATAGTCTACACAAAGACAAAACCTCAGCAAGACATTCCCACCCATGTTCCACGCAGGATGGAAATGCAGAATTGATTAAGAGTTGCTGAAAAGACATAAAAAAACAACAATTCTGAGGAAACAATGCTTTAGAAATATAAAAGGATTTGTTCAAGAGATAGCAAGGTTTCTCTTAGCAGGACGAACGCATTAGGACGAGACATTATTGTCAGGGTTTAATGAGATGACAGGAACAAGGAGATTTGAACATGCTTGAGGCGGTGACAATGTTACAGACAGTGGTGAGGGCCTGAACAAAGTTAAAAGGCAATACAAATTGCTGCAGCTGGAGGTGTTTGCAGGCGTCGGGAGGGAAATATGTATTTTTATTTATTCATTCATAGGTTGAGGATGGCATTGATTAGACCAGCATTATTTGCTCCACTACTAATTTCTCAGAGGTGGCTCAAAGTCATCTATACTGCTGCGGGTCCGGAGTCACATGTGAGCCAGAACAGGCAAGAATATCAGATGCCTTTCCTGAAAGAACATATGTGAACTAGTTGAGTTTTTCTACATAATCAACAATGCTTTTGTGGAAGCCACACTAATGTCCTGTACAGCCACAACATGACATCCCAACTACTATTCTCATGGCTGTGAGAAGGTAATGAAGATTAGCACCCCAAACACCGGCTTCACCACTCTGTCTACTTCTGATGCCATTTTCAAAGAAATGTGTGCCTGCATCCCTCGGTGTCTCTGTTTGACAAGGAGGAAGTGAAGACTGCAGGTGTGGAAAGTCAGAGCCGAGAGAGTGGTGTTGGAATAGCGCAGCAGGTCAGCAAGCATCCGCGGAGCAGGAGAATTAAAACATCTACATTCTGTTTGACAACACTAAAGATGATCCGAAAATTAACTGTACAAGTGCCGCGCTTTTTTGTCTTACCAGAACGCAACATCGTGCATCTGTCCACCTGTTATTCCCAAACCCATTGGCTAAGGAGTAACGTTTTCCTATTGAACGCTAAGATAACGCTCTTCACTGTCCACCTCACCACCAATTTCAGTATCATTCACAAACTTGATAACCATGACTCCTGTATTCTCATTCCAATGCACAGCATTGGACCCAGCAATAAAGCCCATAACACAAAATTGCTCACACTCCTGCAGTTTCTGCAGCAGCCTTCTATGAACACACTCTGTCTCCTACGATCAATCCAATTTTGTTTCCAGGAGATGAGCGCTCCCTGGTTATTAAAGAATCATAGAATCCCTACAGTAGGAAAACAGGCCCTTCGACCCAACATGTTCACACCGACCCTCTGAAGACTAACCAACCGTACCCCTACCCTGTTATGCAATATTTACACCTGACCAATGCACCTAACCTGCACATCATGAGCAAATTAGCTTGGCTAATGCTCCTAACCTGCACATCTTTGCATTGTGGGAGGAAATTTGATCACCCAGAGGAAACCCACGTAGACACGGTGAAAATGAGAAAACTCCACACAGGCAGCCACCCAATGCGTGAACTGAACCCGGCCCCCTGACGCTGTGAGGCAGCAGTGTTTACCACTGAATCATTTTCGATCTACGGGTTGTTCTGTGAAAACCGTATCTTTCCCATTCTTGCTTCAAATGCATCTTTGTCCTATGATAACTGTGTGGTTTAAAAGAATATTGCAGTTTCGAACAAAGTATTGAAGATTAGGAGGCGTTGGATCATATGGCTCATTCTGAGGTCACAATGACAACGTGCCTGGGCTTGTTAAAGATCATGGAGAGGCCAAATGGCTTTGCTGACGCAATGCTGAAAGATGTTCGCTAAGGGCAATGGCAGTAAGTTCTAAGTTCAGATGCATAGATTCTGAGCTGCATAAAGTGTCAGAAAGCTATTGGAAAGTTTCGGCTGTCAAAAGTGGTGTTGTAATCTGCCTGTTTACTGACAAGATTAAAAGAAATGACTAACCCGCTTTTCTCCATGGATGCGAGGTTGATGTGTTTCACAGAGCACAGCACAGAGGAAAACATTTTTTTGAGATCAGGCTACTAGCTTCCACCAAATAAAGATGCACATGATTAAGCAGTTGTCAGCAGAGAGAAGGCACATGGCTTTGTAAATCTTTAAATGCAAATGCAGGAGGGAGACAGACAGATACCCCACTGCCATGGAAGAATTGTGTGTGATGCGTCCAAGTGTGGCACGACCAGTTATGGATTTAGGCACCTCTACAAAAACAACGACAATTATCTGAAAGTGATCACTTCGATTGACAATGTGCTGAAAAAGAGAAATTGAAATCGATTGAAAACTGGGGGCAATGATTAATTTTCCCAAAGTACTGAAGATGTCTTTGGATAATATGATGTGTGACAAATATAAAAGGGAACTGTACCACACCACGTTTTAAACCATAATATACCTCCAAAGTGTTTAGTCAATACTGTGTGTAGATTTTTGTTACATGAAACATGGTAAGATGTGATATTTTGTGGTCATGATGTGGAGGCGTTGATGTTTGGACTCGAGTGGTCAAAATCTGATGTTACACAACATCAGTTTATAGTCCAACAGGTTCGCCCGAAATCACAAGCCCTCGGAGGGTAGCTTCACCTGACGAAGAAACGTTAGTATGAAAGTTTGAGACCTCAAGCAAACACGTTGAACCTGTGCCAACTGACCTTGTCATTCTTTCAGCTATTCAACTTGAAGTTTGAATTTCTTTTAAGAATTACTCATCTCTGTGGGGTCCAGGTTATTTCTGTAACCTTTACCGCAGAGGCACGGGTATAACATCACCACCACGTTCTGATGTAAGTCACACAGCACCTCAATGTCGGACACATGACACATGATACATCGCAGCGGGACGGTTTGGTTTTCATTATCTCCATGCGAACGGTGGTTGTTCAAGAGGGTACCTCATTGCTACCCTCTCAGGTTAATGAAAAAGAATAGCTAAATCATTTGCATCCATCTGAATATTGCCAAGCCCTAAGTACTGTTCACGGTACAATGAGCTTGTCTCGGTGTCTCCAGCCAATAAATACTAATCCTCGAAGAGCTGCTGTAGGTCATGGGGAAGAAATCCTCCTGATTTGATTCAATTCAGTTTATTATTGTCACACGTATCCAGTTACCGTGAAAAGTTCTTTTTGTTTGCTTTGTGTTGGAATGGGTTTAGCTTAGTTGGGTGGATTGTTGGTTCCCAGGCCAAAATGATGTCAACCGTGTGTGTTCAATTTTCATCACCTTTTTGAGGTTACCATGAAGGAATCTTCTTCCCTTGCCAGTGGTTGAGTGGCTCTCAGATGAAATCAGCAACAGTTGCTTCTCTCTGATGAGCGATCAGTCCTTGTGATCTGGTAAGACTACGGGGGCATGACAAAAATATTTCATTGAAGTGTATTAGCGGCAAATGTTTCGGCTGTCGAGAAGGTGTACACACAGCGAGGCCAACTTTAAATTGTACACTTGAGACGTCCTGTCAGAAGTCTTGTAACAATAGCGAAGAAGCTGTTGTTGAGTCTCTCGGTATGTGTGCTTAAATATTTGTATCTTCTGCCCGACAGAAGAAGTTGGAAGACGTTATAACCAGGTTGCGACATTAAAGGGAAATTGGGGATGGAAATAAACTAATTGTTTGACTCAGACTTATTAGACAGCCAATCAGGTGGTGGAGAATTTGGTCATTTACCATTCAGTGCAGAGAATCACAAGATGACCAAAGTGCTGCACTTCAGATTATGGGCGATGACAATCTCTTGCCATAGGAAAGTGAACCTATCACCTCTGACTGTTGAAGAGAGTTTCTGAGTTGGACAAAACAACTGACAGCAGGGACAGAGGGGCTGGTATGAGAACAGGAGCAGTGTGAGCAGTGCACTGCTCTCTTGCATACAGTCCAGTTTAGCACTTATACTGAATGAAACACACGAGGGAGGCACATTCCCAAATAGAGAGCAGAATCTGACGAAAGTGATAAGGGTCCCGTTAGCTGGGCCAGACACCGATGGAGAGACCTGTTGAAGGCAAAGTTTGGCAAATCTAACATCAATCGTGAGAAAACGGTTGAGGGAAGTGATGACACTGGCAGGAATTCACCTAAAATTAGCACCGTCCCCACCGGGGAAAATTCGAATTCAATATAGTTGGGAAAAAAGTCAGTAATTCGCATGCTTAAAAGTGACATGAGGAGGTTGTGTCTACCAAGCAGCTATTGAGGATATCTGGAGATTCAGCTGACTAATGTAATGCGGTGGCGGGGAGACAGGGGCAACGATTCAGAAACATGGGGTGCTGGGGGAGGGGAGCGGGGCCGTCCTAGTAGCCTGTTCTCTTTGTCAAGAATGGAGCGACATTGATTGAAGGATCCCCTCAGAGGCGAAATGCTGCTCACCCCAGGTTAACCTGGTGGGTCGACTGATTGGCACCTGCTCCTCCATCAAGTGGTGGCAGTTTGAGGCTGGTAACTCGGGCAATAACTCACCATTGACTCGGAATCATAGAGTCATACCGCATCGAAACAGACAGTGTGAACCTACCAGTCCATGGCCGAGACTATCCTAAGCTAAAACGGTCCCACATGCCTGCTGACGGCCCATATTCCTCGAAACCTTTCTGCTTAATGTACCTGTACAGTGGTTTTTAAATTTTGTAACTGTACCAACATCCACGGGGCAGGAAGGTATATTGGCACATTGAAGGAAGTGGCGTTTTGGTATGACATCATCCGACTCAGTTATGACATTCAAAAGTGATAGGCACCTGAAGTGATTGTGCTTAAAATCACAGGGGGCTGAGGAATTCTTTTCACTAAAAGGGTGGTAGGCAAAGTGATAGTAGAGACAGGAAAGAGCAAGACATTGAAGACGTCTGTAGACAAGCACTTGATAGCTTAAAGTGAGCAAAGCCAAGTGGCGGAAAATGGGATCATATTAGACGTGTGTAATCTAAATTTATTAACCAGTCTGCCATGCAGAATCTTGTCAAACACACCACTAAAATGCAGACAACGTCTGCTGCTCTGCCTTGATCTATCAACTGTGTACCTCCTCAGGATTTTGAGATATGATTTTCGAAGCACAAATCCACACTGATCATCACTTAAGTCTTTCCAAATACATGAAGATGTTGTCTCTCAGAATCTCCTCCAAGAACTTACCCACTCCTGCCATCAGTCTCATTAGTATGTAGTGACTGTTGATGATGTAAGTATCTCTGTTAGGGGCCCTGCAATTAATTCCCTCAATTTTCGCAAGAAGCTGGGATACATGTGATAATGTGCCACGTTTTTATCTACAGTTTTGCATTTTAAAACAACCAGTACCACCTGTTCTCCAACTTGAACTCTTTTTAAGACATCATTAATTTTCCAGTGTCTCTCTCCACAGTTAATCCGAAAGCAATTTATTTGTTTCAGATCTCCCACATCAACAGTGGTTCCATTAGACAGTCCCATTGCCCTTTTAGAGGCCCTATTTATCACCAAAGGTATCCTTTAGGTCTTTTTGAAATATGTCGAAATGCTTCTGCAAATTCAAATTTCCCCTACCGTCACTCTTCTCCACCACCCTTATCTATTCTGCCATTTATGGTCACACCAAGGTATAATATCCAACAGGTTAACATATTCCCCGTTCAGAAACTCATGCGTCTCCTACTGTTTCTAATTATTCAGTTTTTTGTTATTATCATATTCGTTGCAATATATTCCAACACGTTCGCGACTTACTGTCAGGCTAACGCTATTTTCTTTTAGACTGACTGTGCAACGGATTTTGAGAACCCCTGTGTAGCAATCTGAAAAAGGTCAGCAGTTAACATATAAGGCAAATCAAATGCTGGGATTTATTATAGTGGGAATGGTGACAAAACACAGGGTGGTCTTGCTAAAAGTATGCAAGGTACGAGCCAGACCACACCTAGAATATTACGAACACTATTATTGCCCGCAGAAAATAGGTTCTTGCATTGGAGGGAGGTCAGAGACGTTTAACTTGGCTGATCTTGGGAATGGAGGGATTTTCTATTGAGAAGAGTTGAAGTGTATTGAGGTAGAACCCTTTGGTGTTTCAAAGAATCAGCGAGAAATTTTATGAAACATCTAAGTTTCTGAGGGGCTGTGACAACGTGGATGCTGGGAAATTCGAATAAAGAACAGCAAAGCATACCAATAGGCCATTCGGCTCACCATGTCTGTGCCAACCATGATGGCATTCTAAACTTGTCCCATCTACATGCACATGGTCCATATCCTTCTATTCTCTGCATGTTCACGTTTCTGTCGAAATTCCACTTCAACTATTGCTCACATTTCCGCTTAAGTTTCCTCCTGGACAACGTCCACGCTTTATGGAAAACCGATTTGACTCGTTCATCTCATTTAAAATTTCTTACTCTCATCTTAAACCGTTGCGTCGAATTATTTGAAATTTTCACATTTCCTATTAGTTCGACCCTCAGCCTCCAACACTCCAGCGAAACAATCCAACTGCGTCCAACTTCTTCTTAAAATTGATACATTCTCATTCAGGCAGCATGCTGGTAAACCATGTTTGCATCCTCTACAAAGTCTCCACATGCTTTCTATAGTGAGGCGATGAGAACTGCACACAACATTTCAAACGTGGCCGATCTGAAGTTTTATTCAGTTACAGCATGACATGCATGCATCTATACTCAATGCTGCAATCAATGAAGGGAAGCGTGCCATACTCCTTCTTCATGGTGACGTTGGAGACAAGGAGGTTGTGGAAAGGTAAGAGAACAGTATAAATTATTGCCTTCGAATCCTGCGGCCTTTTCCTGTCCTGGAGCATTGGGAGACAGACCGGACGTGACATTGGAGCCCAGGAGTTTGCTGGGAATATAGGAGAACAGTATAACTTCTTACCTTCGAAGCTTGCGACCTCTTTCCTGTCCGGCAGCAGTGAGAGACAGAGCAGAGGTGAAGTTGGAGACAAGGAGATTAACAGGAAAGTGAGGACTTCGTACAGATTTCGGTAGTGGATAGACGCGAGACACTACACGTGTAGTATCTCCCTCCCTTCTCTAAACAGAAGAAAAAGGACTCTGTAAGGTAAGGTTCTTTTCTTTCTCTTCTTTCACGAATTGAAGTGAATTATTTGATTTTAGTTATTTGATATATAGCTAAGGATTACAATGTCAGTGGACCTCAGACCTTGGCATCTGCCTTTTGCCTGACGTGGGAGCACTGAGAAGTGGCTGACCTCCCTGACTCTTACACTTGCAAGAATTATGTCCAGCTGCAGCTCTTGTTTGACTGTGTGACGGATCGGGAGCTGCGGATGGACTCCCTCATGATGCTGAGGAGGTCGTGGATAGTACGTTTAGTGAATTGGTCACAATGCAGGTTAGAATTGCTGAGACAGAGAAAAAGTCAGAAGGCAGTGCAGGCGTCCGCTGTGGTCAACTCCCTCCATAAAGGTATGCCGTTCTGGATACTGTTAGGGGAGATGGTTCACTAGGGGAGGGCATCATTTGCCAGCATCGTAGCACCATGCCGGGCACTGCTGTTCAGAAGGGCAGGAAAAAAGACTTGTCAAGCCATTGTCACAGGGAATTCAATTGTAAGGGAATGGATAGGCGGTCCTGTCGCTGAAAACGAGACTCACAGATGGTGTGCTGCCTCCCAGGTGCTCGGGTCAGGAATGTCACCGATTGCTGCAGAGCATTCTGAAAGGGGAGGTGAACAAACAGTTGTCGTGGTGAACATATGCATCAATGATACAAGTGAAAAAAAAACGAGATGAGGTCCTGAAAGCTGAATTCAGGAACGAGGAAAAAAGATTATAAGGAGGGCCTCAAAGGTAGTGATCTCGGGATTACTACCTGTCCCACGTGCTAGCCAGCATAGTAATAAAAGATTATGTTGGATGAACACGCGGCTTGAAGAATGTTGTATGAGTGAGTGTTTCAAATTCGTGGGACATTGGGGCTGGTTCTGGGGAAGGTGAGACGATTATAAATTCGACGGTATACACCTGAACCAGATTGGAACTAATGTCCTTGGGGATGTTCGGGAGGTTTTAAACTAACGTGGCACGGGGCAGTGAACCAGAAGACTACTAGATAGTGAGGTGGAAACTGGAGACTGCAAGGATCACGAAGTTAGCATTACCAACGGCAAGATTAGGCAGAGAGCGGATGGACTCAAAAGAACTGGCGGCCTGAAGTGCATATATTTTAATGTAAGGAGTATAGTGATTAAGGCAAAAGAACTTAGAGCTTAGATTGGTGGCGGGGAGGGGGGTTATGATGTTATTGCGATCACAGAGACTTAGGTAAAGGAAGGGCATGATTGGCAACTAAATGTTCCAACATATAGATGCTTCAGACAGGACATGGAGGGGAGTAAAAGGTGTGTTGGGATTTGCATCGCTGGTCACAGCTGTGCTAAAGGAGCAACACTATGGAGGGTTGAGCTGAGAAATAAGAAGGGTGCAGTTACATTGTTGGGGCTGTATTACAGTCCTCCCAACAGTGAGCGTGAGGAAGAAGAATAAATAGATAAACAGATTATGGAAAGATGTTGTGGCAACAGGGTGGTGGTGATGGGAGATTTTCATTTTCCCAACATTGACTGGGATAAACACAATGTCAGAAGTTTGGATGGGGGATAATTTATAAGGAGCTCCCAGGAAAGTTTTCTCGAGGAGGATGTCAATAGTCCGAACAAGGAAGGGGCCATATTGGACCTGCTGCTGGGGAATTCAGCCAGGCCAGGTGGTAGAAGTTGCAGTGGAGGATTTCTTTGGAAATAGTGACCACAATTCTGTAAGTTTTAGAATATTCGTAGACAAACGTAAGCGTGGTCCTAAGGGATGAGTGCTAAATTGGGCCAAGGCCAACTATATCAACATTATCCAGGAGCTGGGAAATGTGGATTCGACACAGCTATTTGAAGGAAAGTCTACATTTGATAATTGGGAGGCTTTCAAAGATACATTGAAGATAATGGAGTATAGGCATGGCCCTTCGATAACAAGGAATAGGAAGGGTAAGATTCGTGAACCGTGGACGACAGGAGAAATCGCGCGACCAGCTAAGAGGGGAACGGGAAGCGTACATAGGGTACAGACAGCTGAGAACCGAACGGGCCTTGGAAGAACATCGGGAGAGTAGGACTAAACTTAAACGAGGAATCAACGAGCTAAAAGGGGTAATAAAATAACCGTAACGAGCAGAATTAAGGAGATTCACAAGGCATTTTATTCTTTTATAAGAAACAAGAGGGTAACCAGAGAAAGAGCTCGTCCACGAAAGGATAAGGAAGGAAGATTGCGTGTTGAACCTGAGAAAATGGCTGAGATTCTCAATGATTACTTTGCATCACTGTTCACTGAGGAACGGGAGGTGATGAATGCTGAGATAATAGATAGAAGTTTGTTTACTCAGGATCGTTAACATAAGTAGGGAAGATGGGCTGGATAGGCTAAAGGGTATTAAGGTGGACAGGTCCGCAGCACCATATGGGACCTAGCCCAAGTTTCTTAGGGAGGCAAGAGACTAAGTAGCTGGGGCCCTGAAAGATATCTTTGTAGCATCCTTAAATACCTATGAAGTGCCAGAGGACTGGAGGGTTGATCATGTTGTTCCCCTGTACAAGAAGAGTAGTTGGGATCTTCCAGGAATCTATAGACCAGTGAGCCTGACGTCATTGGTGCGTAATTTGCTGGAGAAGGTACTGGCGGAGAAAATCTATTTATAATTGGAAACGAATAGACTTATCAGTGATAGCCAACATGGTTTTGTGTGGAATATTTTATGCCTGAACAACTTAATAGAGTTCATTTAGGAAGTGGCCAAGTTAATAGATGAAGGAAGTGCTGTATAGGTCATATACATGGACTTTAGTAAGGCATTTGGTTAGGTTCCCCATGGTAAACTAATGGAGAAAGTGGAGTCACATTGTGTGCAGGGCGTTCTAGCTAGGTGGATAAAGTACTTATTTTTAGCAACAAGAGACAGAGAGTAACAGTTGAAGGCAGTTTCTCGGAATGGAGAAAGGTGACCAGTGTATAACACAGGGATCAGTGCTGGGCCCACTATTATTTGTAAAATACATCAATGACCTGGAAGAGGGCATCGTTGGTTTGTTCAGTAAATTTGCAGATGACACGAATATTGGTGGAGCATAGGGGACTGTCAAAGATTACATGAACATATAGATAGACTGGAGAGTCGGGCGGAGAAGTGACAGATGGAGTTAAATCCAGATAAATGTGAGGTGATGCATTTTGGAAAGTCTAATGCTAGACCTCAATATACTGTAAACGGAAGAGCCTTGGGAAAAGTTGATAAGCAGAGAGATCAGGGATTTCAGGTCCATTGTACACTGAAAGTGGCTGCATATGTGGATAAAGTGGCCAAGAAGGCATATAGTATGCTTGTCTTCATCAGACGGGATGCTGAGTATAAGAGCTAGCAGGTCATGTCAAAATTGTACAATACTTTTGTTCGGTCGCATTTAGGATACTGTGTAGAATTCTGACAGCCACATTACCAAAAGGATGTGGACGATTTGGAGAGGGTGCAGAGGATGTTGTATGGTTTAGAAAGTGCTAGCAATGAAGAATGGTTAAGATTTTTTCATTAGGAGAAGGAGTTTGAGACCAAATTGAGGCCTACAAAATCGTGAAGGGTACAGGCAGGCTAGATAGAGAAAAGCTTTTTCCCAAGGTGAAGTATTCAATAACGAGAGGTCACGTGTTCAAGGTGAGAGGTGAAAAGTTTAAGGGGGATATACGCGGCAAGTACTTTCCACAGAGGGTGGTAGGTGCCTGGAACGCGTTGCCAGCAGAGGTAGTAGAGTCAGATACGGTAGATTCACTTAAGGTTCGTCTGTACAGATGCATGTGTCGGCAGGTAGCAGAGGGACACAGATGATTATAAATTGGGCCATAGATTTAGACAATGGATTTTGATCAGCTCGGGCTTGGAGAGTCAAAGGGCCTGTTCCTGGGCTGTATTTTTTCTTTGCTCTTTGTTCTTCATTACCACATCCTGCTGTGTTGTTATTTTCAGGGAGCTGCGGATTTGCGTCCATGATCCCTCTATATTTCAATGTTGCAAAGAGTCTTGTCATTTACAGTGTAATTTCCTCTTGCATTTGACTTCCCAAAATGCATCACCTCACATTTGTGTCGATGAAATTAAATTTTCCATTTCTCCACTCCTCATTGCATTTTATTTACTGCTCTACCCTTTAACATTCAATCTCACTGTCGACAACTCCTTCAAATGTCCCAAATTAGTACATGGCTTTCCAAATGTCAACTGCAAAATTACTAATCAGATTGCTGACATTTTCATCTTAATCACTGATGTAAATAACAAATCAAAATTCAGCATAGATTCTTGCGAAACACTATTGGCCATAGACCTCCAACCAGAAATACACCCTCCGTATGTTATGATCAAAAATATTTCGTTCCCGATTTAATAACGACCATGGATTGCGATTTGATATTCCTGACCCACCCGCTGTCATCAAATACTTTGCTAAAATCCGTGTGGAAAATAACCATACCCTTACCTTCAATTATTAACATTGCCAATTCCTTTGCTTTCCGTTTGTGCAAGAATATGTAACTGGGGGCAAAAAATCCCAGAAGGAGCTCACGCATTCAAGATGGAGACGAAGAGGATTTTTTTCACTCAGAAGGACGTGGGAATTCCTTACTGGAAAGGGCTGTCAAGGCTTTGTCATTAAATATATGTTTAGCAGAGATAATCTAGGTTTAATTAATCAGGAAAACAAGGGTTACCTGGAAAATACAGGAAGGTAGTGGAAAGGAACAAAGACAATTGGATCAAAGGGCCTGTTTCCATGCTGTACATCTCTATGACTCTATGACACTATAATAACAACACAGAAACAGGCCGTTCAGCCTTCTGAGCCTGCGCCATTCCAGATCCTCCATCTAACCCTGGAGCCTACTGTCTAACTTCCTGCATTCCCTTCCTCCCTGCCTATTCATGTTTATCGGTATAGATGCATCTTAAATGACGCTGTTGTTCCCGACCTGACCACCTCCTCTGGCAACGCGTTGCATGCAGCCACCAACATCTGCGTGAAGAACTTTCCAGGCGAAATGTTTCTCGTATCACTTTGAACTCGTGACTCCAAGTAGTTGAATCCTCTGACAAAAAAATCTTCATGCTATCCATCCTGTGTACGCCTCTCATGATTTTGTAGAGTCCAGTCAGGTCCTCCCTAAACCTCTGTCTTTCTAATGGAAATAATCCTACTCTGCTTCATCTCGCTTCATAGCTACCGCCCGTCATACGAGGCAACATCCTGGCAAGACTATAATCCTTCCTCTCCAAAGTCTCCTCATCCTTTTAGTAATGTGGCAACCAGAACTGCACGCATTATTCCAAAATTAGCGGAAGGCAAGTCTTCTACAACTGTAACATGAGCTGCAAACTGTTCGACTCAATACCATGCCCAATGAAGGAAAGCATGCCCTGTGTCTTCTTGACCACTCTACTGATCTGCGTTGCCAACTTCAGGGGATGACGGGCCAGATCCTGTACAGACCTCTCTGTACCCCAGGACACTTCCATTTACGCTCTTGAAATTGGATCTTACAAAATGCATCACTCCACGTTTTTTAGGATTGACCTCCAACTGACATTTCTCTGCCTAACTCTCAAATCTAGCTATATTCTGCTGTATTCTCTGACAGCAAAACAAGTCAGGCAGCATTTGAAAGCAGGAGAATCAACATTTCGGGCGTACGCCCTTCATCTGGAATGAGACTTGTGGGCCGGTAGCTGAGAGATGAAAGGGAATGGGGAGGGGTTGAGGGGAAGGTATCATAGAAATTGATAAGCTGATGAAGGTGAGGGAAAAGCTGATAAGACAGAGCGGGGAGTGATGGACAGTTTAGGAGGGTGGAGCTGAGTTGGAGGCTTGGAACTGGGATAATTTGGGAGGAGCGGAATTGAGGAAGCTGATGAAACCGACATTTATCCCTTGTTGCAGGGACCCAGGCAGAATATGAGTCGTTGTTCCTCCAGGCGTCGGGTGGAAACGCTTTGGTGGTGGAGGAGGCCCAAGACCTGCATGTTTTTCATGGGTGGGAGGGGGCGTTGAAGTGTTCAGCCACAGGAAGGAATGGTTTGTGGGTACGGCTGGGCCAGAGATGTTCTCTGAAGCTATACAAAGGGAGGCATCGTTTCTCCCTAAAGTAGAACAGATCACAACGTGTGCAACGGATTCAGGAGATGACATTGATAGCGGTAGTGGTATGTTTGTGACGGATATGGAAAGATTCCTTTGCGGCCTTGGACGGAGTTGAGGACAGTGGACACAGGGTTTGCACTTCCTGTGCTGGCAGGGAAAGATGTCAGGAGTGAGGTTATATGGGCTGGTATGTGTGCATGGATCTGACGAGAAAGTCGTGGAGGGAACGGTCTCTCTGGAATGCAGATAGAGGTGGGGAGGGAAGTATATCTTTGGACGTGGAGGGTTCGTTTGGAGGTGGCTGATGTGGTGGAGGATGATGCAATGTATGCAGAGATTGGTGCAGTGAATGGTTAGCTCCAGGGGTGTTCTGTTCTTGTTGCTTTGGGAGGGGTGGCGTTGAAGTGCAGTGATACGTGATGAAGAGCAGATGCACTGGAGGGGATCATCAACCACGTGAGAAGGGAAGTTGCAATCTTGGAAGAAGGAAGCCATCTGGGAAATTCAGAGGTGGAATTGGTCATCCTGGGAACAGATGCGGGAAATGCAGAGGAATTGGGAATAAGGGATGGCGTTTTAACAGATGTTCGTGTGGGAGTGGGTGCAGTCTCGGTCGTTGTGGGACTTGGTGGGTTTGTAATAGATGTCTGTGATCCGTCGGTCACTGGATAGGGTGATTAATATGTCGAGGAAAAGGGTGAGATCGTGGACGAGGTGGTCTAAGTGATCACTGAAATCAAATTCCATGCCCACTGACTCCCACGGCTACCTTGACTTCAACTCCTCCCACCAGATCTGCCTTATTCGGAGGCGACGTCATTTGTGGAAGTGATGCTCACCTCGGCGTTCTGGGGAGTGGGGCGGTGGGATCCGTGGGGGTGGGACGTGTCGGTGGTGTACAGGTGAGTTGTGAGTGCGGGCTGAAGTGGTTGTGATGATGACAGGTACGGAGGTGGAAGTGGCAGAACACGTGGCGTTAGTAACAACGTAGAGGACTGATGTGGCGAGTGGCGTGGTGTAGGTGATGAGGTTGGGGGCGGAATTGGTGCGGCAGTGGTCACAAAAGGGGCGGATATCACGGAACGCGTGGGGTTGGTGATGCAGAGGTCGCGGAACTGGCTGTGGTAGCTGCAAGGTAGAAGGACAGAAGTGTTGTTTCAGTTGACCCTTGGGTTGGTCTCAGTGGCAACGCGATCACAGTAGTGGTTGTCTGCTCCTTGTAGCAATTGCGAAGGCTGTTGTTTGTCACTCGTAACTAGCGTTGTCGCTGCTGTCATGCCCTCGTAGTGATCGCGGTGGCGGTTATCTGGCCCTCATGACGAGCATTGTGTCAGTTGTCTTGCCCTTGTATCGATCGCGGGGTCAGTTGACTGGCCCTCATACTGATCGTGGTGGCGATTGTCTAGCCCATGTAGTAATGATGGTGGCAGTTGTCTGGGCTTCATAATGATCATCGTGGTTGTCATATGATCTTGATGGTGGTTGTCTGGTGGTCATAGTGGTGCTTCTCTAGTCCTTGTAGTGATCTCGGTGGTGGTTGCCTGGCTCTCGTAGCAATTGTGGCGGTGGTTACCTTGCCCTCGTAGTGATCACAACGGCAGTTGTCTGGCCCTTGTGGTGATTGCATGGCGGGTCCCGTTGTCACTGGACGCGTGCCCCTTGAACCCTGGGCTCAGCATCACTTCCGCAAATGACGTCACCGGTGGTCCCCGTTATCACGCCCACTCAGGTTGCAGTCTCTGACCCCACTCACAGCTCCAGCCCTATACCAGGTCCTAGTTCCCAGCCCTTCTGAGTTTTCATCAACCCGCAGACCTCTCCCTCATGAAGGACGAACGATCGGTTTTCAACAAAGGCTTTAACTCACCCCGTCCATTCACACATCACCACATTCAATGCATTGTAATGTCGAACATTTCTTCTCCGAGCTCACGTTTTCAATCAAGACTCCCCCAACTTTTCGAGGACCCCTTTCATCGCCTCCAACACACCCCATCCACCTGGACACCCCGTGCGTGTCTGTTACCCGCACTCGACCTCTCTATTTCTAATTGACACTGAAATATTGACCACCTCAAACTATCCACGCTACTCCCCCGCTCCAATATCTCACCCTCATAACGCACAGCACTCCACTCCCTCTACTCCAATCCCAACTTCACCATCAAACCAGCAGACAAGGGGAATGCATTGGCAGTTTGGTGCACTGACATCTGAACCACTGAAACCAGACGCGAAGTTGAAGGCGCCTGCTCCTGCAGTTGTGGGACTCGACATGTTACAGAGTTGGTGAGGGGTGTAGGTCCTAGAGAAAGTTCCAGCAAAAGGGAGTGGGTGTAGTTGCTGGAGAATGTTAAAGAGATAGGTAGATATGGAGAGGCTGGAGTGTGATATGGGGATAGGGAGTGAGTGTCGGTGCAGGATAATGTTCCAGGAAAAGAGGTTTGTAGGTGCTGGAGAACGTTACAGGGATAGGGAGGGGTGCAGATGGTGGAGTGTTTTTCAGGATTGGGAGATGTACTGGCTGGAGAATGTTTGAGACAGAGGGAGGAGATGTTGGAGCTGGAGAATTTTGCAGCGATAGCGTGGAGAATATGATCTGGAGGAGGTGACAGGGATATGGAGAGTTTCTGGTGCAGCACAATGTTACAGGAAGTAGATGCTGAAGAATGTTACTCCGACAGCGAGGGGTTTCACGGGCTCGAGATGGTTACAGTGATTATGGAGAAGTGAAGGTGCTGGACAAGGTCAAGGGATAGGGATTAAATGTGGGAGCTGGAAAATGTTACAAGGATAGGGAATGGTGCAGATGCTGGAGAAAGTGACAGGGTCTGGGAGTGTGTGTAGGTGCTGGAGAAGTTTACAGGGTGTTGTGGATGAAATGAATAATGCAGTGGGTGACACTCTTGTAGCAGTCCAATTCAGACAAGTAATCGCTCCACACAAATCTTGAGTTATTGACTTTTTATTAAAGAGCTCATGGGGAGAGACAAGTCCACCTAATGATCACAATTCAATCCGGCGAGATACAGAGAGTTGCATGATTATACAGGTTACAATCATTTATCAATTAACGAACTATTAATTGCAGGATAAGGAGTCTTTAGGCACTTTGCCAAGTCACGAGCCTCAGTCATGTAGTGTCTGGACAGTGTTGGTTCGTAGCTGATAAGCAAGTGTCTGTACACAATAGGTTCTTGTAAAGGAAGAGAATTACCATGCTGGGAAAGACTGCACTATCAGGTATTAGTATAGCTGCAAGGTCAAACACATCACTGAGCCCAGCAATGTAGGACCTTGTAGGTAGACATGAACAGAAGATTCAAAATGGTTTCCAGGTTTTTAATATGTTACAAAATAGCTGCGTTGCTTACAACAAATCTCCCACATAAGGATAGGCAGTGTGTGCAAGTGCTGGAGAATGTCACAGCAATAAGGAGTGTGTCGTGGCTAGATAATATTGCAGGAATAGGGAGTGGATGTAGGTGGTGGATAACGTTACAAGGACAATGAATATGCATGGAGAATGCGACAGAAAAGGGAGTGGTTGTAGGTGCTTTAGAATGTGACAGGGATAAGGAGTGAGAGTTTGTGCTGGAGAATGTTACAAGGATAGGTGGGTGGGTGCAAGTGCTGGAGAAAGTTACATGGGTAGGAAGTATGTGTAGGTTCTGAAGAATATTACAGGGATAGGGAATGGGTGGAGAATATTACAGAATCGGGCGTAGCTGTAAATGCTGGAGAATGTATCAGAGACAGGTGTTTGTGTGAGTGTTTGAGAATATCACAGAAATAGGGTGACATTCTCAAACACACACTGGTGAAAGTTACAAGAATAGAGTGTCGGTGACGCTGCTGGAGAATGTTACAGGAATATGGAGTAAGTGTAAGTGCTGAAGAATGTTACAGGGGTAGAGAGTGGGTAGAGAGTCTGGAGAAGGTAACAGGGATATGGAAATGAGAAGGACGTGGAGAATGTGTCTGGAATAGGGACTGAATGAAAACGCAGGAGAAAACTACAGTCTGCAAGTGCTGCAGACCGTTACACATACAGGGCGGTTTGTCGATTCTACAGAACGTTGCAGTGATAGGGGATGTTGGTGCTGGACAAATCTACACAGAGAACGAATGTGTGTGGATGCTAAAGACTGTTACAGAGTTAGGGAGGTGTGCAGGTTCGAGAGAATGTTACAGTGTTCGAGGTGGTATAGATGTTGGAGAATGTGACAGGGACAGGAAGTGTGTTTGGGTGATGGAGAAGGTCAAAGCGATATGGAGTGGGTATAGTTTTTGGATAATGTTGCAGGTATAGGGAGTGCGTGCAGGTTTTGGAGAATATGACAGGGTTAGGGAGTGCGCGTGAGTGGGTGTGGGTGGTGGCGAATGTTACGGGGATAGGCGGTGGGTTCAGGTGCTGGAGAACAGTACACGATCGGGAGTGGGTGTAGCTGCTGGAGAATGTCACAAGGAAAGGCAATGGTTCCATGTCCTGGAGAGTGTTACAGAGACAGGGAGGGGCGCAAGTGATAGAGAAAGTGACATAGACATGGTGTGTGTCGTTATATTGGAGACTTTTATAGGGATATAGAATGGCTGTAGGTTCTGGAGATAATTAAATCGATAGGGAGTGCGTGTCGGTGCTGGAGCGTGTAACAGGGGTAAGCATTGTATGTAGTTGCTGGAGAGACTTAGAGGGATAGGATGGGGTGCAGGTGCTGGACAAAGTTACAGGGCTAAGTAGTGAGTGCAGGTGCTGGAGAATGTTAGAAAGATAGGGCATGCATGGTGGATAATGTTACAGCTTTAGTGGCTGGAGATGTTCTAGGGATATGGATGTGGTGTAGGTCGTACAGAATGGTATAGGGATAGGGAATGGTGTAGGTTAATGAGAAGGTTGCAAATATAGGGTGCAGGTGCTCGAGAATGTTACAGGTTTAGCCAGTGGGTGCATGTGCTTGAGAATACCACAGGGACAGGGAGTGGGTGTAGGTTCTCGAGAATGTGACAGGGACGGGCAGTGGGTGCAGGTGCTAGAGAACGCTGCAAGAATAGCGAATGGATATAGTGCTGGAGAATTTTACGGGGTAGTTAGAGGCTGCAGGTGCAGGGGAACTTGGCAGGGTCAGGTGGTACGTGTGTGTGCTTGAGAACGTTAGTGAAATAGGGAGTTGGTAAAGTTGCTGGAGAATGTTACAGCAATAGGGAGCGTGTGCAGGTGGTGCAGAAAGTTTTCGGGATAGGTTGCGTGTCGGTGCTGGAGTACGTTACAAGGGTCTGGCTAGGGTGCAAGTACTAGAGAGTGTTAAACAAATAGCGAATGGGTTTAGGTACTGCAGAAGGTTACAGTGACACGCAGTGCGTATAGGCGTTGGAGAATGTGACCGGGATGGAGAGTTGTGAAGTGGCTGGAGAATGTTACAGGAATAGGGAGTGTCTGTATGTGCTGGGGATAACTACTGGGATATAGAAACATGTAGATACTGGATAATGTGACATGGATAGGAAAGAATGTTTCTGCTAGAAAACGTTTCACTGATCGGGCGGTGTGTGGACTGGAGAAGGTTACAGGGATGGATGGGTGTAGGTTTTATAGAATATTACGTTAAAAAGGGTTTGTGTAGGTGTTGGAGAATGTTATCGGTGCAGGGACAGGGCGTAGGTGCTGGACAATGTTACAGGGATAAGGCGTGGGTTTAGGTGCTGCAGAACCTTTCAGGGATGGGAAGGGGGTGAAGGTGCTTGAAAATGTTGCAGGAATAGTGAGTGGGCGTCGGGGCAGGAGAAGTTACAGAGATATAGAAGGGTGTCGGGACTAGAGAAAATTATGCGACTGGAGGGGTGTAGGTGGATGAGAAGGTTGCAAAGACAGGGATCGGATGCAGGTGCTTGAGAATGTTACAGGAATAGGGAGTGGGTGTCGGTACTGGAGAATGTCATAGGAATGGGAAGTGGCTGTATATGTGAAGAATGTGACATTGCTAGGGAGTAGGCGCAGTTGTTTAGAATTTTCCAGGCTAGGGAGTGCTTGTAGGCTCTGGAGAATGCTTCAAGAATTGGGAGGGTTTCAGCTATTGTGGTTCCGTTCGCCGATCTGGGAATTTGTGTGGCAGACTTTTCATCTGCACATCCTCAGCACGTGGGAGCCTCCTGTGAAGCGCGTCTTAGATTACATTACTTACAGTGTGGAAACAGGCCCTTCGGCCCAACAAGTCCACACCGACCCTCCGAAAAGCAACCCACCCAAGACGAATTCCCCGACATTTATCCATGACTAATGCACCTAACACTACGGGCAATTTAGCATGGCCAATTCACCTAACCTGCACATTTTTGGACAGTGGGAGGAAACTGGAGCACTCGGAGGAAACCCACGCAGACACGGGAAGAATGTGCAAACTCCACACAGAGAGTCGCCTGAAGCGGGAATTGAGCCCGGTTCTCTGGCGCTGTAAGGCAGCAGTGCTAACCACTGTACCACCGTGCCGCTTCTGTGGTGGTTCCTCCGGCATTCACAGTGGTTTGTCTCTGCCGCTTCCGGTTGTCAGTTCCAGCTGTCCGCTGCAGTGGCCGGTATATTGGGTCCAGGTAGATGTGTTTGTTCATAGGATCTGTGGATGAGTGCCATGCCTCCAGGAATTCCCTGGCTGTTCTCTGATTGGCTTGTCCTTTAATAGGAGCTGTATCACTACCAGGGACACCATCACACAAACTGGCTAAAGAACTACAACAGAAACTGAAACACCTGATCTGTGGATCCAGACACTCTATAAAGTCATCAGAAATATACATATAGACAAGGAAGAAACTATGGTCTCATTCGATGTAACGGCACTATTCATCTCTATCGACAAAACCCTAGCCAGAGAAACAATAGCCAATCTGCTGGACATACAGAACAGACAACAAGACGGAGAACCTATCAACAAAGACTGCATACTCAAACTACTGGACCTGTGTCTCACAACACACTTAACATTCAACAACCAAATTTATGAACAAATCAACGGCACACCCATGGGCTCACCCATCTCTGGACTCATAGCAGAAGTTGTAAAGCAAAGATTAGAACAAACAGTCTTACCGCAAATTCAACCCAAACAGATATGTAGATGACACCTTTGTAATCATCAAAAACACAGAAGTGCAAAACACACATCGGATCATCAACGCGACACTCACAGGAATCAGGTTCACTAGAGAGGAAGAAAAGGACAACCAAGTCCCATTCCTAGGCGTGATAGTACAGAGAACACCGAACGGAGAAGACAGCACAAAGGTATACAGGAAAACCACACTCACAGACAAAGTCCTGAACAACGAAAGCAACCACCACAGCAACACGAAAGAAGTTGCATCAAGACACTGCTCAAAAGGGCCACAACACACTGCAGCACACCAGAACTGCAAAAAAAGGAAGAACACCTCTACAATGTATTCGCCAAAAATGGATACCCCCGCAATTTCCATCAACAGATGCCTAAGGAAAAGACAACGGAATGAGGACATGCCACAACCCAAAGGACTAGCCACGTTACCATATATCAAGAACATTTCTGAATTGACAGCCAGACTACTACGACCACTAGGACTCATAACAGCACACAAACCAACAGACACTCTCAGACAACAACTCACCAGGACAAAGGACCCGATACCCAGCACGGGCAATACCAACGTAGTGTACAAAATCCCATGCAAGGACTGCACTAAACACTATATAGGACAAACAGGGAGACAGCTAACGATCCGTATCCATGAACACCAACTAGCCACGAAACGACACGACCAGCTATCCCTAATAGCCACACATGCGGATGACAAGCAACATGAGTTCGACTGGGACAACACTCCTATTATAGGGCAAGCCAAACAGAGAACAGCCAGGGAATTCCTAGAGGCATGGCACTCATCCATAGATTCTACCAAAAAACACATCGACCTGGACCCAATATACTAGCCACTGCAGCGGACAGCTGGAACTTACACCCGGAAGCGGCAGAGACAAACCACTGTAAATGCCGGAGGAAACATCACAGATGCGCTTCACAGGAGGCTGCCAAGCACTGAGGATGTCACCTAGACAGGGGACGAAACGTCTGCAACACAAATTCCCAGCTTGGCGAACAGAGCCACAACAACGTGCACCCGAGTTACAAATCTTCTCACAAACTTTGAAGGGTGTTCAGCTGTTGAAGACGTTTACACCGTTAGGGAGTGGGTGTCGGTTCTCGAGAATGTTACAGCGATATGTGGGTATAGTTGCTGGAGAATGTTAAAGGAGGGGGGTGCTGCAAGTGCTGGACAATGTTACAACGTTAGGGAGGCGTGCAGGTGCTGGAAAATGTTACAGGCATAAGGAGCGGGTGTAGGGGCTGGAAATGTTATAGGGATATGGAGGGACGTTGGTGCCAGTGAATGTTACAGGACTGGGCAATGCCGGTGGATGAGAAGGTTAGAGAAGTAAGGAGTGTATGTGTGTGTTTGAGAGTTTTACAAGTATAGTTATTGAGTGTAGGTACGGGAGAATGAGACATGGATAGTGAGTGAGTGCAGGTGCTGGAGTATGTTACAGGGATGCGGAGTGGGGTGTCTTTGGATGAGTCGTTTAGAGGGATAAACAGTGGGTGCCGTTCCTGGAGATCCAGGAATATTAAAGGTGCCAGTACTGGAGAACTTCTCAGGAAGAGGGAGGAATATAAGGGTTGGTGAAAGATGCTGCCTACATTTCAGGGCTTGTATTACGAGGATAGGATGACTGAGCTTGGAAGTTTCTCTCTGGAGAGAAGGAGCAAGAGCAGTGATGTGATCGAGTTATGCAAGTTAATGAGAGGCAAGGATAGACTTGATAGCTAGAGTCTTCCCCCAGGGCAGGATTGACTGCAATGTGGGATCATAGTTTTAAGGTGTTAGGAAGAAGGTATAGAGGAAACGTCAGAGGTAGTTTATTTTACGCAGAGGTTTGAATACATGGAATGCATTGCCAGCGGTAGTGGTGAAAGCAGAGTCATTAGAGATATTTGAGCGATCGTTGGACATGCACATGGGCACAATTAATTGAGGGGAGCATAGGATAGGTGAATTTCTTTTTAATTGAGATTAATTCACGGACAACGTCGTGGGCTGAAAGTCATCTAGTGTGTTGTCCAATGTTGTATGTTCTAAGGTTACAGGGAAATTGAGTGTAAATAAGTGCTGGAGAATGTTGCAGGCATAGGGAAGAGTGCAGGAGCTGGCGGAGGCATCAGGGATAGTGAGTAAATTAGTTGCACGGAGATGTTAAAAGGATATGGAAGTGTGTAGGTGCTGGAAAATGTTACAGGGACAGAGAATTGAGTCGGAGCTGCAAAATTTTACAAATATAAGGAGGTATACAAGTGAGGGAGAATGTTACGGTGATAGAGAGTGGTGCAGGTACGGGACAATATTACAGGGATAGGGAGTAGTGTAGACACTGGAAAATGATACAGGTATAGAGAGGGGTGTAGGCGCTAGAGAATACTACATGAATTGGGGCGGTGAAGGTGCTGAAGAATGTTACATGGATGGGGGTGAAGGTGTTGGAAAATGTTTTAGGACAGGGATTGCCTGTAGGTTCTGGAGAATGCTCCAAGGGTAGGGGTTGGGTGTCGGTACTGGAGAAAATTACTGGGGTAGGGAGAGTTTGAGGTTGCTGGAGAATGTTTCAGGGATAAGGAGGCGTTTAGGCACTGGCGAATTTTACATGGCGAAGTAATATATGCAGGTGCTGGAGTAGATGACAGAGATGGGGAGAGTTGAAGACACTGGAGGTGCTGGAGAATGTTGCAAGGAAAGGGAGGGGTGTAGTTGCTGGAGAGGTTATCGTGTGTGGGTTGTAGGTGCTGGAGAATGCTATAGGGTTAGAGAGTGGGTGTAAGTGCGGAAGAATGAATGGGGAAAAGGACGGATGTAGCTGCTGGCGAATGCTGCAAGAACATGGAGGGATGTAAGTGTTGGGAAATGTTACAGTATGTAAGATTGGAAGTGCTGTAGAATGTTATAAGGATAACGAGTGGGTGTAGGTGCTGGAGAATGTTAAACGATAGGGAGTGGTTGTCGATGCTGGAAAAGTTTAAAGGGATTGGTAGAGTTTGTAGGTGCTGGAGAATGTTAGGGGCGTAGGGAGGGGTTCACGTTCTGGCGAATGTTACATGCAGAGTTAATGTGGGCAGGTGCTGGGATAGGTTACAGAGATGGGGAGGGTTGAACGGACCGGAGGAGATACAAAGTGGAATTGAATCTGGTGCATTTTACTGAGAAAGGGATAGGACACGCAAGGAAGTGATGACAGAATTTTGGTGGAATGCAGATGGTGGAAGAAGTCACAGAAATAAGCATGGGTGAAGTCTAAGAGTTGGAGGTTGATAGCGAATGAGGGACGCAAGGCTGGGGATTTGATAAGTATAGTGAGAACTGTGCATGTTAGAACAGGAAATTGAGTTTTTTTTTTATTTATTTACGCGTTATGGGGGACGGTGCAGCCGTCGGAGGTCAGAGAGGTATGGAGGGATTTCGGGCTTGATGTGGTTCGAGAGATTGGGAGAGGTGTGGGGGACTGTACGTGGTTGAGAGATGCAGTGGGTTGTGAAGCTGGAAGTGTTTGGAGAGATAGAGAGAGGTGAGGGTCTGGAGGTGGTGAGAGAGACAGGGAGGGGTGTGATGGATGGAGGTGGGGACAGAATTAGGGAGGGATGTGATGACTGGAGATGGTTAGACAGATATGGA
>NC_057717.1:59510430-59512388 GCF_004010195.1 Chiloscyllium plagiosum | reverse complement strand
TTGGGAGGCGTTTAGAGAAATAAGGAGGTGTATAGGTGTTTGAGGAACCTCAGAATGATAGGTCGGGCTGTAGTAGCTGATTAAGATTGTGGAGATACGGAGGGTTGCTGAGATACAACTTGATCTAGCTGCTGGAGTCGACGACAGGGGAAGATGCAGAGATGCAGAAGACAGTTTAAAACGGAATTAAGCAATGTCTTAAACAGAACGCGTTTTAGAAATCTGTGGAACAGACAAGGAACTGGGAGGAACTGAATGAGCGAGACTTTGTCGGATCCAATCAAAAAAATCATAGCGTCGGTATCAAACAGCACCGGAGAAGCCTTTCAGTTGACAGTAACAAAAACTGTCAATGTCCTCCTTCCTGACGCTTCCGGTTTTGGGCTAAAATTGAGAGAGCTGTCCCACAGACTGCTTAAGCTACAATGTGACATAATTGTCAGATCAACGTTGTGAGATAAACACTGACAAGTAAACCTCCTGCTGACTCCCCTCCCTCAGCCTCATGGTGTCTGAGCAATACATCTCCTAACTCAGCAGTAAACTGTGTGAGGTGTTTCGGTTCGTTACCAACAGCAGCAGAAAAAGCACTATAGCACAATTGTTACTGTCACAACCTGGTATATGCTTCACGTTACCCTGACCATCAAGCCAGAGCATAAACCCTTGTTTGATGGGGATGACCTGAGGGCCCGCCAGGAGCAGCACCAAGTTAGCCACAAAATGAGGTCAAGTTATCAAACAGGATCACTTACCAAACAGCATAAGCAGCAAATGATCGAGATCGAGCCAACGAATAAGACCGAATCTCTGCAATGCTGCCACATGCAGTCAGGGTGAATGGTGGTGGGTAATCAGACAACTCACTGGAGGAGATGGCGTCACACCCATCACCCTCCTTTGATGATGGAAGTGCCAAGAACAACGGAATAAATAAGCCTGAAACATTCACAACAGTTTTCTGACAGAAATATCGGTGGCATGATCTATCTTAGTCTCGTCCAGATGGCAGTCCTTAGCAGTTTCGATTCATTTTGTGTGATATTAACAAGCGGGTGGAGAGACTGGATAATGGAAAAGCCGTGGATCCTGATAACATTCCAATCAAGCTCTTCCTGCTATGTTACAGCACCGGCACCAACCTGACAATGTGGGAATCTATCCGGGTGTGTCCTGTATACACACAAGCAAATCATCAGACAATCAACCATTACCACATTGGTCAAATCCCTCTCACTAATAAAGTGATGAAAGATACTATCTACAGTGGTATCAAGCAGCACTTCCTCAGTACGAACCTGCTCACTGCAGTTCAGTTTCGGAACTGCCAGGGCCACTCATCCCGTGACCTCATTGAGGCTATTGTTTAAAGATGGAAAGCAAGAAAGCACACAAATAAATTCACGAAGTGAGACGCCTTTGACTGCACTTAACATCACCCTTACTGCAGTTGACCAAGTGTGGTATCGAGGATTTAGCAAAACTGGGATCAAGTGGGAATTGGAGAAATCTTTGCACTGATCGAAGTTATAGCTGGTACAAAAAAAAAAGGATTGTTGGGGTTGGTTGAGAACAGCCATCTCAGCTCCTATACAGCTCTGCAGCAGTTCCCGGTATTTCTGGATAAGCCTGTAGATCAGAATTGTAAAGTTAACGCACCATACACCGACGGGATGATTGGGGGTCTCTCTCGTTAGACAGAGACGACTGATTCTAGTTTAGCTGTAAAGTCATTATTCCCAAGTCAGATGAGAGGTTGAGTAGGACAGTCCCTTATTGTCACTTTAGTCAGTGCGGGAATTGAACCCATACTGTTGGCATTGATCTGCATTAATAAATTGCCGTCCAAATGATTGAGCTAACCAAGTCTGCGCTCAGCTCCTCAGGGTAGATATTTCAATATTCATCTGTTAAGATATTATGTTACATACATCTTGAGTATATAGAACTTGAAGCAC
>NC_057717.1:59505137-59510097 GCF_004010195.1 Chiloscyllium plagiosum | reverse complement strand
ACAGCCATCTCAGCTCCTAGACAGCTATGCAGCAGTTCCCGGTATTTCTGGATAAGCCTGTAGATCAGAATTGTAAAGGTAACGCACCATACACCGACGGGATGACCGGGGGTCTCTCTCGTTAGACAGAGACGACTGATTCTAGTTTAGCTGTAAAGTCATTATGCCCAAGTCAGATGAGAGGTTGAGTAGGACAGTCCCTTATCGTCACTTCAGTCAGTCCGGGAATTGAACCCATACTATTGGCATTAATCTGCATTAATAAATTGCCGTCCAAATGATTGAGCTAACCAAGTCTGCGCTCAGCTCCTCAGGGTAGATATTTCAATATTCATCTGTTAAGATATTATGTTACATACATCTTGAGTATATAGAACTTGAAGCACATTTTCTTGCTCAGAGAGACACTATCAATGAGATACAATAGTGTTCTGTGCCCTAAGCACAACAATCATCAGCCGCTCCATAAATGACCATTCTTCCAGCATCAAGTCACAGCACGGTTGTTAGCCAATGACTGGACAATGTTCAACAGTATTTGTGATTGCAGAGATATGCAAAACATGCAGGCGTGTGCTTAGAAATGACAAGTAACACTTGGAAATACATACGTGCCAGAAAACGATCACCTCTAACAATACATAATTGAACCCTCACCCGAAAATATTCATAGAACATAGAACATAGAACAATACAGCACAGAACAGGCCATTCGGCACACGATGTTGTGCCGAACATTTGTCCGAGCTTAAGCATCTATCCATGTACCTATCCAATTGCTGCTTAAAGGTCACCAATGATTCTGACTCTGCCACTCCCACAGGCAGCGCATTCCATGCCCCCGCCACTCTCTGGGTAAAGAACTTACCACTGTCATCCCCCCTATACCTTCCACCCTTCTCCTTAAATTTATGTCTATGACTGTCTACTCTATCTATTCCCCTGACCATCTTATAAACCTCTATCAAGTCACCCCTCATCCTTCGCCGTTCCAATGAGAAAAGGCCTAGTACTTTCAACCTATCCTCGTACGACCTAATCTCCATTCCAGGCAACATCCTGGTAAATCTTCTCTGCACCCACTCCAAATGATCAACATCTTTCCTAAAATTCTGTGTAGTCATCATCATTACTAAACTCCCAATTGGCAATATCCCGGGGATAACTGTTAACCAGAACTGGAGTGACCATATAAATTCTTTACCCCTTCCTGTGAAGGGCGTATGCTCAAGCATCGACTCTCCTGTGCCTCAGAAGCTGCCTGACCTGCTTTTCCATCACCACACTTTCAGAAACATATAAATTCGTTTACTACGTGAATATGTCAGAGAGCAATCCTGAAGAAATAACTTACCTCCTGATTTCCAAAAGTCTGCTCATTATTGACAGGAGACAAGTTGAATGTGTGTGTGATAAATTACCCCTATTTTTCTGATTGAGTGCACCTACACTTCTCATCCATTGACACTCATTAGTAGCAACGTCTGTCAACTCACGGTGCTCTGCAGTATTTTACCAAGGCTACTTACAAAGCCCCGTTGAAACCACAACCATCAAGAAGGACAAGAACAGCAGTTAATTGGGACCTGCACATGTTCACGTTCCGTTCCAAGTCACCCACCATCCTGATTTGGAAATATATTGCTGTTTCTTCAGTGTTACTGTTTCAAGTTCCCTCCCTAATGGTATTGGAAATCTATCAACAGCACATACATTAAAGCATTTCAATGTGGCAGTACACGACCACCTTCTCAATTACATCACAGGATGGGCAATAAATACTGCTCTTACCGCATTCCATGAATAAGTTAGAACCCCTATACGTTCCACCCTTCACCTTAAATTTATGTCCCCTTGTAACACTCTGTTGTACCCGGGGGAAAAGTTTCTGACTGTCTACTCTATCTATTCCTCTGATCATCTTATAAACCTCTATCCTTCGCCGTTCCAATGAGAAAAGTCCTAGCACTCGCAACCTATTCTCGTACGACCTATTCTCCATTCCAGGCAACATCCTGGTAAATCTCCTCTGCACCCTCTCCAAAGCTTCCACATCTTTCCTAAAATTCACTGTAGTCATCATCATTACTAAACTCCCAACTGGCAATATCCTGGGGATAACTGTTAACCAGAACTGGAGTGACCATATAAATTCTTTACCCATTCCTGTCAAGGGCGTCTGCTCAAGCTACGACTCTTCTGTGCCTCAGAAGCTGCCTGACCTGCTTTACCATCACCACACTTTCAGACACATATAAATTCGTTTGCTACGTGAACATGTCAGAGTGAAATCATATAGAAATAACTTACCTCCTGATTTCCAAAAGTCTGCTCATTATTGACAAGAGACAAGTTGAATGTGCGTGTGATAAATTACCCCTATTTTTCTGATTGAGTGCACCTACACTTCTCATCCATTGACACTCATTAGTAGCAATGTCTGTCACCTCACGGTGCTCTGCAATATTTTACCAAGGCTACTTACAAAGCCTCGTTGAAACCACGACCATCAAAAAGGGCAAGAACACCAGTTAATTGGGACCTGCACCATGTTCACGTTCCGTTCCAAGCCACCCACCATCCTGATTTGGAAATATATTGCTGTTCCTTCAGTGTTACTGTTTCAAGTTCCCTCCCTAATGGTATTGGAAGTCTATCAACAGCACATACATTGAAGCATTTCAATGTGGCAGCACACGACCACCTTCTCAATTACATCACAGGATGGGCAATAAATACTGCTCTTACCACATTCCATGAATAAATTAGAATCTAAAGTATTGTCTAAACATGCTCAATACTGAAGTTTCTGATTTGGGAGAACAGGCTGGTTGGGTCCAGTTCGTACCTTGCTTGTTCTGAAAAGTTGAAGGTATATGCTTTTCGAAGAAAAATCCATAACTCTTTCAGAGACATGGCCTGTTACTTGGTATGACACAGATACTGACAGTCACACAGCACATCACTGAACTATGAGATGACAGAAGCAATTGGAAATGTACCCATGTCTGACTGCAAAATGTTTAGACATACAGTGATATTGTTCCTTTAAAAGTATTATGTGTGAATATTGGCACTCAATATTAATACATTGGAAAATAACTGTATACTTTCAAAATCCTTGCACTTCATATTAATGATTAGTTCTTGGGTGTGGTAACTAGACTCATCATTTTAAAACCCCTTACTATGATTAGATTACAGTGTGGAAACAGGCCCTTCGACCCAACAAGTCCACACCGAAGCGAAACCCACCCATACCCCTACATTTACCCCTTATCTAACACTACGGGCAATTTAGTATGGCCAATTCACCTGACCCTGCACATCTTTGGACTGTGGGAGGAAACCGGAGCACCCGGAGGAAACCCACGCAGACACGGGGAGAACGTACAAACTCCACACAGTCAGTCGCCTGAGGCGGGAATTGAACCCGGGTCTCTGGCGCTGTGAGGCAGCAGTGCTAACCACTGTGCCACCGTGCCGCCCACGAATGATTTGTTGGTGTTTTCATCATATTATTTCATAAAGGTGGACTGAATAAATCAGTGAATTTTATGCTTTTGGACAATCGGAAAGTTGTGATTTTACAAGGATGTCGGAACATCAGTAGAGACTTTGCTGTTAATGGTCAGAACAATGCTGAACTCATTTACATAGACATTTCCAGCTCAAGTCACACACAAGGACGTTGGGTTGGGATCATGCTGGTCTTAATGGAGCTGCACAATTCTGTTTGGATACTGATGTTGTGGAGCTGACATATACTGGATATGGTTTTTGAACAGTACAACATAAGATACCATGTGCTGCAGATATCCATCACATTCATAACACCTTCATTCACGATTGAGTCCAGTGTGCAGAATTACAGGTTTCAGGTGGCACACGAGAAGACATAAACTTGCAAGACATGCATGTTGTCAGGTAATTTTTACAAATGTTGAACTGCATTTGCACCAGCACCCAGTCCTGTGCTAATGCATTCACAGTCTGCTAATACATTTCCCTGTTGTTCCAGTATGTCTCTGGCTGGTATGTTGCGAAGCAATTGTGTGAACAACTGTTCAGCTCCAGCTTGAAAGCTGTCTGGGCAGGGTTTGAAGATGGCCAGTGTTTTGTATGTAGTGGTGAGGCCCAGTAGCACCGCGTCTGAATTCAAGCATTTTTCAAAGTAATTTTCAACAGCTTTGCTGACTACAAGATGGTGTGTTCACTGATCTGAACACCAATCAGCTATTTACTAATGTCACTGAGTTGTGTAATAGTTCGCTTTGTACACTGGTAATTTAATTATTTTCCACTTCAATGACTTTTAACTGAAATATAATGTTGTTTGGTTTATGTTAAAATATGTAAGAAATAAAAGAATATTACTTCTTCATTGAACATATGTAAAAGTGACCTGTAATATACTTCCCACAGACTAATCAAGGAACAGACAGGCATTGTAAAACAGGATTCTGTGAACAGGACTATGTTGCACGAAATATCACAACCCTCTCTGGTAGGTGCTGTCCTACTGACAAGACATACAGCCAGGCTGAACGGGGCCGCTCCTTGGGATTTAGTCAATATACTGCTCAGCATTAATGCTGCATCCTGTGGCTGCTCAACTGCTCTGTTCTGCGGCAGGTTATGAGGGAATCATAAGAAGGGACGCATACATTTGACCACATCATCACCAATTCGCCTGCTGAAGATTCATCTTTCCATGTAATGTATTGGTAAGAGCAGCCACTGCACATTCCTTGTGGTGAGGAAGAGACATCCTCATAGTTTGTAGACCCTTCCCCCATGTTATGTCACAACCTGTGTGCTGAATGGGACAGACTTTAAACATTATGAGCAACTAACAATGAGGCGTCATGAGGTGCAGTTGGCCATCGGTAGCAGCAGAATCATATTCTATACAACTCATTCAGACTGCAACTTCATGACCAAATATGTTCAGGTTAGG
>NC_057717.1:59495069-59503450 GCF_004010195.1 Chiloscyllium plagiosum | reverse complement strand
GTAGAATGCTTCAGAGAACATCTCCAGAACACCTGCACCAACCAACCCGACCATCCCGTGGCAGAAAAATTCAACTCCTTCCCCACCCCGCCAAGGACATCAAGGTCCTGGGCGTCCTCCATCTCTACTCCCTAACCACAAACCCGCTGGAGGAAGATCATCTTATCTTCCTTCTCGGGACCCTGAAACCCCATGTCATCAAAGTGGATTTCACCAGTTTCCTCATTTACCCTTCCCCTACCTTATCCCAGATCCAACCTTCCAACTCGGCACCGCCCTCATGACCTATCCCACCGGTCCATGTTCCTTCCCACCTATCTGCTCCACCCTCCCCTCTGAGCTATTAGCATTACCCCTACTTCCAACCAGCTATCACACTCTCAGCTACCTTCCGCGAGTCCCACCCCTCCCATTTATCTCTCCACACGGTGAGCACCGAGCCACATTCGTGATGGAAGGTTTTTGCCAAAACCATTAACTGTCCTGCTCCTCAAATACTGTCGGAGTTACAGCACCACACTCTCGACTCTCATCTCCAGCATCTTCTGTCCTCACTATCGCCTATCCCTAAATCCGGCCTTGCCATTCCGAATTACGTTAAATCCTGTCCCTCAGAATTCCTTCCAAAACGTCACATGCTACTGACATCAGACTTACCAGTCAATAGATTTCTGGCTTTTCCTTACCACCTTTCTGAAACCATGGCACAATATGAATCATCTGCCAGTCTTCCAGACTCAAACCTCTGGCTGACCATGATACAACTGTCTCTGCAAAGGAAGCAACAATCACTTCCCCAGATTGCCACAGAGTGCTCGGGTGCACATGATTATGTATTTTTTAGACTCCCGGCTATTCCTCTTCTGTAATGTGGACACTGTTCAAGACATCACGATTTATTTTCCAAAGTTGTCTCGCTTCCATATTCTTCTGCACAGTAATTATCTTCTGCAAGGTATTTATTTATTTTCTCATCCATCTTCTGTGTTTCCACGAATGAATGGCCTTGCTGATCCTTAAGGGGCAATGTTGTCTTCGAAGTTATTCTTTGGACCTTAATGTATTTAGAACATATAACATAGAGTAGTACAGCGCAGAACAGGCCCTTTGGCCCACGATGTTATGCCGAGGTTTAATACTAATGTAAAATGTAGTAACCTAACCTGCGCACCCCTCAACTCACTGCTGTCCATGTGCATGTCCAGCAGTCGCTTACATGTCCCCAATGACTCTGCTTCCACCACCACAGCCGGCAACGCATTCCATGCATTCACAACTCTCTGCGTAAAGAACAGACATCTGATGTCTACTTTATATCTTCCTCCTGATATCTTCAAACTATGCCTTCTCGTACCAGTCAATCCTACCCTGGGGAAAAGTCTCTGGCTATTGACTCTATCTATACCTCTCATTATTTTGTACATCTCGATCAGGTCTCCTCTCTCCCTCCTTCTCTGCAGAGAGAAAAGTCCGAGCTTATTCATCATTTCTTCATAAGGCAAGCACTCCAGTCCAGGCAGCATTCTGGTAAACCTTCTTTTCACCCTCTCCACAGCCTCTGTATATTTCCTATAGTAGGGCGACCAGAAGTGGACACAATATTCCAAATGTGGTCTCACTAGGGACTTGTAGAGCTGCAGCAAAACCTAGCGGCTCTTAAACTCGATCCCACTGTTAATGAAAGCCAAAACATCACATGCTTTCTTAACAACCCTATCCACTGGGTGGCAACTTTGAGGGATCTATGTCCTTGCACACCCAGATCCCTATGTTAATCCACACTGCCAAGAATCATGTCTTTAATCCTATATTCTGCATTCGAGGTCGACCTTTCCAAAATGAATCATGTCACATGCATCCCGGTTTAACTCCACCTGCCATTTCTCAGCCCAGCTCTGCATCCTGTCTATATCGCGCTGAAGCCTGCAGTAGCCCTCTATCCTATCGACGAAACCTCCAACCTTTGCGTCATCTGCACATTAACTGACCCACCCCTCAACCTCCTCATCCAAGTCATTTATAAAAACTACAAAGAGCAAAGGCCAAAGAACAGAGCCCTGCGCGACGCCATCAACACTGTCCTCCAGGCAGAATACTATCCATCTACAACCACTCTCTGCCTTCAGTCAGCCAGCCGATACGGAATCCAGATAGCCAAATCTCCCTGTATCGAATAATTCCTGACTTTATGAATGAGCCTACCATGGGGAACACTATCAGATGCCTTGCTGAAGTCCACATATACCACATCCACTGCACAACCATTGTCGAGCTGTCTTTGACACCTCCTCAAAGAACTCAATAAGATTTGAGAGGCATGACCTGCCTATCACAAAGCCATGCTGACTGCCTTTAATCACGCTATGTTTTGCCAAATAGTCAGAAATCCCATCCCTCATAATACTTTCTAAAACTTTGCTGACCACAGATGTAAGACTGACTGGTTTGTAATTGCCAGGGATTTTCCCTATTACACTTCTTGAAAAGAGGAACAACATTCGCCTCCTTCCAATCCACCAGAATGATTCCTGTGGAGAGTGAGGAGGCAAATATCCTCGCCAGCGGCTTAGCAACGTCCTTTCTCGCTTCTCGGAGCAGAGGATAACTCTGGTCTGGCCCTGCGGACATATCAAAGAACGAAGAACAAAGCCTGAGCTGATCCAAATGTCTTGTATAAACCAGTCGCCCAATTCCCAAGCATCTGTATCCCTCTGCACCCCACCTACTCATGCATTTATCCAGATGTATCTCAAATGAATCTACCTTGCCTGCCTCTACCACCTCTGCTTGCAAAGCGTTCCAAACGCCCACGACCCGCTGTGTGAAGTACTTGCCGTGTGTATCCCCCGTAAACTTTCCACCTCTCACCTTGAAAGCATGACATCTAGTTATTGAATCCTTCAACCTAGGAAAAATGTTTGTCCCTATCCACCCTCTCCATATCCTTCATAATTTTATAAACCTCAATCAGGTCCACCCTCAATCTCCCTTTTGCAAATGAAAATAAACCTAACCTTCTCAACCTTTCTTCATAGCTAGCACCTTCCATACAAGACAACATCCGCGTAAACCTTCTCTGCACCCTCTCCAAAGCGTCCACATCCTTTTGGTAATGTGGCGACCAGAACTGTACACAGTATTCTAAATGCGGCCGAACCGTAATCTTGTTCAATGTTAACATGACCTGCCAGGCTTTTATACTCAATACCACGTCCAATGAAGGCAAGCATACTATATGCCTTCTTGACCATGCTATCCACCTATGCAGCGACCTGCACTCCCAGATCTCTCTGCCCATCAACTTTTCCCAAGCTCTTCCATTCATTGTTAATGTTTTCCAAACTTTCTAGCAAATCAACTTCATCAATCTTGATCTCGTCAAGACTGTATCCCAGCTCCTCTAAGTTTTCATTTACAACAAGTTCCCTTTCCTTGGTGAAAACCGAAGCATAAAACTCATTTAAGGCTTCCCCTATATGCTCACTCTCCACGTACAAGTTCCCTCCGCTATCCCTGATCGGCCCTCACGTCTCCCTGATCATTCTCTTATTCCTCACGTATGAGTAAAGTGCCTTTGGGCTCTCCCAAAACCTTCTTGCCAAGCCTTTTTCGCGCCCCCTCCTGACTCTCCTCAATCAGTTTCTGAGTTCCTTTCTAGCAAGTCTGTAATTCTCTAAAGCTGTGCTCGATCCTTGCTGAAAGATTCAATACATCCTGTCGTTATCCCGTCTGCAACTGACCCCCTTTCAGACATGTGGCTCTGATTCCCACCTCCGGCCAAACTAGTTAAAACCCTCCCGTATCACACGAGCAAATCTTCCACCAGGTCATTTATTTCCCTCCAGTTCAGGTGCAACCCATCCTTCATATATAGGTCCTATCTTCCCCAGAATGTATCCCAATGGTCTATGTATCTGAATCCCTCCCTCCTGCACCAGCCTCACTGCCACGTGTTAAATTGCATTCGCTGACTGTACGTCATCTCACTATCTCGTGGCACTGGTTGCAAACCGGTAGCAAACCTAGAATCTCTAGATTCTCCCTGAACCTGTCTGCCAATGATATCTCATGTCCCCATGTTGACCATCTGATTTCCCTCTTAATGTTATCCCACTGCCGTAGTACTCCTTGATGGATTCAGTCAATTCTTGCTATCTGTAGCTATCATGTGCTCCCTTCCGTTTCTTGACCAGATTCAGGAACAGAAACAGACTGTTGCTCGACACTGTAACCTCAATAGTGAAGCCCTACCAGTTTACCAGTTTCCTGTCACGAGCTTCTCGCAAGCAGCTTTTCAAAGTGCTTGTGTGTAAAATGATCAAAATTGGCATTATTTAGATGAGAATATTAGCATCTGTATCAGTTCTCCATAAGTACTTTTGAACTATTAGTTCCTGAATAACAGGCTCAAGAAGCATCTGTCGCTATGTAACAGGCTCAAAGGACTGAATGGCCTCCTCTTGTCCATCTGTGACAGGCAGGTGAGAAGGGAGAGAATTGTTTTCTCCTGTCCATGACCAGCACTCTAAGTACTCTGAATGACGCCCCGAGGTTAGGGAAGGATTTGACAACAGGACACTGAAAACTGGAAGTAGATGACACAATGTCAATGAACAATAAATATTGTTACCCAGCTTCATCGTCTCCAGAATATACCCCACCAAGCATCTTATGCAGCTGGTCTGCTATTTCCCCCCGTCTCCTGTTGTACATAGGGTGAGACATATAGAACTCTACGTTAATCTGGCAATACTTCCACATACAGGAAGGAAGAAAAAATAAAAACATTGAAAGGTTTATGGTCCATCCTTCAGCAACACTCATCCATTCATCCACACTGAGTCAATGTTGCTTTTCGCTGTGATTTGAAAAGTGATGGAAGGAACGTGTTAACTGAACTTGTTTGTTAAGTGACTGTCACTAATGTTAGTCTCCATGGATTATAAATATCCCAGTGGAGGGTTTCCATGTTTAATGATAAATGAGCCCTGTTCAATGTGTTACCCCATTATATGAGCAGGAGCATCACTGAAAGCGCTAACAGAGATCAGCAACTCCAGAGAGATGGGGAGGAGAGATCAGGATCTTGGAGCATTTGACTGGAATGTTCCGTCAATGGGCAAGAGTTTATCCAATTATATTTTGTTTCTTTCTATATATAATGATTGGATATCATTATCACGGCAGATCGAATATGCACTTTGGATTATTCAATACTTTTATTACCCAATCCTGTCTATCATTGGTGTACCTGGTAAGTCCCACTGTTCTTACATTAATTCTGTAAAAAGTGTTGGTTGTAACGCTGTTCTTTTCATTGATTCTCCACTCCTTGCCACAGTTCTTTTTCCTGCTGAGACTCAGAATCCAGACATTCTATTTGACTGTATCAGTGAACTTGTTAATTCACTCTTTCTGTCTTTCCTTTTAACAGTGTCGCTCCTGCGTCTCCATATTGAACTGCTCAAATTCAGCAGTGAACCACGATTGATTGCATCACTGCCCTTGTTATTTAACTGTTGGGAGCATGGAAATCACTGTTTTCTGTTCTGGTAACAAACTCCGTTTCCTTCCCCTGACCCTGCCCAATATCTGAGGCTGAAAGAGACGAATCATAGCTGCGGTGATCTCTTTACAATGAACTGATTCCTGACATCATAACCTGGCCATTCCTAACTGCTGATACATTCAGAATATACTTCACTGACTCATCCCATCTGCTAATTGAACCTTGAGCTTTGTAATTCAGTCCGAATGATACCAAAAATCTGCTGCTGACACGTCAAGCTTTAATTGGGCAGAAGCAAATCTGATTCAAAAGTCTATGGTTCGTGTCCGAACTTACACCAAAATCACATCCATCCATCATTCGTGTGCACACTGATCAACATTGTCATTGGGTCTGGCAGTGTATTTACTTTAATATTCTCAAGCATGTCATTAAATATGTCCATGTAATGTCCCTCAGTCTCTCTCTGTCCATTCCCCAAACCCCTGCCAGATGTTCATATCGAACTTGGTTTCCTCCATACCTTTTCTCTCTCAAGCAATGATTTCACATCTAACATGTCCCGGAAACGTACACGCGTGCACAGAGTATCTTCCTTGCCTTGTGCTGATGCATGGAGATATAGAGAAATAAACTTGTGGCATCACAGTTTACTGTCACTGTCTTCCCAAGTTCGGCAGTTACCTAGTGCAGGTGCAGCAGCAGGAATGTTTCTGTGAGGGAGAGTCAGAATTGGACGTAATAAACCACTTCAGCTGACCCTACCTTTTAAAAAAAAAATCATATTCTCAGTGTTATTATTGGACCCACCAAAGTCTACCTACTTCAGTTAGTCCCAATCCAGTGTTTTCGTTCCTCCATGTTTTCACATTATGTTCTTCGTTCATCAAGTGCCTGATTCTATATTTAATGTGCATTTCCCTCTGTATCTTTCCAAGTCCTTGGTTTTTGGCTCGCTAGTGTATCGAGTGCTGGTATTGTGAAGCTCAGAAACAATGAAATTGTGTGTCGGGCTGTTGTTCGTTTCCCGGTGTGTCACAAGTGGTACTCCATGTTGGAAAGGCTTTCAGAAGCTCTGACTCACGTCTTTGAAACTGGTCTGTGCCTGACCAGTCAACACCTCTGTTTGTGCCCCTCAGCTGTTCGTGCAGTCAGGAGCACGAGTAAGCTCCTCTCATGTTTTTGCAAAGGGCCAGATATCTAACTTGTAGTTGAAGGAGTGCTGACTGACTCATGTTATTGAAAGGTTAGTGGATGATCTGGGAATGGTTTGTGTTGTGAGCTGCCTCAGAGATTCAGGGAGACCTGAAACTTCGGTAACCCAACTCTGGATGGAGCATGGGGTCTGCAGTTACTGCATCTGGGTATGAAACATGAACAACAAATGAAGCACAGGCTGCAGAAAAGGGAATAGCTGAAACCACCGAGTCAGTGTGCGTGGTGGAAGAGGTCGTGCCGTGTCGATCTGTGTCTTCAACTGAACAGACATACACACACACATTCAAACAGACGGACAGATATACACACTCTTTCTCAATGTCCCCCTTGCACACACGCACAGATACACGCGCACGCATACACTCCCACTTCTCTCCCCTCCCACACACTCATACATTCTCTTCCCTTCCAACACAGACACTCACCTCCATGCACACACTCTGGACATTCCCACACACTCTCCCCCAACATACATGCACAGACATACCAACACATATGAGGGTTGCATATTTGTATTTATAGTTAGATTCTATTTGGTTCACGACCTATACAATTTGTAGACAATCAACAATGTGGCATTATATAAACTCCGACGTTGGAAATAAAATAAATCCGACTCCTGCTTAAGGTACAGTTAGATTCCAAACACCACCTCACACCTGAAATACTTGTCTGACCGGAGGTGTAACTTCATTTTCATCGATAACACCTTAAATTATTTCCAGGCAGAGATTTGAAATAAGTTGTAGAATTTGCATAATAATTAACGAATATGTGAACATCCATTGTAACTGATTAAAGATTTAAGAGGCATCTTTGGTATCTTCAAGTCGTTCGCTTGATTTGTACGAACTTTTGATCATTTTCTTCGAAATTAGCAGCGCTCAGAAAGCTCTTGCTCTCAGAAAAACCGGGTGAGCTTTCAGCTGGTGTTGTGTGAGTTTGACATTGCCCAAAAGAGTTCAAAATCAGTACCTAATATCACTATTTTCGTAGGTTCGCCAATCCGCTCGCCAAGCAAATATTTTTTCCTCACCCCAGCTGGTCTTCTCTTGCATTTTAATCTTCTGTGTGGCACGTTATGCAATGTTTCCGGAAGTACAGGTATAAAACAGCCATAGAACCGCCTTTATCCATTTTTTCTCGCACATTCTAAAAAAAACCTCAAGCTAATAATTCATAAAATCCTTCAAAACAAAATCACGTTGACTGTGATGGATCGTGGTTTGACTTTGAAAATTTCTTGTTACCGATTCTAACAGATTGCCTTCAAATCCAATAGTTTCATCACTACATGTCATTCTCTTCTGAAGCTAGTTATTCTTTGTTTTTCCCTTTCTATAACTTGTGCATTCCCTTTGAATTCCCGTAACAGACACAAGGCTGAAAAAGATCTGCTGTGATTACTATGCAAGAGGCACGAATTACTGAATTGAATCATTCTGTTCCTGGTTTGCACACTCGATGGGCTTAATGACCTTCTGGTACTCCTACCTTGTACTCACAATGGCTTCAATGTCGTGCTGCTTTTCTTGACCAAGCCGTCCAAGTTCTGAATATGCTCCGAGTGTTGCTGGAGAGAGGTTTTGACACTTATGCAATCTTAGTGCCGAGATGCAACAGTGGGTAGCTCAGTGGTTAGCACTTCTGCCTC
>NC_057717.1:59486277-59495011 GCF_004010195.1 Chiloscyllium plagiosum | reverse complement strand
AAATCAGTTGAGGAAACAAGCTCTGAGTTAATTCCAATCTCATTTCCTCAATGTGGAGTTTAAATCTGTACACACTACTCAAGATGTGACCGAACGAAGATCCTATAGGGCAGCGGTAGCACTTTATCTGCCGGCTGTAAGGTTCGTACCCCGGTTAGAGCGGTTTCAGCTGTCCGGATGAATCCACAGCAACATCTCTATCCCCACCAGCATAATGGGAGAACTGCTGAAAATTTCACAATAACACCTGAGTAGAACAGGTAAAATGTGGCGAGATGATATCACTGTTGAGATATGCCTCGCCAAACATCTTTCTTGAATCAACTCTTAATTTCTCCACACCCCACGTCGCTCGGACTCCACTGAATTTGTTAAATTGGAGATTAAAATCAACAAGGAGAAGAAAGCATTTAGAGAAGTTATTTATCTACTTCAAAATTGGAAGAGAAATGTTGGGCATGATATATAACAGGAAACTAAATATGCACGTTTGTGGGTACTGCAGTAATATTGGGCAAATTAAATTCGAATTACATCTAAATAATGTTAAACCAAGTCAATGTTAACACAGGGAAAATGGATTTCATGAACATGTCTGAGATGGAGTGCTTTAACGATATGTTGAGCACCGATCTAGAGATCACACAGTTTTGGAATCGGTACTATGTGATCAGAAGAGCTAAATGAAAACCATGGTGTAAGGGAGCTTTTTACATAGTAATCTTAAGGTATTGAATTTTGCATGACGTCTGAATACAACCCAGTCTTTTTTTGTTACATAATGAGTGTATGCCTGGATCATGCAAACCACGAAGGTATGAGGAACAAATTGGTTCAGTGAACTGGAGAAGTACATGAACGTGATGTAACGGATGGCAGGCAATGTATTTTATTCATAGAAATACTGTGAAGTGTACAATATGCATATATCCCTCCAAGATGCAAACCGCAAAAGGGAATGATGACACAACGATGATCAAAACAGCAAGTTTGAAAATGAATTAGATGAAAGAAAATGCTCAGGACGATGCCAGATATTCGGACTCAGTGAAATTAGGGCGTAACAATGGGTCTGATAGCGAAATCGAAAAGAAAACAAGAATGCAAACTAAAAAGAAACATAAAAAGTGAATAAGTGAATATCTGCCAATAATCGAAAGAAAAATAAAAAACAATGTCAAATCTGGAACTATGAATATGTGGACAGGATAATTTATTGTAGAGAATTGAAAAATGACTGGGAAACTAATTAGTTACATTTTGTCTATCTTCATGGAGGACGATTCAGAAAATCTCCGAGAAGTACTGTGACCATGGGACGTGTGTAACTGAAGACTAAAATCATTCATGACAGTAACGAGGTAGTATTTGACAACACAGCTGCTTTGAGCATTGATAAGCCTGATGGGCCAGATGCAGAGTGGCTCAATGGCAAGCATTGCTTCTTCAGATCACCTGGGACCTGAGTTCAATTCCAACTTCGGACGATTGACCGTGTGGTGTTTGTACATTCTCATCGTATCAACATAGGTTTCTTCTGGGCTCTCTGGTTTTCTCCCCAAAACGTAAAAATGTGCAGGTTGGGTGACATCGCCATGCTCGATTGCCCATAATTTTCAGGCGATTGTTGGTCAGGTGCAATAGACAAATAGAAGGGAGCGGAATGGGTCTGGGTGGGCTAATCTTCGAAGGGACGCGTGGACTTGTTGGGCTAAAAGGCCTGCTTCCACACGGTAGGGATTCTGATTCTAAGACTTCACATCAGAAATTCAGGGAGAGCAGCAAAAGACATATTGATTGCATTGATGATCTGTGTATGATTCCTAAATCAGGTTGGAAAAATATAAACACTTTCCAACGTTTTTGAATGGAAGACGAGGGAGATTGGAAAACGACAGACCAGTTTCCTTGCAATTTACAGCTCGGAATCTGTTTGAAACTATTGTAAAGAATTGTGTATTGGACACTTAGAAAGTAACAGCGAACTTTAAGAGAAAGATTATGCATTTATGTCAGGGAAGACATAATTTGCAAACGCTTTTGCTTGAAAATATCGCTTGTTGACATATAGAATGGATAACTAATGGATGTGATATTGTTGAATATTCAGGAAGTCGTTTCAAGAGTACATACAAGCAATTAGCAGATAAATATAAAGAAAAGGGTATTGGGACAAGTGCAGGCAAACGTTCGAAGGTAAATGTTTGGTTTCGACACTGGAAACATAAGTTTGCTCTCTCTCCGTGGATACTGTCTGACCCGGTGTCATCACAGCATTTGTTTCTTTTTTCTGTACACCAACGGCAGTGATTTGCTCCAACGAGAAGGAATGATGTCCTGCACCAGTTACATAGAGTTGTTGTTGAAATTGTACAGGAACATTGTGTACAGTTTTGGTGGCCTAATCTAAGTATAATATACTGATCACATATCCTGAATGGACATTCTACAGATTAATCTCTCAGATGGCAAGCTTGTCGGATGAGAAAACCTATCTGTGTTCTCTCATGTTTCAAAGAATGAGAGGTGATCACAGTGAAACTTAGAAAATTCACCCAAAGGGACTGACTAACATAGTGGCATGAAGATGTGGGAGGAGGCAAGGTGAGTGCGAATCCCAAAATACAATTACATCAAACAGAAAAGAATAACCAGGAGCAATTAGGACATTTTAGAAAGCAAGGGAAAATCTATGCATATAGCTGGAGAATATTAATCACTTCTGTTTTATTTGGGAGAATGGGGATGCAGGCACAGAATTCGAAATGATGGACTGTGAAGCTCTTGAGCAGATTCATGTAAGATATGAGTAGGTTTGATGGTTCTGGATGCTTTTAAATACAACGAATCCCATGTCCGAATGAGTTGTATCTCAGGCTGCTGTGGGAGACAAGAGTGGAATGACCCTGACCCAAAAATTTCAGTAAAACCAATCACAGTGGAGGTAGCAGCGGACGCGAGAATACATTTTATTGGAAGGGCTATGAAGATAGACCGTGGAACTATAACTCAGTGAGTATCAGATCAGTGTTAGGGAAACTACTGTAGAAAATTAGAAAGCAGAAAATCAATCGACAATTAAAGGTGCGAAGTTTGATCAGGAATAGTCAGCATGACGTTTTCAGTGGGAAGTCATAGCTGACGAATTTTATCGTTTTTTTTTACATGGAGGTCGTTTATATGGTTTTATAGCAAGACCTTTAACAAAACACCACATGTTAAAGCAAGTAAAATCTCATAGCATGAATGTAAACTTGGCAAGTTACATCCACAATTGTCTTAATGGCAGGAGACAGAGGGTGTTGGTAGAAGGCTGTTTGTGTGTCTGGAGACCAGAGACCCCTGGTATACCACAGGGATGAATGCTGTGCCCCTTATTATTTGTGGTGTTCACAAATGATGGAGATGTGAATGTGGAGCGGGATGGGGAGGAATGTGATAAGTAAGTTTCAAGTTGAATTTAGTATATTGGCAATATTAAAAGCCAGTGACACAATCCAATGCTTTAGGGTAATCGACTGGGAAAACTTAAACAGTGGAGAGAGAATAGCCACGTCAATAACATCTGTTAAAGGTGCATTTGTCTATAAATGACCAGTAGAAGAGCAATCCTAAGAAGACGAAAATGTGCAGAGGAAGATTTAAAAAAAAAGTGAAGAGTCAACAGCTGCCTGGGCTCGAAAGTTGAATTGTGTTTTAGTTTTGTCAGACTAGTAGTACAGGAGGGAACATAGCGATATATTATTGGAAGGAGTTGTAAAGAGCTGTTCGTTATATATTCTCTGTTATACTTTAAGAAGTAAAGGTGTTACTTTTTACTTTGAATAGTTCATGGTCTCTCGAATTTTGAAGATTTCTGTACGGGATAAATGTTTTTGTGTTGGTGTTTTAAATTAACAGAAGAGGTTTACCCCGTGTCATAACAGCAATAAGATGGAAAGTCGCATTTTCCAAGAAGATACAGATGGAATGTACAGATGGGCAGATCAGTGACCGGTAGAATATATCCCTGAGATATATGAGGTGATGTGCTTTGGCAGAAACTACCTTACAGGAGAGTATTCGATGAATGACAACACACGAGCGAGCTCAGAGGATATTTTGCCACAGATTTCTGAATGTGACTGCATAAGTTAGTTGTCTAGTTCAGAAGTCACAGTGGAAGTGAGCATAGCCTTTTTTACATTGAGCCACAGATTATGTGAGCGAACAGACACTTGCTTCTGTCGAGATGGAAAACTGTGCTCGATTGTAGGAACCAAATTACAGGAAGGCTGTGATTGCACTGGAGGGGGTTCAGAGGAGAATCACCAGGATGTCCCTGGCATGGAGCATATCACAACCATTGGAAAGTATTTGCATGAGAACTTGAATGTCGTAACATATCCGGCCACAGACTGGTTGCATGGGAAACTGGGACTAATGCAAATGGTGCTCTATTTCTGACAGTGCACAGTCTATACTTCTGTGGTTGCTTCTATGATTGTGGACGGTCAAACATTGAGCAGTTTAACCCAGGAATGTTTGAGTTTCTGCTGTGTATATTAACAAGGTTATAACAGTGAACTATAATGGCTTCTAAATGTATACCAATGGAAAAGGTAAGAGAAAACAATGGCAGGTTCCTTGCAGCCTGAAACCAGAGAATCGAGACCGGGGACGTGGCAGAAGTATGATCCAATTGCTTCAGTTCTGTGTTCACAGAAAAACAAAGCCGAAAAAAACATGTTTAATCTTCCCAGCAATACGAGTAAGCCTAAGTCTGGTGACAAAAACAAAACGAATGAGATTAGTAAATAGCAGTTTTGGAGAATTTATTAGACTGAAACTAATGGGTACAAACAGAATTAACAAAGATTTGTGAATTGTGAATCGTATTTGAGAAACAGAATGGTTATGGAGAATTATGGAGAAGTCATGAATGCAAAACATTTGGATTTTCAGCAAGAATTTTGATAAAATCATAAGCCTCGTGTGCAAACTCAAATCTTATGGGATTGGAGCTAATATGCGGACATAGTTTTAGAATGGGAGAGCTGGCAGGATACAGACTGTTTTCCTGATGCTGACTTTAGTGTATTTTACAGTAGAAATACAATGAAACGCTTTCATTTGTCGTCATCAAATGATGAACATTTAAAGAAAGATATAGCTTGGGGAGAGTTCATTGGTCCTGAGACAAATCGCCTCGTTCAAAGACGTCTGGGCTGCAGTCTCTCCGGAATTGCATTGCTGCCAGGCTGATAGTCCTCTACGCCCTACTGCCTTGTCGCCTCCTTTGCTGGACCGACCACAATCAGATTAATGTCTCCAACCAATGGGTCAACCTTATCGATGTGGCTGTGATGCCCTTCCATCATCACTTTGCCAACACCAGCACCGGACATAACCAACAGACAGTCAACGATCCTTCGGCATCATCTATTATGGCTGGACCTCTGTCACTGACGTCACCAATGTCGATGTTGCAGAGGGAATTACAAGTCCTTTGCTTGCTCCAGAAAAGCAACTTGGGGCGGACTCTCCTGCACACTGGCCCCAGCTCGAGGTCCCCTCCCTGTACCTAGCTTGACGAATATTCCTCTGGCCTGGCTCAAGGAATTGCGCATGGGTGCAGCTCAAGAGTCTGGCTTGAGGAATTGCCCATGGGTGCAGCTCAAGTCCGCCTCCCTGGTCCCGGCTAAAGATCACCTCCCTAGCCCAGCTGGACGTCTCCTCCCTGGGTCCGAATCCTTTCGGTTGTGTTCTTCTTCGCAGACCTCCGAGATGCATGCAGAGCAGAGAGTTCTGAAGCCAGAGGTCAATACTGGAATGGCATTGGCACCTGATCAGTGTAAACAGGCCTAACAATTAGGCAGCTGCAACATTGAAAATGATCTGGATCTCCTTGTAGGTCAGTACTGAAAGGAATATTGCAGGAACAGAAGCAGGTAGGAAATTAAATTGCGTGTTGACCATCATTTCAAGGGGATTTGATTACAGGAGTAAGGATGTCTTACGGTAGCTTTACAGGGCTTTGGTGACTCCTCGAGTCGAACATTCTGCAGATTTGGTCTCCTTACCTAATACAGGACAAAATTGACATCGAGATTGTGCAGCAAAGGATGACCAGACTGATCTCTGGGAGATCAGGCTTGATGTGGGAACAGAGTTTGGGTCGACTGGGCCTGTTTTCCGTGGGGTTTAGGAAAATGATTGGAGATCTCAGTGAAATATATAAAACTCTGACAGTACGAGACAGATTGAAAGGAGGGAGGAGAGTTCCCCAGACTGGTACGTCTAAAACGGCCCATAGGATTAGGTTCAGGCAGGCCATTCTGCATTGAGATGAGAATAAATGTCCGTACTCGACGACTGGTGGACCTGGAGAATTCTCGACCACATAAGGCTATGGACGTCAAGGCACTGAAGGATAGCTAAGCACTAAAGAGATGGGGAAAGAGCAGGTATATGGTGTGAAGGTCATGAATCAACCGTCATTATATTGAATCGGGTAGAAAACGCAATGGACTGCAGATGCTACTTTACATGTTTCCGATGGTCAATGACAACAAGTCATAAATGCATTGCCTGGGAAAATTGCATGTTCAGTCATGAACTAGAATAGAGGAGGCTCATTTCCGATGATTCTGTGCAGTCTGTGGAAAAGCTCTGTAAATGTTATCACAAGCTCTAAGATGTAAAAACGGAGGTCTCTGCACGGTCGACAGGATTGTGTTTCCCGTTCCCTTTTACAATGACGAGGCCGATGCTGGACATTCTGTCCAGTCTTATCCATTCAGACCTCGGAGTCGTTTTGTACAGTTCAGTGTCTTACTTGGCCGTGTTTCGGTACACATAGCTCTGACCGTGGCATGTTCACGCACACTTGCCACTGAACCACAGATGTTTTTGATGGTAATGGCAGACTGAGGGATTATCCCGACGCAAATAATTTCAGATTTTGATTGTACACAATTTTGCTTCGGCTGTTGCGGTGGTTACAGCACCACATCGATGTCAGGATCTCTCTTTTCAAAGCTGCAGAGCTCGATCATTCAAAATATTTAAAGAGGTATTTTTTATATCTGGAGAAGAATTTAGGGCAACAAAGAATTGTCAACGAAAGAAGAGAAATAGAGTCAAAGAGTCTTACAATATGGAAACAGACCTTTGGCTGAAATTGTCCACGCCAACGTGGTTTCCTAAACTGAACTATTCCTAAGCTGAACTGTGTCTGCATTAAGCACAACGGATCTAAACTTTTACTATCCAATTGTCTTTTAAATGTTATAATTGTGCTCCCCTGTACCACTTCCTCTGACAGCTCGTTACATGTTCACAGTGCACAATGTGAGAAACAGATGCCTCTGAAGTATTGTTTAGGTATTGTTTCATTCCACTGATCTGAACCGTTGATATAATTTGCAACTAGTTGTGGAAACAGCACTGTTGACTGTGCCCCTGCAGTTATTACTTTCTGTTAAATTAATGAATGCTAATTTGTTGCTAATTGTTCCCTGCTTTCGGCTCAGTAAACAGTCCTCCCTGTATTCCTGTGCAGCTGCTGTGTACGGCTGTATGTTCCCTTCCATTTCCTGTGTAAAAGGCATGAGGTTTGGAAAATCTACTCCAATTGCTGAGTGACAGCCTTGAATGGTTGATTGGATGGAATATAACGTGGATAAATATGTACCTGTGAATTTTTCATAAAGAATAGAAGGCTTTTTGTTACACACCCGGGATTCCTCGAACATTTCAGAAACTTGTCAATAGACAATAGACAATAGACAATAGGTGCAGGAGTAGGCCATTCAGCCCTTCGAGCCTGCACCGCCATTCAATATGATCATGGCTGATCATTCCTAATCAGTATCCTGTTCCTGCCTTATCTCCACAACCCTTGATTCCACTATCTTTGAGAGCTCTATCCAACTCCTTCTTAAATGAATCCAGAGAGTGGGCCTCCACTGCCCCCTGTGGCAGAGCATTCCACACAGCCACCACTCTCTGGATGAAGAAGTTTCTCCTGAGCTCTGTCCTAAATGGTCTACCCCGTATTTTTAAGCTGTGTCCTCTGGTTTGGCACTCACCCATCAGTGGAAATGTTTCCGACTGCCAGAGTGTCCAATCCTTTCATAATCTTATACGTCTCAATCAGATACCCTCTGAATCTTCGAAATTCAAGGGTATACAAGCCCAGTCGCTTCAGTCTTTCAGTGTAAGGTAATCCTGCCATTGCAGGAATTGACCTCGTGAACTATGCTGCACTCCCTCAATAGCCAGAATGTCTTTTCTCAAATTTGGAGACCAGAACTGCACACAGTACTCCAGGTGTGGTCTCACCAGGGCCCTGTACAGCTGCAGAAGCACCTCTTTGCTTCTATACTCAATTCCTCTTGTTATGAAGGCCAGCATGCTATTAGCCTTCTTCACTACCTGCTGTACCTACATGCTTGCCTTCATTGACTGGTGTACAAGAACACCCAGATCTCTCTGTACTGCCCCAATATATGTCTCTTCCACCTCCGCAGTTGCCACTGCCACAACCAATTCGGCACCCCGTGATGCCACTCACTGGAACATTGATGAGGACACAGCCGACGTCACGCCCACGCACAATGACGTTGTTCAAATAAACACCAGACGTCATCGAGGACGGCACGTGTTAAAGCACTTCCGCCATCGGCCTCACTTCAACAAACATTTCGAGCGTCACTTCCGTTGGAGGTGTCACTCCTGAATCCATGTCACA
>NC_057717.1:59484014-59485777 GCF_004010195.1 Chiloscyllium plagiosum | reverse complement strand
TGCTTGTTCTGAACAGTTGAAGGTATATGCTTTTCGAAGAAAAATCCATAAATCTTTCAGAGACATGGCCTGTTACTTGGTATGACACAGATACTGACAGTCACACAGCCCATCACTGAACTATGAGATGACAGAAGCAATTGGAAATGTACCGATGTCTGACTGCAAAATGTTTAGACATACAGTGATATTGTTCCTTTTAAAGTATTATGTGTGAATATTGGCACTCAACATTAATACATTGGAAAATAACTGTATACTTTCGAAATCCTTGCACTTCATATTAATGATTAGTTCTTGGGTGTGGTAACGAGACTCCATTTTAAAACCCTTTACTATGATTTGTTGGTGTTTTCATCATATTATTTCATAAAAGTGGACTGAATAAATCAGTGAATTTTATGCTTTTGGACAATCGGAACATCTGTAGAGACTTTGCTGTTAATGGTCAGAACAATGCTGAAATCATTTACATAAACATTTCCAGCTCAAGTAACACACAAGGACGTTGGGTTGGGATCATGCTGGTCTTAATGGAGCTGCACTATTCTGTTTGGATACTGATGTTGTGGAGCTGACATATACTGGATATGGTTTTTGAACAGTACAACGGAAGATACCATATGCTGCAGATATCCATCACATTCATAACACCTTCATTCACGATTGAGTCCAGTGTGCAGAATTACAGGCTTCAGGTGGCTCACCAGAAGACATAAACTTGCAAGACATGCATGTTGTCAGGTAATTTTTACAAATGTTGAACTGCATTTGCACCAGCACCCAGTCCTGTGCTAATGCATTCACAGTCTGCTAATACATTTCCCTGTTGTTCCAGTATGTCTCTGACTGGTATGTTGTGAAGAAATTGTGTGAACAACTGTTCAGCTCCAGCTTGAAAGCTGTCTGGGCAGAGTTTGGAGATGGCCAGTGTTTTCTATGTAGTGGTGAGGTCCAGTAGCACCGCGTCTGAATTAAAGCATTTTTCAAAGTAATTTTCAACAGCTTTGCTGACTACAAGATGGTGTGCTCACTGATCTGAACACCAATTAGCTGTTTACTAATGTCACTGAGTTGTGTAATAGTTCGCTTTGTACACTGCTAATTTAATTATTTTCCACTTCAATGACTTTTAACTGAAATATAATGTTGTTTGGTTTATGTTAAAATATGTAAGAAATAAAAGAATATTACTTCTTCATTGAACATATGTAAAAGTGACCTGTTATATACTTCCCACAGACTAATCAAGGAACAGACAGGCATTGTAAAACAGGATTCTGTGAACAGGACTATGTCGCACGAAATATCACAACCTTCTCTGGTAGGTTCTGTCCTACTGACAAGACATACAGCCAGGCAGAACGGGGTAGCTCCTTGGGATTTAGTCGATATAGTGCTCAGCATCAATGCTGCATCCAGTGGCTGCTCAACTGCTCTGCTCTGCGGCAGGTTATGAGGGTATCAATAAAAAGGGACGCATACAATTGACCACATCATCACCAATTCGCCTGCTGAAGATTCATCTTTCCATGCAATGTATTGGTAAGAGCAGCCACTGCACATTCCTTGTGGTGAGGAAGAGACATCCTCATAGTTTGTAGACCCTTCCCCCGTGTTATGTCACAACCTGTGTGCTGAATGGGACAGACTTTAAACATTATGAGCAACTAACAATGAGGCGTCATGAGGTGCAGTTGGCCATCGGTAGCAGCAGAATCATATTCTATACAACTCATTCAGACTGCAACTTCATGACCAAA
>NC_057717.1:59463876-59483055 GCF_004010195.1 Chiloscyllium plagiosum | reverse complement strand
TCCAACTACAATAAGGACAGGTTGTTGCAACCTAACATTGCAACCCACCTAACCAAGCTCCGTAAGCATTGCATCATACTCTGCCATTACTACCACAGACAAACTTTCCCCACGAAAGTTTCCCTCCCCACCCAGATCCGTTTTCCATAAAGAAACTTCCCTCCGCGATTCCCTCGTCAGGTCCACGCCCTCACCAACCCACCATCCCCTCCTGGCACCTTTCCATGCCACTTCAGAAATTGCAAAACCTGGGCTCACATCTTACCCCCATCACCCCCCGTACAAGGCCCTAGAAGAGCCTTACACATCAATCAAAAGTTTACCTGCACTTCTAGACATGAAATTACCTGTATTTGCTGCTCCCGATTTGACCTCCACTGTGTTGGGAAGAAAGGACATATACTTGTAGAATGCTTCAGAGAACATCTCCAGAACACCTGCACCAACCAACCCCACCATCCCGTGGCAGAAAAATTCAACTCCTTCCCCACCCCGCCAAGGACATCAAGGTCCTGGGCGTCCTCCATGTCTACTCCCTAACCACAAACCCGCTGGAGTAAGATCGCCTTATCTTCCTTCTCAGGACCCTGAAACCCCATGTGATCAATGTGGATTTCACCAGTTTCCTCATTTACCCTTCCCCTACCTTATCCCAGATCCAAATTTCCAACTCGGCACCGCCCTCATGACCTATTCCACCTGTCCACGTTCCTTCCAACCTATCTGCTCCACCCTCCCCTCTGAGCTATTAGCATTACCCCTACTTCCAACCAGCTATCACACTCTCAGCTACCTTCCGCGAGTCCCACCCCTCCCATTTATCTCTCCACACGGTGAGCACCTAGCCACATTCGTGACGGAAGGTTGTTGCCAAAACCATTAACTGTCCTGCTCCTCAAATACTGTCGGATTTACAGCACCACGCTCTCGACTCTCATCTCCAGCATCTTCTATCCTCACTATCGCCTATCCCTAAATCCAGCCTTGCCATTCCGAATTACGTTAAACCCTGTCCCTCAGAATCCCTTCCAAAACGTCACATGCTACTGACATCAGACTTACCAGTCAAAAGATTTCTGGCTTTTCCTTACCACCTTTCTGAAACCACGGCACAATATGAATCATCTGCCTGTCTTCCAGACTCAAACCTCTGGCTGACCATGATGCAACTGTCTCTGCAAAGGAAGCAACAATCACTTCCCCAGATTGCGACAGAGTTCTCGGGTGCACATGATTATGTATTTTTTAGACTCCCGGCTATTTCCTCTTCTGTAATGTGGACACTGTTCAAGACATCACGATTTATTTTCCAAAGTTGTCTCACTTCCATATTCTTCTGCACAGTAATTATCTTCTGCAATGTATTCATTTATTTTCTCATCCATCTTCTGTGTTTCCACAAATGAATGGACTTGCTGATCGTTAAGGGGCAATGTTGTCTTCGAAGTTAATTTATTTAGAACATATAACATAGAGTAGTACAGCGCAGAGCAGGCCCTTTGGCCCACGATGTTGTGCCGAGGTTTAATACTAATGTAAAATGTAGCAACCTAACCTGCGCACCCCTCAACTCACTGCTGTCCATGTGCATGTCCAGCAGTCGCTTAAATGTCCCCAATGACTCTGCTTCCACCACCACAGCCGGCAACGCATTCCATGCATTCACAACTCTCTGCGTAAAGAGCAGACATCTGATGTCTACTTTTTATCTTCCTCCTAATATCTTCAAACTATGCCTTCTCGTACCAGTCAATCCTACCCTGGGGAAACGTCTCCGGCTATTGACTCTATCTATTCCTCTCATTATTTTGTACACCTCGATCAGGTCTCTTCTCTCCCTCCTTCTCTGCAGAGAGGAAAGTCCGAGCTTATTCATAATTTCGTCATAAGGCAAGCACTCCAGTCCAGGCAGCATTCTGGTAAACCTTCTTTTCACCCTCTCCACAGCTTGTGTATATTTTCTATAGTAGGGGGACCAGAAGTGGGCACAATATTCCAAATGTGGTCTCACCAGGGACTTGTAGAGCTGCAGCAAGACCTAGCGGCTCTTAAAGTCGATCCCACTGTTAATGAAAACCAAAACATCACATGCTTTCTTAACAACCCTATCCACTGGGTGGCAACTTTGAGGGATCTATGTACTTGCACACCCAGATCCCTCTGTTACTCCACACTGCCAAGAATCATGTCTTTAATCCTATATTCTGCATTCGAGGTCGACCTTTCCAAAAAGAATCACGTCACATGTCTCCCGGTTTAATTCCACCTGCCATTTCTCAGCCCAGCTCTGCATCGCGTTGAAGCCTGCAGTAGCCCTCAAGACTATCGACGAAACCTCCAACCTTTGCGTCATCTGCAAATTTACTGACCCACCCCTCAACCTCCTCATCCAAGCCATTTATAAAAACTACAAAGAGCAAACGCCAAAGAACAGAGCCCTGCGCGACGCCATCAACACTGTCCTCCTGGCAGAATACTTTCCATCTCAGTCAGCAAGCCGATTCGGAATCCAGATGGCCAAATCTCTCTGCATCGAATACTTCCTGACTTTATGAATGAGCCTACCACGGGGAACACTATCTGAAGTCCATATACACCACATCCACTGCACGACCATTGTCGAGCTGTCTTGACACCACCTCAAAGAACTCAATAAGATTTGTGAGGCATGACCTGCTTCTCACAAAGCCATGCTGACTGCCTTTAATCATGCTATTCTTTTGCTAAATAGTCAGAAATCCTATCCCTCATAATACTTTCTAAAACTTTGCTGACCACAGATGTAAGACTGACTGGTCTGTAATTGCCAGGGACTTTCCCTATTACATTTCTTGAAAAGAGGAACAACATTCGCCTCCTTCCAATCCACCAGAATGATTCCTGTGGAGAGTGAGGAGGCAAATATCCTCGCCAGCGGCTTAGCAACATCCTTTCTCGCTTCTCGGAGCAGAGGATAAATCTGGTCTGGTCCTGCGGACATATCAAATAACAAAGACAATTTACAGCCCAGGAACAGGCTCTTCCCCCCTCCAAGCCTGAGCTGATCCAAATGTCCTGTCTAAACCCGTCGCCCAATTCCTAAGCATCTGTATCCCTCTGCACCCCACCTACTCATGCATTTATCCAGATGTATCTTAAATGAATCTACCTTGCCTGCCTCTACCACCTCTGCTGGCAACGCGTTCCAAACGCCCACGACCCGCTGTGTGAAGTACTTGCCGTGTGTATCCCCCGTAAACTTCCACCTCTCACCTTGAAAGCATGACCTCTAGTTATTGAATCCTTCAGCCTAGGAAAAATGTTTGTCCCTATCCACCCTCTCCATACCCTTCATGATTTTATAAACCTCAATCAGGTCCACCCTCAATCTCCCTTTTGCTAATGAAAATAAACCTAACCTTCTCAACCTTTCTTCAAAGCTAGCACCTTCCATACCAGACAACATCCGCGTAAACCTTCTCTGCACCCTCTCCAAAGCGACCACTCCCTTTTGGTAATGTGGCGACCAGAACTGTACACAGTATTCTAAATGCGGCCGAACCATAATCTTGTTCAATGTTAACATGGCTTGCCAGGCTTTTATACTCAATACCCCGTCCAATGAAGGCAAGCATACTATATACCTTCTTGACCATGCTATCCACCTATGCAGCGACCTGCACTCCCAGATCTCTGCCCATCAACTTTTCCCAAGCTCTTCCATTCATTGTTAATGTTTTCCAAACTTTCTAGCGAATCAACTTCATCAATCTTGATCTCGTCAAGACTGTATCCCAACTCCTCTAAGTTTTCATTTATAACAAGTTCCCTTTCCTTGTTGAAAACCGAAGCATAAAACTCATTTAAGGCTTCCCCTATATGCTCACTCTCCACGTACAAGTTCCCTACGCTATCCCTGATCGGCCCTAACTTCTCCCTGATCATTCTCTTATTCCTTACGTATGAGTAAAGTGCCTTTGGGTTCTCCCGAAACCTTCTTGCCAAGCCTTTTTCGCGCCCCCTCCTGACTCTCCTCAATCCGTTTCTGAGTTCCTTTCTAGCAAGTCTGTAATTCTCTAAAGCTGTGCTCGATCCTTGCTTCCTCCCACCCACACTGACTCAGTAGAGAAACCTTCCTCAACAACCTTCGTTTCCGTAGCAGTTATGCATTCTGTGATTAGAAATGCATCAACCCCTCCTTTTTCCTTCCACACTACTTGTTCTTTTTAAAGTTCTAAACCCTGAAATATCAAGCAGCCACGCCTGCCCGCTGTGAAATCCACGTCTCCGTTATGGCCACAATATCGTAGACCCAAGTACAGATCCATGTACTAAGTTCGTCACTCTTATTTCGGACACTTCTTGTATTAAAGCAGACACACTTCAACGATCCCTTTGTTTCATCGCGTGAGAAACCTTCCTGAAAGGTTAATACATCCTGTCGTTGTCCCGTCTGCAACTGACCCCCTTTCAGACATGTGGCTCTGATTCCCACCTCCTTGCCAAACTTGTTAAAACCCTCCCGTATCACACGAGCAAATCTTCCACCCAGGTCATTTGTTTCCCTCCAGTTCAGATGCAACCCATCCTTCATGTATAGGTCCTACCTTCCCCAGAATGTATCCCAATGGTCTAGGTATCTGAATCCTTCCCTCCTGCACCAGCCTCACTGCCACGTGTTAAATTGCATTCGCTGACTGTTCGTCATCTCACTATCTCGTGGCACTGGTTGCAAACCGGTAGCAAACCTAGAATCTCTAGATTCTCCCTGAACCTGTCTGCCAAAGATATCTCATGTCCCCATGTTGACCATCTGATTTCCCTCTTATTGTTATCCCACTGCCGTAGTACTCCTTGATGGATTCAGTCGATTCTTGCTATCTGTAACTATCATATGCTCCCTTCCGTTTCTTGACCAGATTCAGGAACAGAAACAGACTGTTGCTAGACACTGTAATCTCATTAGTGAAACTCTACCAGTTTACCAGTTTTCTGTGACGAGCTTCTCGCAAGCAGCTTTTCAAAGTGCTTGTGTGTAAAATGATCAAAATTGGCATTATTCAGATGAGAATATTAGCATCTGTATCAGTTCTCCATAAGTACTTTTGAACTATTAGTTCCTGCATAACAGGTTCAAGAAGCATCTGTCGCTATGTAACAGGCTCAAAGGACTGAATGACCTCCCCTTGTCCATCTGTGACAGGCAGGTGAGAAGGGAGAGAATTGTTTTCTCCTGTCCATGACCAGCACTCTCAGTACTCTGAATGACGTCTCGAGGTTAGGGAAGGATTTGACAACAGGACACTGAAAACTGGAAGTAGATGACACAATGTCAATGAACAATAAATATTGTTACCCAGCTTCATCATCTCCAGAATATACCCCACCAAGCATCTTATGCAGCTGGTCTGCTATTTCCCCCCGTCTCCGTTTGTACACAGGGTGAGACATATAGGACCCTACGTTAATCTGGCAATACTTCCACATACAGGAAGGAAGAAAAAATAAAAACATTGAAAGGTTTATGGTCCATCCTTCAGCAACACTCATCCATTCATCCACACTGAGTCAATGTTGTTTTTCACTGTGATTTGAAAAGTGATGGAAGGAAGGTGTTAACTGAACTTGCTTGTTAAGTGACTGTCACTAATGTTAATCTCCATGGATTATAAATATCCCAGTGGAGGATTTCCATGTTTAATGATAAATGAGCTCTGTTCAATGTGTTACCCCATTATATGAGCAGCAGCATCACTGAAAGCGCTAGCAGAGATCAGCAACTCCAGAGAGATGGGGAGGAGAGATCAGGATCTGGTAGCATTTGACTGGAATGTTCCATCAATAGGCAAGAGCTTATCCAATTATATTTTGTTTCTTTCTATATATAATGACTGGATATCATTATCACGGCAAATCGAATATGCACTTTGGATTATTCAATATTTTTATTACCCAATCCTGTCTATCATTGGTGTACCTGGTAAGTCCCACTCTTCATACATTAATTCTGTAAAAAGTGTTGGTTGTAACGCTGTTCTTTTCATTGATTCTCCACTCCTTGCCACAATTCTTGTTCCTGCTGAGACGCAGAATCCAGACATTCTATTTGTATCAGTGAATTTGTTAATTCACTCTTTCTGTCTTTCCTTTTGACAGTGTCGCTTCTGCGTCTCCATATTGACCTGCCCAAATTCAGCAGTGAACCACGATTGATTGCATCACTGCCCTTGTTATTTTACTGTTGGGAGCATGGAAATCACTGTTTTCTGTTCTGATAACAAACTCCATTTCCTTCCTCTGACTCCACCCTCACCCTGCCCAATATCTGAGGCTTAAAGAGACGAATCATAGCTGCGGTGATCCCTTTACAATGAACTGATTCCTGACATCATAACCTGGCCATTCCTAACTGCTGATACATTCAGAATATACTTCACTGACTCATCCCATCTGCTAATTGAACCTTGAGCTTTGTAATTCAGTCCGAATGATACCAAAAATCTGCTGCTGACACGCCAAGCTTAAAATGGGCAGAAGCAAATCTGATTCAAACGTCTATGGTTCGTGTCCGAACTTACACCAAAATCACATCCATCCATCATTCGTGTGCACACTGATCTACATTGTCATTGGATCTGGCAGTGTATTTACTTTAATATTCTCAAGCATGTCATTAAATATGTCCATGTCCTCAGTCTCTCTCTGTCCATTCTCCAAACTCCTGCCAGATGTTCATATCGAACTTGGTTTCCTCCATGCCTTTTCTCTCTCAAGCAATGATTTCACATCTAACATGTCCCGGAAACGTACACACGTGCACAGATTATCTCCCTTGCATGATGCTGATGCATTGAGATATAGAGAAATAAACTTGTGGCATCACAGTTTACTGTCACTGTCTTCCCAAGTTCGGCAGTTACCTAGTGCAGGTGCAGCAGCAGGAATGTTTCTGTGAGGGAGAGTCAGAATTGGACGTAATAAACCACTTCAGCTGACCCTACCTTTTAAAACAAATCATATTCTCAGTGTTATTATTGGATCCACCAAAGTCTACCTTCTTCAGTTAGTCCCAATCCAGTGTTTTCGTTCCTCCATGTTTTCACATTATGTTCTTCGTTCATCAAGTGCCTGCTTCTATATTTAATGTGCATCTCCCTCTGTATCTTTCCCAGTCCTTGGTTTTTGGCTCGCTAGTGTATCGAGTGCTGGTATTGTGAAGCTCAGAAAGAATGAAATTGTGTGTCGGGCTGTTGTTCGTTTCCCGGTGTGTCACAAGTGGTACTCCATGTTGGACAGGCTTTCAGAAGCTCTGACTCACGTCTTTGAAACTGGTCTGTGCCTGACCAGTGAACACCTCTGTGTTCTGGGAATGGTTTGTGTTGTGAGCTGACTCAGAGATTCAGGGAGACCTGAGAATTCGGTAACCCAACTCTGGATGGAGCATGGGGACTGCAGTTACTGCATCTGGATATGAAACATGAACAACAAATGAAGCACAGGCTGCAGAAAAGGGAATAGCTGAAACCACCGAGTGAGAGTGCGTGGTGGAAGAGGTCCTGCCGTGTCTATCTGTGTCTTAAACTGAACAGACATACACACACATACACATACCCATTCAAACAGACGGACAGATATACACACTCTTTCTCAATGTCCCCCTTGCACACACGCACAGATACACGCGCACGCATACACTCCCACTTCTCTCCCCTCCCACACACTCATACATTCTCTTCCCTTCCAACACAGACACTCACCTCCATGCACACACTCTGCACATTCCCACACACTCTCCCCCAACATACATGCACAGACATACCAACACATATGAGGGTTGAATTTCCATTTGCATATTTATATGTATGGTTAGATTCTATTTGGTTCACGACCTATACAATTTGTAGACAATCAACAATGTGGCATTTTATAAACTCTGACGTTGGAAATAAAACAAATCCGACTCCCGCTTAAGGGACAGCCAGATTCCACACACCACCTCACACCTGAAATGTTTGTCTGACCGGAGGTGTTACTTCCTTTTCATCGATAATACCTTAAGTTATTTCCAGGCAGAGATTTGAAATAAGTTGTAGAATTTGCACATTAATTAACGAATATATGAACATCCATTGTAACTGATTAAAGATTTAAGAGGCATCTTTGGTGTCTTCAAGTCGTTTGCCTGATTTGTACGAACCTTTGATCATTTCCTTTGAAATTAGCAGCGCTCGGAAAGCTCTTGATTAGATTAGATTAGATTACATTACAGTGTGGAAACAGGCCCTTCGGCCAAACAAGTCCGCACCGACCCGCCGAAGCGAAACCCACCCATACACCTACATTTACCCCTTACCTAACATTACGGGCAATTTAGTATGGCCAATTCACCTGACCCTGCACATCTTTGGACTGTAGGAGGAAACCGGAGCACCCGGAGGAAACCCACGCAGACACGAGGAGAACGTGCAAACTCCACACAGTCAGTCGCCTGAGGCGGGAAATGAACCCGGGTCCCTGGCGCTGTGAGGCAGCAGTGCTAACTACTGTGCCACCGTGCCGCCCACATTGTTTTCAGAAAAACCGGGTGAGCTTTCAGCTGGTGTTGTGTGAGTTTGACATTGCCCAAAAGAGTTCAAAATCAGTACCTAATATCATTATTTTCGTAGGTTCGTCAATCCTCTCGCCAAGCAAATATTTTTTCCTCACCCCAGCTGATCTTCTCTTGCATGTTAATCTTCTGTGTGGCACATTATGCAATATTTCCGGAAGTACGGGTATAAAACAGCCATAGAACCGCCTTTCTCCACTTTGTCTCGCACATTCTAAATAAAACTCAAGCCAATAATTCATAAAATCCTACAAAACAAAATCACGTTGACTGTGATGGATCGTGGTTTGACTTTGAAAATTTCTTGTTATTGATTCTAACAGATTGCCTTCAAATCCAATAGTTTCATCACTACTTTTCATTCTCTTCTGAAGCTATTTATTCTTTGTTTTTCCCTTTCTATAACTTGTGCATTCCCTTTGAATTCCCGTAACAGGCACAAGGGTGAAAAAGATCTATGCAAGAGGCACGAATTACTGAATTGAATCATTCTGTTCCTGGTTTGCACACTCGATGGGCTTAATGTCCTTCTGGTACTCCTACCTTGTACTCACAATGGCTTCAATGTCGTGCTGCTTTTCTTGACCAAGCCGTCCAAGTTCTGAATATGCTCCGAGTGTTGCTGGAGAGAGGTTTTGACAGTTATGCAATCTTAGTGCCGAGATGCAACAGTGGGTAGCTCAGTGGTTAGCACTTCTGCCTCACAGCACCAGGAATCAGGGTTCAAATCCAGCCTCCAGTGCCTGTGTGGAATTAGAACGTTCTCTCCGTGTGTTTGCAGGTTTCAGCAGGGCAATTCAGTTTTGCTCACAGTCCCAAGATGTGCAAGTTCGGTGCATTGGCCATGGAAAACAGATTGTTGCCGAGTTTGAGTGGAGGAGATGAGGTGGGCTTGGGTGGATGGTCTTCAGAGAAGCGGTGTGGAATTCATCGGTCAAATGGCCTGCATCCACCCAGTAGGGATCCTATGATGCTATGATTTGTTGCAGAAATCAGTTAAGGAAACAAGCTCTGAGTTAATTATAATCTCCTTTCCTCAATGTGGAGTTTAAATCTGTACACACTACTCAAGATGTGACCGAACGAAGATCCTATAGAGCAGCGGTAGCACTTTATCTGCCGGCTGTAAGGTTCGTATCCCGGTTAGAGCGGTTTCAGCTGTCCGGATGAATCCACAGCAATATCTCTATCCCCACCAGCATAATGGGAGAACTGCTGAAAATTTCACAATAACACTTGAGTAGAACAGGTAAAATGTGGCGAGATGGTATCACTGTTGAGCTATGCCTCGCCAAACATCTTTCTTGAATGAACTCTTAATTTCTCCACATCCCACGTCGCTCGGACTCCACTGAATTTGTTAAGTTGGAGATTAAAATCAACAAGGAGAAGAAAGCATTGAGAGAAGTTATTTATCTACGTCAAAATTGGAAGAGAAATGTTGGGCATGATATAAAACAGGAAACTAAATAGGCAGGTTTGTGGGTACTGCAGTAATATTTGGCAAATTCAATTCGAGTTACATCTAAATAATGTTAAACCAAGTGAATGTTAACACAGGGAAAATGGATTTCATGAACATGTCTGAGATGGAGTGCTTTAACGATATGTTGAGCACCGATCTAGAGATCACGCAGTTTTGGAATCGGTGCTATGTGATCAAAAGAGCTAAATGAAAACCATGGTGTAAGGGAGCCTTTTACATAGTAATCTTAAGGTATTGAATTTTGCATGACGCCTGAATACAACCCAGTCTTCTTTTGTTACATAATGAGTGTATGCCTGGATCATGCAAACCACGAAGGTATGAGGAACAAATTGGGTTCAGTGAACTGGAGAAGTACATGAACGTGATGTAACGGATGGCAGGCAATGTATTTTATTCATAGAAATACTGTGAAGTGTACAATATGCATATATCCCTCCAAGATGCAAACCGCAAAAGGGAATGATGACACAACGATGATCAAAACAACAAGTTTGAAAATGCATTAGATTAAAGAAAATGGTTCAGGAAGATGCCAGATATTCGGACTCAGTGAAATTAGGGCGTGACAATGGGCCTGATTGCGAAATCGAAAAGAAAACAAGAATGCAAACTAAAAAGAAACATAAAAAGTGAATACCTGCCAATAATCGAAAGAAAAATAAAAACAATGTCAAATCTGGAACTATGAATGTGTGGACAGGATAATTTATTGTAGAGAATTGAAAAATGACTGGGAAACTAATCAGTTACATTTTGTCTATCTTCATGGAGGACGATTCAGAAAATCTCCGAGAAGTACTGTGACCATGGGACGTGTGTAACTGAAGACTAAAATCATTCATGACAGTAACGAGGTAGTATTTGACAACACAGCTGCTTTGAGCATTGATAAGCCTGATGGGCCAGATGTAGAGTGGCTTAGTGGCAAGCATTGCTTCTTCAGACCACCTGGGACCTGGGTTCAATTCCAATTTCGGACGATTGACCGTGTGGAGTTTGTACATTCTCATCGTATCAACTTAGGTTTCTTCTGGGCTCTCTGGTTTCCTCCCAAAAACGTAAAAATACGCCATGCTGAATTGCCCATAATTTTCAGGCGAGTGTAGGTCAGGTGCAATAGACAAATAGAAGGGAGGGGAATGGGTCTGGGTGCGCTAATCTTCGAAGGGTCGCGTGGACTTGTTGGGCTAAAAGGCCTGCTTCCACACGGTAGGGATTCTGATTCTAAAACTTCACATCAGAAATTCAGGGAGAGCAGCATTGAGGATCTGTGTATGATTCCTAAATCAGGTTGGAAGAAAATAAACACTTTCCTACGCTTTTGGAATGGAAGACGAGGGAGATTGGAAGACGAGGGAGATTGGAAAACGACAGACCAGTTTCCTTGCAATTTCCAGCTCGGAATCTGTTTGAAAGTATTGTAAATAATTGTGTATTGGACACTTAGAAAGTAACAGCGAACTTTAAGAGAAAGATTATGCATTTATGTCAGGAAAGACATAATTTGCAAACGCTTTTGCTTGAAGATATCGCTTGTTGACACAAAGAGTGGATAACTAATGGATATGATATTGTTGGATATTCAGGAAGTCGTTTCAAGAGTACACACAAACAATTCGCAGAAAAATATAAAGAAAAGTGTATTGGGACAAGTGCAGGCAAATGTTCGAAGGTAAATGTTTGGTTTCGACACTGGAAACATAAGTTTGCTCTCTCTCCGTGGAGACTGTCAACACAGTGGGACCTGGTGTCAACACAGCATTTATTTCTTTTTTCTGTACACCAACGGCAGTGATTTGCTCCAACGAGGAGGAATGACGTCCTGCACCAGTTACATAGAGTTGTTGTTGAAATTGTACAGGAACATTGTGTACAGTTTTGGTGGCCTAATCTAAGTATAATATACTGATCACATATCCTGAATGGACATTCTACAGATTAATCTCTCAGATGGCAAGCTTGTCGGATGAGAAAACCTAGTCTGTGTTCTCTCATGTTTCAAAGAATGAGAGGCGATCACAGTGAAATTAGAAAATTCACCCAAAGGGACTGACTAACATAGTGGCATGAAGATGTGGGAGGAGGCAAGGTGAGTGCGAATCCCAAAATACAAGTACATCAAACAGAAAAGAATAACCAGGAGCAGTTAGGATCCTTTAGAAAGCAAGGGACAATCTATGCGTATAGCTGGAGAATATTAATCACTTCTGTTTTATTTGGGAGAATGGGGATGCAGGCACAGAATTCGAAATAATGGACTGTGAAGCTCTTGAGCAGATTCATGTAAGATATGAGTGGGTTTGATGGCTCTGGATGCTTTTAAATACAACGAATCCCATGTCCGAATGAGTTGTATCTCAGGCTGCCATGGGAGACAAGAGAGGAATGACCCTGACCCAAAGATTTCAGTAAAATCTAATCACAGTGGCGGTACCAGCGGACGCGAGAATATGCTTTATTGGAAGGGCTATGAAGATAGACCGTGGAACTATAAATCAGTGAGTATCAGATCAGTGTTAGGGAAACTATTGTAGAAAATTAGAAAGCAGAAAATCAATCGACAATTAAAGGTGCAAAGTTTGATCAGGTATAGTCAGCATGACGTTTTCAGTAGGAAGTCATAGCTGACGAATTTTATCGTTGTTTTACATGGAGGTCGTTTAAATGGTTTTATAGCAAGACCCTTAATAAAGCACCACATGTTAAAGCAAGTAAAATCTCCTAGCATGAATGTAAACTTGGCAAGTTACATCCACAATTGTCTTAATGGCAGGAGACAGAGTGTGTTGGTAGAAGGCTGTTTGTGTGACTGGAGACCAGAGACCCCTGGTATACCACAGGGATGAATGCTGTGCCCCTTATTATTTGTGGTATTCACAAATGATGGAGATGTGAATGTGGAGCGGGATGGGGAGGAATGTGATAAGTAAGTTTCAAGTTGACACAAAGATTGGCCGTGTGGTTGTCTGTGTTAAAAAGACGTAGAAGTGTGCTGTACGAGAGTGAAGAATTTAAAGAGGCATACGGGGTTCTGGAGAGTTTACAATTTAACCTGTAGTCCAGACGCTAAAGTAGCTGATTGCCTGGATGCAAAAACAAATTTGAATGCGAAATTTGAAGTTTAAGTTATACACTTCAAAAAAAAACTAATCAGGTTTGAATTTAGTATATTGGCAATATTAAAAGCCAGTGACACAATCCAATGCTTTGAGGTAATCGACTGGGAAAACTTAAACAGTTGAGAGAGAATAGCCACGCCAACAACATCTGTTAAAGGTGCATTTGTCTATAAATGACCAGTAGAAGAGCAATCCTAAGAAGACGAAAATGTACAGAGGAAGATTTTTTAAAATAGGGAAGAGTCAACAGCTGCCTGGGCTCGAAAGTTGAATTGTATTTTAGTTTTGTCAGACTAGCAGTACAGGAGGGAACATAGCGATATATTATTGGAAGGAGTTGTAAAGAGCTGTTCGTTATATATTCTCTGCTATACTTTAAGAAGTAAAGGTGCTACTTTTTACTTCGAATAGTTCATGGTCTCTCGAATTTTCAAGATTTCTGTACGGGATAAATGTTTTCTGTGTTGCTGTTTTAAATTAACAGAAGAGGTTTACCCCGTGTCATAACAGCAATAAGATGGAAAGTCGCATTTTCCAAGAAGATACAGATGGAATGTACAGATGTGCAGATCAGTGACCGATAGAATATATCCCTGAGATATATGAGGTGATGTGCTTTGGAAGAAACTACCTTACAGGGGAGTATTCGATGAATGACAACACACGAGCAAGCTCAGAGGGTATTTTGCCACAGATTTCTGAATGTGACTGCATAAGTTAGTTGTCTAGTTCAGAAGTCACAGTCGAAGTGAGCATAGCCTTTATACATTGAGCCACAGATTATGTGAGCTATACAGACATTTGCTTCTGTCGAGATGGAAAACTGTGCTCTATTTTAGGAGCCAAATTACAGGAAGGCTGTGATTGCACTGGAGGGGGTACAGAGGAGAATCACCAGGATGTCCCTGGCATGGAGCATATCACAACCATTGGAAAGTATTTGCATGAGAACTTGAAGTATCGTAACATATCCGGCCACTGACTGGTTGCATGGGAAACTGGGACTAATGCAAATTGTGCTCTATTTCTGACAGTGCACAGTCTATACTTCTGTGGTTGCTTCTATGATTGTGGACGGTCAAACATTGAGCAGTTTAACCCAGGAATGTTTGGGTTTTTGCTGTGTACATTAACAAGGTTATAACAGTTATCTATAATGGCTTCTAAATATATACCAATGGTAAAGGTAAGAGAAAACAAGGGCAGGTTCCTTGCAGCCTGAAACCAGAGAATCGAGAACGGGGACGTGGCAGAACTATGATCCAATTGCTTCAGTTCTGTGTTCACAGAAAAAAAAAGCCGGAAAAAACATGTTAAATCTTCCCAGCAATACGAGTAAGCCTAAGTCTAGTGACAAAAACAAAACGAATGAGATTAGTAAATAGCAGTTTTGGAGAATCTATTAGACTGAAAGTAATGGTTACAAATAGAATTAACATAGATTTGTGAATTGTGAATCGTATTTGAGAAACAGAATAGTTATGGAGAATTATGGAGAATGATGAATGAAAAACATTTGGATTTTCAGCAAGAATTTTGATAAAATCTTAAGCCTCGTGTGCAAACTCAAATCTTATGGGATTGGAGCTAATATGCGGACATAGATGTAAAATGGGAGAGCTGGCAGGATACAGACTGTATTCCTGATGCTGACTTTAGTGTCAGGTTAATTTTACAGTAGAACTACAATGAAACGCTTTCATTTGTCGTCATCAAATGATGAACATTTAAAGAAAGATATAGCTTGGGGAGAGTTCATTGGTCCTGAGACAAATCGCCTCGTTCAAAGACGTCTGGGCTGCAGTCTCTCCGGAATTGCATTGCTGCCAGGCTGATAGTCCTCCACGCCCTACTGCCTTGTCGCCTCCTTTGCTAAAGCGACCACAATCAGATTAATGTTTCCAACCAATGGGTCAACCTTATCGATATGGCTGTGATGCCCTTCCATCATCACTTTGCCAACACCAGCACCGGACATAACGATCCTGTGATAACACAGTCAACGATCCTTAGGCATCATCTGTTATGGCTGGACCTCTGTCACTGACGTCACCAATGTCGATGTTGCAGACGGAATTACAAGTCCTTTGCTTGCTCCAGAAAAGCAACTTGGGACAGACTCTTCTGCACACTGGCCCCAGATCGAGGTCCCCTCCCTGTACCTAGCTTGACGAAAATTCCTCTGGCCTGGCTCAAGGAATTGCGCATGGGTGCAGCTCAAGAATCTGTCTCGAGGAATTGCCCATGGGTGCAGCTCAAGTCCGCCTCCCTGGTCCCGGCTAAAGATCACATCCCTAGCCCAGCTAGAGGTCTCCTCCCTGGGTCCGAATCCTTTCTGTTGTGTTCTTCTGCGCAGACCTCCGAGATGCCTGCAGAGCAGAGAGTTCTGAAGCCAGAAGCCAATACTGGAATGACATTGGCACCTGATCAGTGTAAACAGGCCTAACAATTAGGCAGCTGCAACATTGAAAATGATCTGGATCTCCTTGTAGGTCAGTACTGACGGAATATTGCAGGAACAGAAGCAGGTAGGAAAGTAAATTGCGTGTTGACCATCATTTCAAGGGGATTTGATTACAGGAGTAAGGATGTCTTACAGCAGCTTTACGGGGTCTTGGTGAGTCCTCGAGTCGAACATTCTGCACATTTGGTCTCCTTACCTAATAAAGGACAAAATTGACCTCGAGAGAGTGCAGCGAAGGATGACCAGACTGATCTCTGGGAGAACAGGCTTGATGTGGGAGCAGAGTTTATGTCGACTGGGCCTGTATTCCGTGGGGTTTAGGAAAATGAGTGGAGATCTCAGTGAAATATATAAAACTCTGACAGTACGAGACAGATTGAAAGAAGGGAGGAGAATTTCCCCGACTGGTACGTCTAAAACACGGGCCCATAGTATTAGGTTCAGGCAGGCCATTCTGCATTGAGATGAGAATAAATGTCCGCACTCGACGACTGGTGAACCTGGAGAATTCTCGACCACATAAGGCTATGGAAGTCAAGGCACTGAAAGGGTAGCTCGGCACTAAAGAAATGGAGAAAGAGCAGGGCTATGGTGTGAACGTAGTGGATCAACCGTTATTATATTGAATCGGGTAGAAAAAGTGATGGACTGCAGTTGCTCCTTTACATGTTTCTGATGGTCAATGACAACAGGTCATAAATGCATTGCGTGGGAAAATTGCTTTGTGGAGTTGTTCGGTCATAAACTAGAATAGAGGAGGCTCATTTCCGATGATTCTGTGCAGTCTGTGGGAAAGCTCTGTAAATGTTATCATAAGCTCTAAGATGTAAAGACGGAGGTCTCTGCAGGGTCGACAGGATTGTGTTTCCCATTCCCTTTTACAATGACGAGGCCGATGCTGGACTTTCTGTCCGGTTTTATCTATTAAGACCTCGGAGTCGGCTTGTACAGTTCAGTGTCTTACTTGGCCGTGTTTCAGTACACATGGCTCTGACTGTGGCATGTTCACGCAGACGTGCCACTGAACCACAGATGTTTTTGATGGTAATGGCAGACTGAGGGATTATCCCGGCATAAATAATTTCAGGTTTTGATTGTACACAATTTTGCTTCGACTGTTGCGGTGGTTACAACACCACATCAATGTCAGGATCTCTCTTTTCAAAGCTGCAGAGCTCGATCATTCAAAATATTTTAAAAGGGTTTTTTTATATCTGGAAATGAATTTAGGGCAAAAAAGAATTGTCAACGAAAGAAGAGAAATATAGTCAAATAGTCTCACAATATGGAAACAGACCTTTTGGCTGAAATTGTCCACACCAACGTGGTTTCCTGAACTGAACTATTCCTAAACTGAACTGTGTCTGCATTAAGCACAACGGATCTAAACTTTTACCATCCAATTGTCCTTTAAATGTTATAATTGTGCTCCCCCGTACCACATCCTCTGACAGCTCGTTACATGTACACAGTGCACAATGTGAGAAACAGATGCCTCCGAAGTATTGTTTCATTCCACTGATCTGAACCGTTGATATATTTTGCAACTAGTTGTGGAAACAGCACTGTTGACTGTGCCCCATGCAGTTATTACTTTCTGTTAAATTAATGAAGGCTAATTTGTTACTAATTGTTCCCTGCTTTCGGCTCAGTAAACAGTCCTCCCTGTATTCCTGTGCAGCTGCTGTGTACGGCTGCATGTTCCCTTCCATTTCCTGTGTAAAAGGCATGAGGTTTAGAAAATCTACTCCAATTGTTGAGTGACAGCCTTGAATGGTTGAATGGATGGAATATAACGTGGATAAATATGTACCTGTGAATTTTTCATAAAGAATAGAAGGCTTTTTGTTACACACCTGTGATTCCTCGAACATTTCAGAAACTTCTCCTTGCTTCTGGAACTGCCCAGATGATATTAGCCACGCGGCCACTCCATCCACTACCTCCGCAGTGAATAATGGCATCACTTCCACCACACCGCCCCACAGACTGCAACCTCTGCGAACCATGCCTCACCTCTGCGATTGAGGTCCAGTCAACCACCTCGACGATCGCCACGAAGGTGAATGCCTCCGTGACCACTGCAGGGTCCACTGTCACAGTGACTGTCGCAAGATCCACCTATACCGGAACCAATATATTTAACCTGTATGTCTCTTCCACCTCTGCAGTGGCCACCGCCACAGCCAATTCTGCCCCCAGTGATGCCACTCACTGAAACATTTTTGAGGACACAGCCGACGTCACGCCCACGCACAATGACGCTGTTCAAATAAACACCAGACGTCATCGAGGACGGCACGTGTTAAAGCACTTCCGCCATCGGCCTCACTTCAACAAACGTTTCGAGCGTCACATCCGTGGGAGGTGTCACTCCTGAATCCATATCACACCGTCTCCAGTTGCTGTCTGCGCCCCAACTCCCAGGTCCAGCCCCATCCCATGTCCTAGCTCCCAGCCTCGCTTTGTTTTTGCAATTACCCAACCTCCCCTCACTGAGGATGAGTAATTAATCCTCAGTAACGACCTCACCTTTATCCCAATACAATCTCAAAATAATGAGTTTGACACGTGTTGCAGCATTGCACATTTCTTCCGTTGCCTCTGCCACTGGGACACTTTTCCCATCAAGACACCCCCCTACCCTTTGGGGACCCCTTCCCCAGCCTCCAACGCACCACATCCATCTTGACACATGTGCTGGTCTGTTACCCGCCTTTTATCTCTTCATTTCTAACTGCTGTCATGTCATAGATCACCTCAACGTGCCCACCACCCTCACCCACTTTAAAGTCTCAGCCTCACAATGCACAGACATTCATGCACTAGCCTCGACACCTCAGAAACCATGTGCCAACTCGTAGACACCTCCTCATACTGTTCCGTGACCAAGAAATCACCAAACCATTGTCTCTCAGATCATCCACAATCTCATCACATCTGAAGATCTCCCATCCACAGAATACAACCAAATAATATGAGAAACACCACACCACCTGGATTTCTCTCCAACCCAATATTCACGATCCTAACTGCCCTGGTTTATCTATTGTCTCAGCCTGCTCCTGCTGCACTGAACGCATCTCTGTATATCTTGACACCGTCCTGTCCCCCTTAGTACAGGAACATCCCACCTATGTTCAGGACAACACTCACATCATTCACCTCCTCCATTCTTTCGTTTCCCCAGACCCCAACACATTATCGTCACAATGGTCATCCAGTCCTTGTTCACATGCATCCGGCACGACGGAGGCCTCCAGGCCCTCTGTTTGTTCTTGTCATGCTGAACGATGGCTCAGTGGTTAGCACTGCTGCCTCACATCATCAGCGTCCCAGGTTCAATTCCAGCCTTGGGCGACTGTCTGTTTGGAATTTGCACATTCTCCCCGTGTCTGCGTGGGTTTCCTCTCACAGTCCAAAGATGTGCAGGTTAGCTGAAGTGGTCATGTTAATTTGCCTATAGTGCTACGTGCATTAGTCAGAGGGAAATGGGTCAGTGTGGACTGGTTGGGCCAAA
>NC_057717.1:59451719-59460467 GCF_004010195.1 Chiloscyllium plagiosum | reverse complement strand
TAACCGATCCTGGACTTCTCCATCGCCAGTCTCAAGTCCCAACTAAATATGTACATTTCCGAAAAAACTCTCACCAAGTCCCACAGTTACCTGGACTACATTACCTCCCAACCTGCTTCCTGTAAAATTGCCATCTCTTATTCCCAATTACTCTATCTCCACCGCATCTGCACCCAGCAGGCCCATTTCCACCAGAGAGTATCCCAAAACGCCTCCTTTTACAGAGACCACAAATTCCCATCACACGTATTTGATGACGCTCTCCAGCACATTCTTCACCATTCTGCACATCTCTGCCTTTGAGCTCCACCACTCCAATCATAACAGGGAGCAAACTCTCCGGTGCTCAACTTCCACTCAACCAACATCGTGGTTAGCCACTTCAGCGACCTATAAACATACCCTACTACTAGAGATATAATTTCCCTCCTCAGCCCTTTCTGCATTTCAGAGAGACAATTCCCTCAAGCAACTCCCTTGTCAGATCCATGCCTACCCCACCAGCCCACATGCCCCCAGCTCCCAGAACCTTCTGCTGTCACCGCAAGATGTGCGAGGCCTCCGCCTCCCCCTCCCCACTCACCTTCATCCAAGGCCTCAAAGGATATTTTGACAGCAGGCAGACGTTTACATGTACTTACCCACACGTCATCGATTGCATCCAATTCCACACGATGTGTTCTTCTCGACATTAAGGCGCCAGAACGCCAATTTGTGGATCATTACAGAGAATATCTCTGGGACACAAACACGAAAAAACGAACGCCCTCTCCCACTCTACAAAGGGCATAAAAACGCCTGGGTTTCCTCCATCGCCAAATCCTAAGAAAGTGACGCCCCGCAGAAGAAATCTTCATCTTCCGCCTTGGGACTCTGCAACGTCATGGAATCAATGTGCATTTCACCAATTTCCTCATTTCACTATCCTCTACTGTATCCCAGTTCCAAGCCTCCATCTTGACCTGTCCACGTTCGTTTCCACCAATCCGCTACACCCTCATTTCTAAGTTGCCACGTTCACCTCCAAATTCATCTACCTATCACATTCCCAGCAAATTGCCCGCAGTCCCACGCCCTCCTATTTATCTCTCAACACCCCAGGGCCACAAGCACCATTCCTGATGAAGCGCTCATAACTGAAAATCAATTCCCCTGCTCCTTGGATGCTGCCTCACAGGCTGTGCTTTTCCAGCACCACACTCTCGACCTCAAATGGCTGAACTTCCTCATTCTGTTCCTGTTTTTAGCAATCTCCTGATGGGCTGAATGAACTGAGTCAGTACGGTGTAGTTGGGAATCGTGTGAACACTATCGAACGGTCAGTGTTGTTCTGGACCAGGCCAGAACCCCTCAAAACATTTGAAGGAACCCACCCATACCCTATCGTTTGTACTTGTTTTCTGCAGGTGTGTAGTGGATATCCGAGTGTGTTTCTTCCGGGTTTTCCGGTTTCCTCCCACAATCCACAGATGTGTAGGTCAGGTGTATTGGTCATGCTAAATTGTCTATAGTTTTGGTGCCTTCGTTCGGGGTAAATATAGGGTAGGGGAATGGGTCTGGGTGGGTTGCTGTCCGGAGGATCACTGTGCACTTCTTGGGTAAAATGGCCTGTTTCCATACTGTAGGGAATCTAATCTAAATATGTTTTCCAAAATTACTGAATAAAACACTAACAAATGAGAACAGAATACAGAATAACTTACTGTATCCGAAAACCAAACAGATTATCGCAACTTAACAATTGTGGTCCCAAACCTTGCAAAAGTCCACATAACCACCACTTGGCACAAATGGTAAATTCAAACACAGGGTCTTACAGGAGAGAGAGAGTGATGGCACGGAGATTGAACATTGAACACTTTCTCCCATGCACCTGTTTCTTGGACTAGCAGCCTCAAAACTTGACTAGTTTGTTAAAACCAAACTAAACCAGAGACAAACTGACCTGCGAGAACTAGTCACTCCCCTTTCATTGTACATGTATCTTTTTTTAACATGAATGCATTTTGGCTCAGGCAGTATGTGTTTCTTATAATCAAACTTTCCCTAAAAAACATCCAAAGCAGATCTTTGACAATTCAGCGTTTATGAATGCTCTGTAGAAATAAACAAGAACAACAGAACCTTGTTAAAGGACCAGCATTATCACAATGCACAACCCACTTCTGGCTTTACGATGGAGGGATGGGTATAGATGCTGCACATGCTGATGGCCGGCAGTGCATCGTGGATCCTTAATTTTCATTTGCTGTGCCCTTTCGAAGTGAGTCCTACTTCGCAGGAGGTAGAGCCAAATAACACAGTGGGCGTTGTCTTCAATATGATCTTGAGACTTCCCCTCCGCAAGGACTGTGTGCCATGTTCCCAGACAGAAAAAGGTAGTTGGTGACAGGTAGCTTGTTGATAACATTTCCCTCTTGTTAGGGGGTGGGGTGTGGTGGGCGGGAGCGGGAGCTTTTCCCCATCACTTCGCACAGCCTGGCTGCTGTGTATTTGAGGCCTTGCACTGCTCGGTCAGAAGTGGGCCTGCGGAGGCAGCTTTGGTAATGGGCATTGAAGTTCCACACCCGGATTACGGTCTGAATCCTTGTCATCCTCAGTGCTTCCTCTGATTTGTTTCCAACATCGAGTGGAACAGAGTTATTGCCGAACGATGATGTCGGGGGCAACAGAAGGCAACAGATGATTTCCTTGACCTGTTAGCATGAGATTTTCCTTTATCTGGTACAAATGCAGTGTAACGTCTTCCTTGACTGTATAGCATGGTGCCCTCAGGATTTGTGGATCCGTCCTGTATTTGTGAACAGGATTTACCCAGGCGTGATGATTCGCCTTCATGCAACGTTACCCATTATATATAAAACCAAAGATCAATATGTTCACTTAATCTTGTCGGTTTTGTCTCCAGTTGGGTCAATTTTGGAAGATTTCCTCTGATAAGCTCACAGTGAGAATCACGTTGGTCCCCCACTTCTTATTGCATGCCATTGCCAGAGCAACTCCCCACTCACCAGAGTTCCTTTAATTGCCCAGCATCCCGGGAAATTCCACACCGCACTGGGACAAACGCAGACAGCATGGTGCTACACTGCACAGCCTTTGATATTACGTGCACAGCACGTGATATTACTGCCATCCCCAAATGCGCAATGTGGATACGAGCATGGATCTCCTCCTGGGTGCGGAGGGATTCAGACAATACTTCCGTTACTCGGCAAAAGTGCGGACTGCTGGTGCTGAAAATCAGAGTCTAGATTAGAGTGGTGCTGGAAACGCACAGCAAGTCAGGCGATATCCGAGGAGTAGGAAAATCGACGTTTCGGGCAAAACCCCTTCTTGATGAAGGAGGACAAACAAGAGGCAACGGAATTATCTCAACATCAAGTTCTCAAAAAACATCTTGCTGAATCCACCATTCATCTCGCTAAAATCAATCATCACTGAAATTACACAGAAACAGTTGGACTGGAGCTTAGAAATAAAATAGTGAAACAAATATTGGTGAGAGCTGGATGTTAAAAACCAAACTGTAGTGCAGGATATGTGCATGCTATAAGCAGCGAATTAGATCTGCAAGTACGGACATTGCTGGCAAAATTCAGCAGGTCTGCAAAAATCTCTATGAAGAAAGCAGAAATAAATTTCAAATCTGGGGAAACTTCAGCAGAACACTTTGTGTTTCCGATCTCCAGCTTCAGCAGCTGTTTGTCTTCTTTTGGACAAGGAAGCATTTTGCACGCAACAGTATTAATGGATGACTTGTTCTGTGAAGCAGGGGAAGGGGTGAGGCAGCAGATAGGTGAAGGTCTGAAGGTGATACAGTTAAAGGTCCTGCGCATCAGTGCTTAGGCTTGGGTTGGGAGCGGGTGAACGTGGGGAAAACTCACCTCTCAGATGAGGAAAACTGGGTCATATTAGATGTATCCCATTGGAACTCAGCATCATCCGGACAAATGTTAAGGAGATGGAGAAACTGGGAAAATGAGGTCCCCCTCAACTGATCGTGTATTCAGACGGAAAGGGAAGCCTTGACTTGAAGCCCAGAATTGCAAAGAACCAGAATCGAAATCGCAGCTCCTGATTTACATGTTGTCTGCAACGGGATGCGAAAATACACTCAGGAGAAAGTCAGTGTCTAAACAGGGAGAAGGCAGGAGAATGATATTTAAAACATATCGGCCCTGATGAAATAGCAGAGTCAACTCAATACGCTAAATGGCGAATTTCTGCTCCTAAAACTTATGCTCTTAGGAACACTGGCAGAATAACATTTTGAGCAAATATTTCATTGCATTCCACAAAATTTTTATTCTTGATTAAAATAGCCTCATTGAGAAGTGAACAACTGTGATTCAGAAAGAGGATCGAAACTCATGTGGAAGCATACAACATGGTGCAATTCCACCTGGGGGTACAGAGCAGTTTTGAAGAAGACGCATTTGATTTATGACAGGAATGTGGAGACATATTTTATATTCTCGAAAGGCTGTGAGTGTTTGGGTCTCAGTGGCTCAGTGTAACAGTGGAAGCAGAGATGGTGAATATTTTTAAGAAACAGCAAAAAAGATTCATGAATAACAGTAGGGTCAGTGGATATCAGGGAATGGTTGGGAATGTGAAGCTCAGGACACAGTCTGATCATCCAGAATCATACCGAATGGTAGACTAGGTGCGAAGGGCTGAATGACCATCTGATATACCTTAATGATATGTCCCTGTGATTACAACAAGCTGTATCTCCTCCATGCCGTGAGGCATCTTACTGACCCTTGTGATGTTTGAAACAGGGTCAAGTAGGTGTTTCTGACTGGGACAGACTTGGTGGGCAGAAGGGCATCTGTCACGTGAATATTTATGTCTCTACCGCAATCTATACCCGAAATAGAAGGAGCGTTCCAAAACTTACCTTCTCGGGAACATTCCATAATGGAGATTCTCCATAACATTTTGAACCCGCCAATATCTGGAACAATCTATGCCCGACATTCCCTTGAACATTCAGCAACTGATGTTATTCGGAACATTTTATACCCGATATTCCCCGTAACATTCCATAACGACATTGCCAAGAACATTCTATACCCGTCATTCTCCGGAGCATTCTATACCTGACATTCCCCAGAACATTCTATAACCAACATTTTTTTTTGAACGGCCAGACAATTGAAAAGAAGATAAGATCCTGAACAAAGAGATCCCACTCTGTGGAGAATGAGACACTGGTTCGAAGTCCCCTCAGGCAGTTAAAAGGGGTGAATACGTTTCCAATGCCATTACCTTTCTTCACGGAACAGGATATACCATCAATTACGACGAAAAGGCAGAAATTTCCATTTCCGTTTGTCTTGAAGGCATGGGGAGAGAATCGTTCAGGACAGCAATGTTTTCACCGTCCATATTAGGAACTGGAAAGAAGGACCTCTATCTGTTCTCGAGTAATCGAGTGTGTGGGAATGTTCCATAAACCAGCTGTACTTTTCGACGTGTGTCTGTTTGGAGAGGGAGGGATTCTTGTGTTTCACATCACATTTTAGTCAGTATTTCAGAAAATCCTATTTGTTATTTCAGCTTCAATTATTTCAATAAATCACGGAATACAGTCATACATTTGAAAATCTCATTGGGTCTTCAATCAAACTGGTGACTTTGACTCCTGGCTGATATACTACATGTATGTTTTCCTTCCTCACAGTTAACGTAGTGACGATCTACGTCCTGCTTTATAAAGATTGTGGGTTATCTTCATCTGTCAGACGTTACCTGGGGGCCATGGCAATGGTGGATCTACTGGTAATTATCCTCGACCTAATATTGAGACACATTCCCATTGTTTTTAAGGAACAGTATGCTTTCCTTTTGTACATCCGCGTGTGTAATATCCACTCCGTTCTGCTTTGTGCAGCCACTGACTGCTCTCTCTGGTTCACTGTCACTTTCACCTTTGATCGGTTTGTGGCCATTTGTGACCAGAAGCTGAAAAATAAATATTGCAGTGAGAAAACGGCGGCTGTGGCTCAGTAACTGTACTGAGCTGTTTAAAGAACATTTTCTGGTATTTTATTCTCACACCTCAGTATTGGATGGGGAACATGCCCTGGTTCTGTGCTCTAACAAATGGTCTTTATGAATCCCGTGTCTGGGTCACATTCGAGTTCCTCCACCACATTCTTACCCCGGCTCTCCCATTTCTACTGATTCTGCTGCTCAATGTTTTCACCGTCAGACTTATTTAAGTGACCAGCAGAGCCCGCAGGAGACTCCGGGATCACACCAATGCAGACGCTCATTCTGACATAGAAATGAGAAACCGAAAAAAATCCATCATTTTACTGTTTGCGATCTCAGCCAATTTCATCCTGTTATGGTCAACGTTAATGGTGTATTCTATATGGAGACGAATGTGGTATATTGTGGATACTGGCGTGTTTCTACATGGCTTTGTGCAGGAATTGGGCTTCATGCTGCAGCTTCTCAGTTGCTGCACAAACACCGCTATTTACGCTGTGACCCAGACTAATTTCAGACAGCAGTTGAAGAATGTGCTGAAGTATCCCTTTACGCAAATTTATCAAGCAATAAAATTTTCTCATTAATCAATCCATCCGGGACTTCCTCATTTCAGTTAAATGTTTCAGCAGTGAAGCAGCCTGTCGCTCTGGTAACACACTGAGGATAATGCTGGTTTGTCCATCTTTATCACACAAGGAGGTACAGGGACACATTTCAATGTTTCTCTCAACTTAGGGGCCCGTGAGAAAAGGCACCATCCACTGACTGTAACGATCACTTCAATGTGTAAAGAATAAAAATGTTCATTAAAAATTGCCCAGCAGCAGAATGAATTTTATTGTTGGTTCTCTTTGCGTTGAGAAGCTGAGTCGGAGAGAGACAAACTTGACCCTAAGTCCTCATGGAACGGGAGAGGATAGGACCTGAGCTCAGGAGTTGTGTTTAAGTCACTCTGACCTTGCTTTCACCTATGGTTTTATGTACCCTGCCCTATCTTGAATCACTCGCTGTCCCTCTTGCACTCTCACTACCACCCAATCTCATATATACTTCATGCTTGCGTTCCCTTCCGTGGTAATGGATTCACAGGCTATTTCTAAGGGAAGAGATTGGGGATAGGTTCACAGGTCTTTGCCGGAAGGATAGTTTAAGAGACTGTCAGTAGGAGAACAGATGGGGGATTATTCCATTAATAGTTGCTCGAGGAACACAGTACCGATGAGTTCACCGGCCGTGAGTAGAAGATGAGAGTGTCGATGGGTTCACAGGTTGTTGCTAGGTTAGAAGAATGGGGATTGTTACATAGAAAAAAGAGTAGGGATTTTAACAGAGACCGCTGCCAGGAGAACAGAGTGGGGATGTGTTCACAGGCCATTACTCAGAGAATTGAGTGCTGATGGATTCAAATGCCGTTGCCAAGACAGTGGATTGTGATGAAGTTCACAGACCGGTGCTCGGGGAAATGAGTGGGAATGGGTTCAGAGACCATTGCCAGAGGAACAGAAAGGAGATGTCATTACTGGCTGTTTCTTGGGAGCAGAGTGCGGACGGCACCAGAAGCCATTTCCTGAAGATCAGAGTATCGATGGGGGTCACACACCGTTGGTAGGAGAACAGACTGGGGCTTGGTTTACAGGCCATTGCTCCGTGAAGAAAATGAGGATGACTTCAGAGACAGTTGGTTGGCAACAAAGTGGGCACGAGGATGCAGGCAGCTGCCAGATGAACAGAGTGCAGATGGGTTCACAAGCAGTTGTTAGGGGAACAAAGGTGATATTGTGGTCACAGGCCGTTGATGAGAGGACGAAGTGGGGATTGGTACACAGACCGTTGCTCGTGGAATAGTTTGGGAATGGGTTCAAGGCCGTTATACATGAAACAGTAGAGCTGCATTCGCAGGCGGTTGCTAGGAGAAAGAGGTGTGAATGCATTCAAAGGCTGTTGTTCGGTGAAGAGAGTGGAAGTGCAAACACAGGCATTTGTGAGACAAAAAGATCGAGGATGGGCTCACAGTCTGTTGGTCGGGGGACAGGTTGGTAACGGTTCACGGGACATTGCGAGGGGAACAGAGTAGGGATATGTTCACAGGCCGTGCTAGGATAACAGGAGGGGAATTGATCGAAGGCTGTTGTGAGGGAAACAGACTGGGGTGGGAACATGGACTGTTACGAGGGGAAGAGAGAGAGAGAGAGGATGGGTTCGCAGGCCATTGTTAGAAGAACAGAATTGTGATGGGTTCACGGGCCGTGGCGCGGAAAGCAGTGGGAATGAATTCACATGCCGTTGCTGTGGAAACGCAGTCAGATAGGTCAAAGGGTCATTGCTGATTAAACAGATTAAGGTTCACGGGCTGTTGCGAAGGGAATAGAGTAGGGATGGGTCCACTGGCCGTTGCGAGTGGAGAGGATTTGGGTCATATTCATGGACCGATGCGAGGAGTAAAGGGTAGCAGTCGATTCCCAAGCTGTTGCTAGTGAAACAGACTGATGATGGGGTCATATGCTATTTCAAACGAAACAGAGCAGAATTGGGATGAAATTTTGTTGTTCGGATATTAGAGTTGGATGCGTTCACAAGTCGATGCGAAGGGAATAGTGTGCAGATGGCGTCGTTGGAAGATGTTCGGGGAAAAGCGTGTGTCTCTGTTCAGAGACTGTTGTTAGGAAAACAAGTGTGGATCTGGTCAGAGGTAATTTCTGTGGGACAGAGTGGAAATGAGTTCCCAGACCATTGCTAGCA
>NC_057717.1:59431375-59450685 GCF_004010195.1 Chiloscyllium plagiosum | reverse complement strand
AAGATCATTGCCAGCGGTACTGCAATTTCCTCTCTTGCTTCCCACATAATCCTAGGATATATCCCGTCAGGCCCGGGGGACTTGTCTATCCTCAAGTTGTTCAAAATGTCCAACACATCTTCCTTCCTAACATGTATTTCCTCTAGCTTACCAGTCCGTTTCACACTCTCCTCTTCAACAATACGGTTCCTCTCATTCGTAAATACTGAAGAAAAGTTCTCATTCAAGACCTCTCCTATCTCTTCCGACTCAATGCACAGTCTCCCACTACTGTCCTTGATTGGACCTACTCTCGTTCTCGTCATTGTCATGTTTCTCACATACGCATAAAATGCCTTTGGGTTATCCTTGATCCTATCCGCCAGAGATTTTTCATGCCCTCTCTTGGCTCTCCTAATCCCTTTTTTCAGGTCCCTTCTGGCTATCCTGTATCCCTCCACTGCTCTGTCTGAACCCTGTTTCCTCAACCTTATGTAAGCCTTCTTCTTCCTCTTTACAAGACATTCAACCTCCCTTGTCAACCAAGGTTCCCTCACACGACCATCTCTTTCCTGCCTGACAGATGCATTCATATCAAGGACACGTCGTATGTGTTCCTTGAAAAAGTCCCACATTTCAACGACATCCTTCCCTGACAGCCTATGCTCCCAACTTATGCTCCTCAGATTCTGTCTTACAGCATCATATTTACCCTTCCCCCAATTGTAAAACCTACCCTGTTGCACGCACCTATCTCTCTCCATAACTAAGGTGAAAGTCACAGAATTGTGGTCACCATCACCAAAATGTTCACCCACTAACAAGCCCATCACTTGTCCCGGTTCGTTATCAAGCACTAAATCCAATATGGCCTCCCCTCTGGTCGGACAATCTACATACTGAGTTAGAAAAGCTTTCTGGACACACTGCACAAAGACTGCCCCATCCAATCTACTTGATCTAAAGAGCTTCCAATCTATATTTGGGAAGTTGAAATCGCCCATGGCTACTACCCTTGGCTTCTGCACCTTTCCAAAATCTGTTTCCCAATCTATTTCTCCACATATCTGCTGCTACTGAGAGGCTTATAGTAAACACCCAACAAGGTGACTGCTCCTTTCCTAGTTCTGACTTCAGCCCATACTACCTCCAAAGGCAGATCCCCCGAACTGCCTTTCTGCAGCCGTTATACCATTTCTAATTAGCAACGCCACCCCCCTCCTTTTTTACCCACCCTCCCTAATCTTACTGAAACATCTGTAACCAGGAACCTCCAACAACCATTCCTGTCCCTCTTCTATCCACGTTTCCCTGATGGCCACAACCTCGTAGCCCCAGGTACCGATCCACGCCTTAAGTTCACCTACCTTATTTCTGATACTCCTTGCGTTGAACAGAGTTGGAATGTTGTCACAGGCCATTGCAAGTGGAAAAGAATGGGGATGGGGTAACATTCCGTGCTATTAAAAGCAAAGCAAACATGGGATCACAGGCCGGTGCTAGAATAGTACAGATGGAATGGGTGCACAGGCCATTGGTGGGGGAAGACAGCGGAGATGTGGTCACATCAGGTAGACAAGGGAACATAGAGGTTGCGTTGCAGGTAGTTTCTCAGAGAAAAGAGCAGAAATTGGTTCAGAATCATTGCTAAGCAGATGGTTCCACTGGCGTTGGGAGGGATGGCTTCACAGGCCATTGCAGGAGAAATGTGTGGAGACAGGTTCATAGGCAGTTACAAGGAGAGCAGAGTGGGAATGGGCTCTCAGTCCTTTGCTGGGAGAACAGACTAGGATTGAGATCACATGGCGTTGGTAATGGAACACAGTAGTGATGTGGTCACAGACCATTGGTAGGGGTGCAGATTGGGGATGAGAGTACAGGCCATTGATCTAGGAACACAAATGAGGATGGACTCACGAGCTCGTGAGAGAGGTACAGAATAGGGATCACATGCTGTTGAGAGAAGTAAAGAATAAGGATGGGTTGGCAGGCCAACGTAAGCGGAGCAGAGTAGTGATGTGTTGACAAGCTGTTGCTTTGGCAACAGAGTTGGGTTGACAGGCCAACGTAAGCGGAGCAGAGTAGTGATGTGTTGACAAGCTATTGCTTTGGCAACAGAGTTGGGATGAGATCACAGAGGTTTTGATCGTAGGCATTTCTGGGGAAGCAGAGGGGGGTCTGTATCATAGCGCGATACCATAGAAACAGTGAGTAGGTTGGTACAGAGGCTGTCTCTAGGCTGTTGCTATGGAAGCAGAGCGAAGATGGGTTTACAAGAAGTTGCGAAAACAACAGAGTGGGAACCAGTTAACACGTAGCCGATGGGGTAGGGCGTGGGAACAGTTTCATACGGCATTGCTGGGGAAAGACAGTGGCAATGGGTACACAGGGCATTGCAGAGGAAACAGTGTGGGTATTTTTTCACAAGCCGTTGCCAGGATAATAGATTAAGATTGTGTAACAAGCAGTTGGTGGGAGAACCTAGTGCGGATGGGTTCAAAGATGTTTCTAGGGGAACAGAATGGGTATGAGTTCAGAATTGCTGGGAGAACAGGCTACGGTTGCGTTTACGGGCCGTTGCTATGGGTACAGAGCGGGGCTGCAATCACAGGCAGAACAGTGGGGATTGTTTCACAGGTTGTTGCGAGGTGAACCGATTGGGGATCAGTTCACAGGGCGGAGCTAGGAGAATACTGTGATTACATGTTCACAGGCCATTGCTGGGAAAAGAGAGTGGAGATGGTTTCACAGAAGGTTGCCTGGAAATTAGAGTTGGCATTGGTTCACAGGCAATTGCTGCGGGAATGGATTGGAGGTGTGTTCCCAGTCCATTGCGTTGGTTACTTTGTGGTTACGATTTCACAGACCGTTCCGAAGACAACACAGTGGGATATCTTTCACAGATGGTGGCTGGGAAAACAGACTCGTGTTGTGGTCAAAGGTCGCTGTTAGGGCACAGAGTGGGGATAGAGTCACAGTTCACATTTCCTGTAGAACAGTGGGAACTGGGTTCACAGTCGGTTGCTTTGGGAACAGAGTTTCAGACACAGTTGCTGGGAGAATAGGGTAGGAATGCTTTCACAGTTACTTACTTGTTGAATGTAGTGGGGATAGGTTCACAGTCATTGCTAAGCATGGAGAGTGTAGATGGGTTCACTGGCATTGATAAAGGCACAGATTAGGAATGGCTTCACAGGCCATTGCTGGAGAAAAGTGTGGAGATTAGTTCAAAGGCAGTTAATAGGAGATCAGAGTGGAAATGGATTCACAGTCTGTTGCTGGGAGAACAGACTGAGCCTGAGATCATAGGCTGTTGACATTGGTGCAGAGTAGTGTTGGTGTCACAGGCTGCTGGTCGGGGTTAACGGTATTTATGCAGTCACAGGAAGTTGTCAGCAGAAACACTGAAGATGGGTTTTCAGGCTTTTGTTGGGTAAAAGAGTGGGGGATGTAGTCACAGTCTGGTGCTAACAGAACAGAGGGAGAATGGTTTCACAGGAAGTTGCTATCGGAACAGAGTGAGGATGGCCTCATAGGCGTCGCATGGAGAAGCGTTTGGGATTGGTTGACAGGCCGATGCAGGAAGAATGGAATGGGGATATGTTCGGAGGACGTAGCTGGGAGAATACTTTGGTATGGGTTCACAGGCATTTGCTGGGAGAACAGAGTTGGAATGGTGTGTCAGGCTGCTGCCAGGCAACAGAGTGGAGGGTGGGGACACAAGTGTTGCTCGGGAACAGAATGGCATATTTCAGAGGAAGTTGCTGTGAGAACAGTCTAAGATTGTGGTTACATGTTGTTGCTAAGGGTACAGACTGTGACTGGGGTCACAGGCCATTGTTGATACAACAGTGTGCAGATGTGTTGATAGGCTTTTGCTAGAGAAAAAGAGTGAGTGGGGGATCGGACCACAGTCTGTTGCTTTGGGAACAGAGCAGAAATGGTTTCACATATAGTTGCTCAGGGAAAGGTGTGGGGAAGGGCTCACAGGTGTTGATAGGGGAACGGGCTGGATATTGTTTCACAGGCGGTTGCTCGGAGAGATGTGTGGGGATGTGTTCACTGGACGTGACTTGGAGAACACTGTAGTGGTGGGTTCACAGGCAGTTGCTGGTCGAAGGCAGTAGGACTAGTTTCACAGAAAGTTGCCTGGAGAACAGAGTTGGAATTGGTTCACAGGCAATTGCTACAGTAGAGGTTTGGAGATGGGTTCACAGACCATTGTTCGTCGCAATGTGGCCAGAGTGTCACAGGCCGTTGCTATGTGAACAGAGTGGGAATTGGTTCACAGACGGTGGATGGGAGAACAGACTAAGATTAGGGGCACAAGCTGTTGGTAGGAGTATGGATTGGGAATGGGGTCACGGCTGTTGCCAGTGGAATAGTGTGAGCTTGTGCGATATGATGTTGCTCAGAGAATAGAGCAGCAATATGTTCACAGGCAGTTGATAGGAGAACAGAGTGTTGATTGGTTCACAGGAGGTAGCAGGGAGAACAGATTTGAGATAAGTTAACTGTCAGTTGCCAGGAAAACAGTGTGGTTGAATTCATAGGCCACTGTTCGCTGAACAGCAAGAGGATTGGTTTACAGGTGACTGCTTCGATTCACAGGCCGTTGTTAAGGTACAGTTGGGGATGGATTCACAAGCTATTGCCATCATTATAGTGTGAGGGCTGGGATCACAGGCTGTTGCGTGGGACACACTTCGGGCATGGATTGACAAGATGTTGCGAGGGCAACAGAGTGAGGGTTAGAGGTTACAAGTTGTATAACATAGTGGGCATTGTTTCACAGGCAGTTGCAGGAGAAATGTGTGGAGATACCTTCATAAGCAGTTGATCGGAGTTCAGATTGGGAATGGGTTCACAGTCTGTTGTTGGGAGAGCAGTCACAGCTTGAGACCATAAGCCATTGGAATTGTACAGAGTAGGATTGAGGTCACAGGCCGTTCTTAGTGGTACACAGCTGAGATGAGGTCACAGGACGTTGCCGGTAGAACAGCGTTGGAATAGGTTCACAGTTTTTTGTTAGGGTAACAAATTGGGGCATGGTATTTGAGACTGTTGCTTAACGAACAGAGCGGGAATGGTATCTCAGTCATTTGCTCGGGTAACAGAGTGAGTATGAGTTCACAAGCGTTGGTCGGAGTAGAGCGTGTCTACCGTTTCACAGGCCGTTGCTAGGAGAACTGAATGGGGAAATGTTCACGGGACTTGGCTGGAAGAATCCTCCGTTAATGGTTTCACAGACGTTTGTAGGGACAGGTAGGGAATGGGACCAAAGTTCGTTGCTAGCAGGGCAGAGTGTGGATGGGATTAAAGCACGTTGCTCGGAGAACAGTGTGAGCATTCTTTCACAGTGAATCACTACGCGAATGGATGGGAGGGGCTCTCAAGCTAGTGCTAGGTGCACATTGTGGATCACAGACCGTTTGGAGGAGAGTAAAATGGAAACGGCTTCACAGACATTTGCTGGGAGAACAAATGGGGATGGGGTCACACACTGTTGCCAGGGCAATAGAGTGGATGATGGGGTCACGGGCTGTTGCTTAGGCAACAGAGCGAGATTGGTTTCACAGGCTGTTCCCAGGAGGACCAATTGGGAATGTGCTCACAAGCGTTGCTGTGGGAACGATTCAGAGGCAGTTGCTGCAAGAAGAGTCTAATATTGTGGTTATAGGCTTTTACTAGGAGAACTGAGTGGGGCTGGATTCACAGGCTGTTGCTGGTAGAATTGTGTGTGGATATGTCCACAGGCTGTTGCCAGGGGAAAAAAAAGTGAGTTGGGGAATCGGGCCACAGGCTTTGGGAACGGAGCAGGAAAGATTTCACAGTTCGCCGCTTGGCAAATTGTGGGATGGGTTCAAAGGCATTGCGAAGATAACAGAGTGGATATTGATTCACATGCTTTAGTTCGGAGAAATGAGTGGGGATGTATTCACAGGGCGCGTTTAGGAGAATACTGTGGTTATGGTTTCATAGGCAATTGCGGGGAGAAGAGTAGAGACAGTTTAACAGAATGTTGCTCGGAGAACGGAGTTGGAATTGGTTAATAGGCAATTGCTGCAGGAATGGATTGGAGATGGGATCACAGAACATTGCTGGGGCAGAGTGTGGCTCCGGTGTCACAGACCTTTGCTTGGATTGGGAATGGGACCACAGGCGTTTGCCTTGAGATCAGACTAAGTTTGGGGTCACAGGCTTTTGGTAGGGGTACAGATTGTGGATGGGGTCACACGCTGTTGCCAAAAGTAGAATAAGAGGATTGTGTCATAGGCTGTTGCTTCGGGAACATGAGCAGGAATGGGTTCAATTGCAGTTGTTAGGGTAAAAGAGTGGTGACATGTTCAAAGACAGTTCAAAGACAGAGAACAGAAACGAGACAGGTTCACAGTTAAAAACCATGGAATGAGAGTGTGATTGGATTCACAGTTTCTCAGGGAACAGAGTGGGGCATATGTGCACAGACGGTGGTTGGTGGGTACCGATGGGAATGGACCCATAACGTGTAGCCTGGGCAACAGTGTGGGGAGTGTGTTCACAGGCTGTTTCTTGCGTAACAGATCGGGCATGGGTTTAGAAACTGTCGCAAGTGAAACAGAGAAGGGGATGTGTTGACACAGCAGGCATTGTTTCACACGCAGTTTCTCGAGGAAAAGTGGGGATAGGTTTACAGGCATCGCTAGGGAAACAGATTAGGGGTGGGTTCACAGGCGTTGATAGGGGAAGAGAGAGGGGACGGGTTCACAGGCATTGCTCCAGGAACAGAATGGGGATGGGTTTAGAGAATGTTGGTGGCGAAAATAGTGGGGTTGGATTACATAGAACATAGAACATTACAACGCAGGATAGTTCGTTTGGCCCCGATGTTGAGCAGAACTGTGGAACCAATCTTAACGTCATCTCTCCTGCTCTATTCGATTTCATTCATATTAACGCATTAACCCTTTAAATGCCGTTAAAGTGTGCGGGTCTTTACTGTTGCAGGCAGGGCGTTCCACACCCCAACTCCGCTCTGAGTAATGATACTAACTTTGGCATCTGCCCTATATCAAGTTAAAGCTGTGTCTCCTCATGCTAGACTTCGCCCTACAAGGAAAAAGGTTTTCAAAACCCACCCAATCTACCCTCTGATTATCTTAGACATCTCTGTTAAGTCACCTCTCAACCTTCTCTTTAACCAAAAATAGCCTGATGTTCCTCAGCCTTTCCTTCCAAGCCCTTCCCTCCATACCAGGCAGCATCGTGCAAAATCTCTTCTGCACCCTTTACAAAGCCTCTATGTGCTTTCTATCATGCAGTGACCAGAACTGCACGTAATGCAGAAAGTGAGCCCAGCTCTGCAGCTTATCTCTGTCTCTCTGTAACCTACGACATTCTTCAGTACTATCCACAAATCCACCGACCTTCGTGTCATCTGCAAATTATGAACACATTATTCAACGCCCTCATCCAGTTCATTTATAGAAGTAGCAAGCAGCAGTGGATACAAAGCAGACCCTTCCAGTATACCACGAGTAACTGAACTCCAGGATTAATACTACCCATCAACCAAGCTGTCTTCTTTCAGCTTGCCAAAGTCTAATCCAAAACGTTAAATTACTCCCAATCCCATGTCTCCGTATCTTGTGCAATAGCCTACCCTGGGGTACTCTCCAAACACACTTTTTGAATTCCATACACACCACATCAATTGCTTTTCCCTCATCCACTTATTTGGTCTCCTTCTCAAAGAAATCAATAAGCTTTGTGAGGAACGACCAACCTTTCATAAAAATCATATTGACTATCCCTAATCAACTTATTCATATCTAGTTAACTATATTTCCTATCTCTTATAACCTTTAACCACAACTGAATTAAGTCTCTTTGTCCTATTTTTTACGGGGTGGTCTCTACTCGCAATCTTGAACAAGGAGACAACTTTTACTATTCTCCAGTCTTCTGGCACAATTCATGTAGACAATGACGACACGAAGATCAAAGCCAAAAGCTCTGCAATTCCCTCCCTGTCTTCCCAAAGCATCCGAGGACACATCTCATACGACCTATGGGACTTATCTTTTCCACACTTTCCAGAATTGCTGGCACCTTCCCCGCCCGGGTTAACAGGCCGTTGCTGGAAGAACCGAGTGGGATGGTTTCACAGACTGTTGCTAGGAAAGCAGAATAGGCATTTGGATCACAGGCAGATGTTACGGGAACACAGTGGGAATTGCTTCATAGAGCACAGCTTGTGGAACAGTATCGGGACTGATCAACAGACTTTTTTATGAGAGCAAAGTGTGGATGGGTTGACAGGCTATTGCTAGTGGACAAGAGTGGGAATGGGTTTGCGGGCCGTTGCTGTGGAAAAAGTGTGGGCATGGGTTTTCAGATAATACCAGGAGAAGAAAGTTGATATGTATTTACAGGCCGATGCAAGGAAGAGAAGTTGGGTGTGGAGTCATCGGCCGATGCCCAGGGAACAGATTGGGAATGGGTTCATGGGTCGTTGCTACGGGAATGGATTGGAGATGGGTTAACAGGCCATTGTTAGGAATACAGTGTGGATATGTGGCCACAGGCTGTTGCTTGCAGAAAAGTGCCAGGATGGGCACAGGAGCTGTGCTCGACAGAATAGAATATAGAATATAGAACATTACAGCGCAGTACAGGCCCTTCGGCCCTCGATGTTGCGCCGACCTGTCATACCAATCTGAAGCCCATTAAACCTACACTATTCCAAGTACGTCCATATGCTTGTCCAATGACGACTTAAATGTACTTAAAGTTGGCGAATCTACTACCTTTGCAGGCAAAGCATTCCATACCCTTACCACTCTCTGAGTAAAGATACTACCTCTGACATCTGTCCTATATATATCACCCCTCAATTTAAAGCTATGCCCCCTCATGCTCACCGTCACCATACTTGGAAAAAGGCTCTCCCTTTCCTCCCTACCTAACCGTTTGATTATCATATATGTCTCTATTAAGTCACCTCTCAAACGTCTTCTCTCTAACAAAAACAGCCTCTCAAGTCCGTCAGTCTTTTCTCATGAGACCTTCCCTCCATACCAGGCAACATCCTAGTAAATCTCCTCTGCACCCTTTCCTAAGATTCCACATCCTTCTTATAATGCGGTGACCAGAACTGTACACAATACTCCAAGTGCGGCTGCACCAGAGTTTGTACAGCTGTAGCATAACCACATGGTTCCGGAACTCGATCCCTCTATTAATAAAAGCTAAAACACTGTATGCCTTCTAAACAACCCTGTCAACCTGGGTGGCAACTTTCAAGGATCTGTGCACATGGACACCGAGATGTCTCCACTCATCCACACTACCAAGAATCTTACCATTTGCCCAGTACTTTGCATTCCGGTTACTCCGACCGAAGTGAATCACCTCACACTTGCCCGCAATAAACTCCATTTGCTACCTCTCAGCCTAGCTCCGTAGCTTATCTATGTCTCTCTCTGTAACCTACAACATCCTTCGTCACTATCCTCAACTCCACCGACCTTAGTGTTGTCTGCAATCTTACTAACCCACCCTTCTACGCCCTCATCCAGGTCGTTTATAAATATAGCGAACAGCAGTGGATCCAACACCGACGCTCGCGGTACACCACTGGTAACTGGACTCCAGGATGAACATTTCCAATCAACCGCCACCCTCTGTCTTCTTTCAGCAAGCCAATTACTGATCCAAACTGCTATATCTCCCACAATCCCATTCCTCCGCATTTTGTACAACAGCCTACTTGTGGGGAACCCTATCGAACGCCTTGCTGAAATCCATATACACTACATCAACCAGTTTACTCTCATCTACCTGTTTGGTCACCTTCTCAAAGAACTTAATAAGGTTTGTGAAGCACGACCTACCCTTCACAAAACCGTGCTGACTATCCCTAATCAAATTATTCTTTACTAGATGATTATAAATCCTATCTCTTATCACTTTTTCCAACACTTTACCAGCACCTGAAGTGAGGCTCACTGGTCTATAATTACCAGGATTGTCTCTACTCCCCTTCTTGAACAGGGGACCACATTTGCTATCCTCCAGTCTTCTGGCACTATTCCTTGAGGAGAAAGTGAGGTCTGCAGATGCTGGAGATCAGAGCTGAAAATGTGTTGCTGGAAAAGCGCAGCAGGTCAGGCAGCATCCAGGGAACAGGAGAATCGACGTTTCGTGCATAAGCCCTTCTTCAGGAAGAAGGGCTTATGTCCGAAACGTCGATTCTCCTGGTCCCTGGATGCTGCCTGACCTGCTGCGCTTTTCCAGCAACACATTTTCAGCTTTGGCACTATTCCTGTCGACAATGACGATTTAAAGATCAATGCCAAAGGCTCTGTAATCTCCTCCCTGGCTTCCCAGAGTATCCTAGGATAAATGCCATCCTGTCCAGGGGACTTATCTATTGTCACACTCTACAGGATTTCTAATACTGCTTCCTTGTGAACGTCAATTACACCTCGTCTAATAGCTTGTATCTCAGTGTTCTCCTCGACAACATTGTCGTTTTCTAGAGTGAATACTGTCGAAAAATATTCATTAAGTGGTTCCCCTATCTCCTCTGACTCCACATACAACTTCCCACTGCTATCCTTGATTGGCCCTAATCTTACTCTCGTCATTCTTTTATTCCTGAAATACCTATAGAATGCCTTAGTGTTTACCCTGATCCTATCCGGAAAAAACTTCTCATGTCTCCTCCTGGCTCTTCTGAGCTCTCTCTTTAGATCTTTCCTGGCTACCTTGTAACACTCAAGCGCCAGAACTGAGCCTTCACATCTCATCAAACCACATGCCTTCTTCTTCATCTTGACCAGAGATTCTACTTCCTTCCTAAACCACGGCTCCCGCGCTCTACAGCTTCCCCCCTGTCTGATAGGAACATACTTACCTCGGACACACCGGAGCTTTTCCTTGAATAAGCTCCACATTTCTAATGTGCCCATCCCCTGCAGTTTGCTTCCCCATCCTATGCTTCCTAAATCTTGCCTAATCGCATCGTAAATGCCTTTGCCCCAGCTGTAACTCTTGTCCAGTGGTACACACCTATCCCTTTCTATCACTAAAGTAATCATAACAGAATTGTGATGGCTATAACCAAAGTGCTCACCTACTTCGAAGTCTAACACCTGGCCGGGCTCATTATCCAGTACCAAATCTAATGTGGCTTCGCCCTTGTTGGTCTGTCTACATACTGTGTCACGAAGCCCTCCTGCACACACTGGACAAAAACTGACCCATCTATAATACTCGTACTATAGCGTTTCCAGTCAATATTTGGAAAGTTGATATCCCCCATGACAGTTACCCGGTCTCTCTCACTCTTATTGAGAATCATCCATACTATTCTTTCCTCTACATCTCTGGAGCTATTCGGAGGCCTATGTAAAGCTCCCAACAGAGTGACCGCTCCTTTCCTGTTTCTAACCTCAGTCCAGACTACCTCAGTTGACGAGTCCCCAAACAGCCTTTCTGCAACTCTAACACTGTCCTTGACCAACAATGCCACACCTCCCCCTGTTTTACTATTTTCACTGTTCTTACGGAAACATTCAAATCATGGAACCTGCAACAACCATTATTGTCCCTACTCCATCCATATCTCCGAAATGGCTACAAAATCGAAGTCCCAGGTACCAACCTATGCGGCAAGTTCACCCGCCTTATTCCAGATGCTCCTGGCATTGAAGTAGATACCATTCAGACCAACGTCTTGCTTGCTGGTGCCATTTTGTGTCCCTGAACCTTGATTTCGGACCTCCTTTCTTTCAACCTCTTCTATACTCGAACTACAATTTGGGCTCCCATCCCCCTGCTGGGTAAGTTTAAACCCAAGCCAATAATCTTAACGAATCCCCCCACCTCCCCGCAGGATATTGGTACACCTCTGGTTCAAATGAAGACCATCCTGCTTGTAGAGGTCCCACCTACCCCAGAAAGAACCCGAATTATCCAAGAGTCCAAAACCCTCTCTCCTGCACCATCCCTGTAGCCACGTGTTCAACTCCTCCCTCTCCCTATTCCTCACCTCAATAGCACGTGGCACTGTCAACAAACCAGAGACAAAATCTCTGTTCGTCCTGGCTCTAAGCTTCCATCCAAGCTCCCTGAATTTCTACCTTAAATTCCCATCTCTCTTCCTACCTATGTCGTTGGTGCCTATGTGGACCACGACTTGGGGCTGCTCCCATTCCACTTTAAGGATCTCAAAAACACGATCAGATACATCACGAACCCTGGCACCTGGGAGGCAATACACCAACCGTGAGTTTCTCTCGTCCCCACAGAACCTCCTGTCTGTCCCCCTGACCTTGGAGTCCCCAATGACTACTGCTCTGTTCCCCTTCTCCCTTCCCTTCTGGGCATCAGGGACAGACTCTGTGCCAGAGCTCTGTGCCCCACTGCTTTCCCCTGGTAAGTCGTTCCAAGCCGTAAGAAATGCGATAATAGTTAGGATGAATGCGTGGCTTGTGAAATGATAGATTAGGAATGGGTTCAGATTTTTGGGACATTGGTATTGGTTTTCGGGGAGGTGAAACTATTACAAACTCGATGGTCTACGCCTAGGCCGGACTGGAGCAGTTCCTTTGGGGGTGCTTTTGTTGTGAATGATTTAACCGAATGTTTCAGCGGGATGAGAACAAAATCAGGAGGTTTGTTGACAATAAGGAGATTGTAAAGAAAGCCTGTAAGGTACTAGGTAATGAAGTCCATGTGACGGAGGGGAAATGTAGGCAGGGAGCCGATGATTAATGTGAAGTGACAGGTGGTCTGAGGTGAGTTTGCTTTCATGCGAGCAGTGTAGGAGGTAAGTCTTGGATTAGAACCTGGGAGTATGATGTTATTGTTGTTACTGCGTCATGGTTGAGGAATTGGCAAGATTGGCATCGAAGTAGCACACGATATAGCTGTCTCAGGTGTGATAGAGAGAGAGAGGTAAGAAGGTTTGAGGAGTTGCTTTACTGTTCAGAGTGAATGTCACAACTAAGCTGAAGGAGAGCATCAGCGAGAACTCGAGCAGTGAGGCAGTATGAGCAGAACAGAGAAATAGGAAGGGTACAGTAACAATGCTGGGGTTTTACGAGCGTGAGATAGAGGTACAAATATGTAAACAGATTATGGAAAAATATAGGAGCAATAAGATGGTCGTAATGGGAGAGTTTGATTTTCCCTACTGGGATTCACTTAGAGTTAGAGGTTTAGTCTTAGGAGAATTCGTAAGGAGCATCCAGGAAGATTTTATAGAACAGTATGTAAATAGTTTAACACGGGAAGGGCCATATTGGACATCGTCTGTAGAATGAGCCCAGCCAGTTGTTTGAAGTTTCGGTAGGGGATTACTTTGGGCATTATGAATAATTTCCCCAAGGTTTTAGAATACTTATGGACAAAGACGAGAGAGGTCCAAAAGGAAGAGTGCTAAATTGTGGGAAGACCAACTATCGCAAAGTTCGTCAGGAGCTAGGAAAAATTGATTGGGTGCAGCTGTTTGAAGGTAACTCCACATTTAATATTTGGAAGACTTTAAAAGAGACATTGATTGGAGTCCAGGACAGACACTTCGCTATGAAAGTGAGGGATAGAAATTGCAAGATTTGGGGTCGTGGATGACAGATGAAATTGTGACAGCAGCTAAGAGGAAAAATGAAGAATATATGAGGTCGAGGTGAGGGAAAACAGACGAAGATTTGGAAGCATATCGGGAATTTAGGACTAATTTGCAACGAGGACTGAAGACGGCTAACCAGGGTTACGAAAAATCCCAAAACCTTTTATTCGTGTATAAGGAGCAAGAAGGAAACTAGAGAAAGGATTGGCACACTCAAGGACAAAGGAGCGAAGCTTTGAATGGAGTGAGAGCAATTTGGTGAGATTCTTATTGAGTACTTTGCAACGGTATTCACCGAGGAGAGGGACATGATGGTTGTTGAGTTTAGGAATCGCTGTTTGATTACTGTCACGCAAGTTGGCATGAGTGGGGAGGATAGGTATTGGGTCTTATAAAAGACGTTAAGGTGGATGATTCCCTAGTCCTGCTGGGATCCAGCCCAGGCTACTGAGGGAGGCAAGAGCAAAAATATCTGGGGCCTTCAAAGATGTCTTTCCAGCACCAATGAACACAGGTGATATCCCAGAGGGCTGGAGAATTGTTAACATGTTCCCCTTGCTTAAGAAGTGTTGGAAGGATAATTCAGGTAAGTGTAGAGTGATGAGCCCGGTGTTAGTGGTAGGGATGCTGCTGGAGAAGATAGTGAGGGATACAATGTGTTATCATTTGGAAGAAGATCGGAATATCAGTGATAGGCAGCATGGTTTTTTGCAGAGAAGGTCATGTCTTACCAAATTAACAGTATACTTTGAGGAGGTAACAAAGTTAATTGATGAGGGAAGGGCTGTAGACGTCATATGCATGCATTTCAGTAAGGCGTTTGATAAGGGTCGCTGCAGTAGGACGATGGAGAAATTGAAGTTGCACGGAGTCCAGGGTCTACTGTCTTCCTGGACAGCAGGAGTCAGAGTAGTCGTGGAAGGGACTTTTTCAAAATGGATAACTGTGGCCAGTGTTGTTCCACTGGGATTCATGCTGAGACCACTGTCTGGAGAAACGTATAAGTGATATGATTAGCACGTTTGCAGATGACACTAAGATTGTCAGCAGAGAGCGAAGAGGACGGTCAGAGAACGCAGCAGAATATAGATAAATTGGACATTTGGCCAGAGAAGTGTGAGAAGGAGTTCAATATAGGCAATAGGTGATGCATTCTGGAAGATCTAATTCGAGAGTTAAATGCATGATAAATGGAAAAGCCCTGGGAAAATTTGTTGTTCAGAGAGACCTGGGCTTTCAGGTCCCTTGTACCCCGAAGTTGGCAATGCAGGTCGATGAAGTGGCCAAGGAGATATATGGCATACTTTGGACGGGGTATTGAGTACAAAAGTTGGTGGATCATATTTCAGTACTTTGGACTGAATTTCGGCCACGTTTTGAATACTGCATGCAGTTCTGGTCACCGCATTATCAAACGTTAAGGATGCTATGGCGAGGGGCAGAGGAGTTCCACCAGGATATTGTTGGTATGGTGAGCACGAGCGATGAAGACTGGTTGAGTAGATTGGGATTATTTTTATTAGAAAGACAAAAGTTGAGTGGAGTCGAGATTGAAGTCTACGATATCTTGAGAGTTATAGACATGGTGGATAGTAAAATGATTTTACACAGAATGGGGAACTCCATTAATCGTGTTCACGAGTTCAAAATGAGAGGGGAAATGTTTTTATGAAATATGCGTGGAACGTTCTTTATGCAGAAGGTGGTGGGAACCCGGAATGTGTTGCCAGCGGAGGTCATAGAGGCGGGCACGATGGCGTCATTTAAGATATATCTCGACAGATACATGAATGGGTTGGGAGCAGAGGCATACAAATCATTGGAAAACAGCTGACAGTTTCTACAGAGGATTTAGATCATTGGAGGCCTGGAGGGTTGAAGGGCCTGCTCCTGCCGTGTAATTTGCCGTATTCTTTATTCTTTGAAGCAGTGTAGAGATTGGGTCACATGCTGTTGCTTGGGGCAGAGAGCAGGAATGGTTTAAAAAGACGTTGCTCGGAGAACAGAGAGGGGATAGGCTCACAGGACGTTTCTAGCATAACAGTGTGGCGATGGGTCACAGGCTGTTGGATGGACAACAGTGTAGTTATATGTTCGCAGGCTGTTGCTTGGTGAACAGTGATGATATGTTGACAGGCCATTGCTTAGAGAACAGAGTGAGGATTGGCTCACAATGTTTGCGAGAGAAATAGAGTCGGCATGAGTTCAAAGGTCACAGCTAGTGGAACAGAGTGATGCGAGATCAGAATGGGGTTGGGGCCACAGGCTGTTTCTATGAAAACAGAGTGGTGACGGGGTGTTGCGAGGGAACCATGCGAGGATGGCTTCATAGGCCAGTGCTCGGAGAACAGATTGGGGATTGGTTCATAGGCCATTGCTCGGGAAACAGTCTGTGTATGGTTTTACAGGCTGTTACCAGGAGAACAGGGTTGGAATATACGCACAGTCCATTTCTCAGAGAACCGAGTGGCAATGGGTTCACAGGAGGTCGCAAGAAGAACAAAGTTGTCATTGGTTCAGAGGCAGTTGTGAAGGGAATTCTATGAGGATTGGCTTATAGGCGTTTACTAGGGGTACAGTGCCGATATGGGGTTACAGGCTGTTGTTAGGAGAACAAAGCGGGGATAACTTCACAGGTAGTTGCTGAAAGAACATACAAGGTTGCGACACAGGCCATAGCTAAGGGTACAGTCTGGGGAAAGGGTTACAGGGTGTTGCTGGTGGAACAGACGTTGCGAGGGAAACAGAGTGGACATCGATTCAGAAGACGTTGCTCGGAAAAAAATGTCGATTGATTCACAGGCCGTTGCTATGAGAACTGACTGGGTGTATGTACACACAGCGTGGCTCAAAGAATACTCGGCGATGGGTTGACAGGCTTTTGCTTGGTGAAAAGAGTCAGAACTGGGTCATTCGTCACTGATAGGGAAATAGTGTAAGGATGGGATGCAGGCCGTTTATAGAGGGATGTTCGGATGGGTCCTCAAAAATTTGCTGGGAGAGCAGCGTTGGAATGGAAGACAGGCCGTTGCTCGGAGAAGAGAACAGAGTGGGAATGGGATTAGAGGCCATTGCTATGGAAACAGAGTGGGGTAGGTGACACAGGCATTTGCTTGAGCAACAGAGTGGGAGTTGTTGATAAGACAACAGGCCGTTGATAGGACAAGAATTTGAGTACGTGTTCACAAGCCGGTTCGAGTGAAAAAGATTAGGGGGAGGATCACACTACATTGTTAATGAAACAGTGTGGACATGAAACGAGTGGCGATGGGTCACAGACCATTGCGAGGGGGAACAGCACAGAAATAGGTTCAGAAGCCGTTGCTATGGGAACCGAATGGAAACACGTTCACAGCACGTGGCTAGGGGAATACTATGCTGATGGGTGAACAGGCTTTTGGTGGGAGACGAGAGTGGGAATGGGGTCTTAGGTCGCCGCGAGGGGAACAGGGCGAGCATGAGTTAATACACTATTGCAAAGTGAAATAAGTGGGGATGTGTTCACAGGCCATTGTTTGTAGAGCAGTGGGGATGCGTTCATAGGCTGTTGCTAAGAGAACAGAGTGTGGATGGCTTCACAGTCCACCACTAGAAGAATAGAATTAGAGTGGAGGGAAAAAAGTTGAGATTCTGAAGGGAGATTACAGAGAGTTAGGCAGAAATTTAAAAAGGAGGTCTTCAAGGGCAGTAATATCTGGATTACTCCCAGTGCTACGAGCTAGTGAGGGCAGGAATAGGAGGATAGAGCAGATAAATGCATGGCTGAGGAGCTGGTGTATGGTAGAAGGATTCACATTTTTGGATCATTGGAACCTCTTTTGGGTTAGAAGTGACCTGTAGAAGAAGGACGGATTTCACCTAAATTGGAAGGCGACTAATATACTGACAGGGAAATTTTCTAGAGCTGCCGAGGAGGATTTAAACTGGTGGGGGCGGGGACGTGGGAGTGGGGGTTGTGGGACACAGGGAGATAGTGAGGAAGAAGATCAATCTGAGGCTGGCACAGTTGAGAACAGATGCGAATCGAACAGTCATGGAAGGCAGGGACAAGGTAGGACTAATAAGTTAAACTGCATTTATTTCAATGCAAGGGGTCTAACAGGGAAGGCAGATGAACTCAGGGCATAGTTAGGAACTTGGGACTGGGATATCATAGGAATCACGGAAAAATGGCTCAGGGATGGGCAGGACTGGCAACGTAATGATCTAGGATACAAATGCTACAGGAAGGATAAAAAAGGGAGGCAAGAGAGGAAGGGGAGTGGCATTTTTGATAAGGGATAACATTACAGCTGTGCTGAGAGAGGATATTCCCGGAAGTACATACAGGCAAGTTATTTGGGTGGAACTGAGAAATAAGAAAGGATGATCACCTTATTGGGATTGTATAATAGACCCCTTAATAGTCAGAGGGAAATTGAGAAACAAACTTGTAAGGAGGTCTCAGCTATCTGTAAGAATAATAGGGTAGTTATGGTAGGGGATTTTAACTTGCCATAGTGTTAAAGGTTTAGATGGAGAGGTATTTTTAAAGTGCGGACAAGACAATTTTCTGCTTCAGTATGTGTATGTACCTGCTAGAGAAGGTGCAAATCTTGACCTACACTTGGGAAAGAAGGCAGGGCAGGTGACTGAGGTGTCAGTGGGGGAACACATTGGGACCACCGACCATAATTCTATTCCTTGTAAAATCGGGATGGAAAAGGGTAGACCAGATCAAAAAGTTGAAGTTCTAAATTGGAGAAAGGCCAATTTTGACGGTTTTAGGCAAGAACTTTCGAAAGCTGATCGGAGGCAGATGTTCGCAGATAAAGTGATGGCTGAAAAATGGGAAGCCTTCAGTAATGAGACAACGAGAATCCAGATAAAGTATATTCCTGTCAGGGTGAAAGGGGAGGCTGGTAGGTATAGGGAACGACGGATGACGAAAGAAACTGAGAGTTTGGTTAAGAAAAAGAAGGAAGCGTATGTCAGGTATAGACAGGATAGATCGAGTGAATTCTTAGAAGAGTATAAAGGAAGTAGGAGTATACTTAAGAGGGAAATCAGAAGGGCAAAAAGGGGACATGTGATAGCGTTGGCAAATAGGATAAAGGAAAATCCAAAGGGTTTTTACAAATATATTAAAGAAAAAAGGGTAACTAGGGAGAGAATAGGGCCCCTCAAATTTCAACAAGGCCTTTGTGTGGAGCCACAGAAAATGGGGGAGATACTAAATGAATATTTTTCATTAGTATTTAATGTGCAAAAGGATATGGAAGATATAGACTGTAGGGCAATGTATGGTGACATCTTGCAAAACGTCCGGATTACAGAGGAGGAAGTGCTGGGTGTCTTGAAACGGTTAAAGGTGGATGAATCCCCAGGACCTGATCAGGTGTAACCGACAACTCTGTGGGATGCTAGAGAAGTGATTGCTAGGCTTCTTGCTGAGATATTTGCATTATTGATAGTCACAAGTGAGGTACCGGAAGACTGGAGGTTAGCAAACGTTGTACCACTGTTTAAGAAGGGTGGTAAAGACAAGCCAGGAAACTATAGACCAGTGAGCCTGACGTCAGTGGTGGGCAGTTTGTTGGAGTGAATCCTGAGGGACAGGATGTACATGTATTTGGAAAGGAAAGGACTGATTAGGGATAGTCAACATGGCTTTGTGCGTGGGAAATCATGTCTCACAAACGTTATTGAGTTATTCAAAGAAGTAACAAAGAAG
>NC_057717.1:59420603-59430875 GCF_004010195.1 Chiloscyllium plagiosum | reverse complement strand
CTGTGTGAGGTGATTTGGATCGTTACCAACAGCAGCAGAAATAGCACTTTCGCACAATTGTCACTGTCACAACCTGGTATATGCTTCACGTTACCCTGACCATCAAGCCAGAGCATAAACCCTTGTTTGATGGGGAATACCGGAGGGCCCGCCAGGAGCAGCACCAGGTTAGCCACAAACTGAGGTCAAGTTACCAAACAGGATCACTTACCAAACAGCATAAGCAGCAAATTATCGAGATTGAGCCAACAAATAAGACTGAATCTCTGCAATTCTGCCACATGCAGTCAGGGTGAATGGTGGTGGGTAATCAGACAACTCACTGGAGGAGATGGCTCCACACGTATCACCCTCCATTGATGATGGAAGTGCCAAGAACAGCGGAATAAATAAGGCTGAAATATTCACAACAGTGTTCTGACAGAAATATCGGTGGCATGATCGATCTTAGTCTCGTCCAGATGGCAGTCCTTAGCAGTTTCGATTCATTTTGTGTGATATCAACAAGCGGGTGGGGAGACTGGATAATGGAAAAGCCGTGGATCCTGATAACATTCCAATCAAGCGCTTCCTGCTGTGTTACAGCACCGGCACCAACCTGACAATGTGGGAATCTATCCGGGTGTGCCCTGTATACACACAAGCAAGTCATCAGACAATCAACCATTACCACATTGGTCAAATCCCTCTCACTAATAAAGTGATGAAAGATACCATCTACAGTGGTATCACGCAGCACTTCCTGCTCACTGCAGTTCAATTTCGGAACTGCCAGGGCCACTCATCCCGTGACCTCATTGAGGCTATGGTTTAAAGATGGCAAGCAAGAAAGCACACAACTAAATTCACGAAGTGAGACATCACCCTTACTGCACTTGACCAAGTGTGGTATCGAGGATTTAGCAAAACTGGGATCAAATGGGAATTGGAGAAATCTTTGCACTGATTGAAGTTATAGCTTTTTAGATTAGATTAGATTAGATTACTTACAGTGTGGAAACAGGCCCTTCGGCCCTTCAAGTCCACACCGACCCGCCGAAGCGCAACCCACCCATTCCCCAACATTTACCCCTTTACCGAACACTACGGGCAATTTATCATGGCCAATTCATCTGACCTGCACATCTTTGTGACTGTGGGAGGAAACCGGAGCACCCGGAGGATACCCACACAGACACGGGGAGAATGTGCAAACTCCACACAGTCAGTCGCCTGAGTCGGGAATTAAACCCGGGTCTCTGGTGCTGTGAGGCAGCAGTGCTATCCACTGTGCCACCGTGCCGCCCACCGTGCCGCTAGTACAAAAAAAAAAGAATTGTTGGGGTTGGTTGTGGACAGCCATCTCAGCTCCTAGACAGCTATGCAGCAGTTCCCGGTATTTCTGGATAAGCCTGTAGATCAGAATTGTAAAGGTAACGCACCATACACCGACGGGATGATTGGGGGTCTCTCTCGTTAGACAGAGACGACTGATTCCAGTTTAGCTGTAAAGTCATTATGCCCAAGTCAGATGAGAGATTGAGTAGGACAGTCCCTTATCGTCACTTCAGTCAGTACGGGAATTGAACCCATACTGTTGGCATTAATCTGCATTAATAAATTGCCGTCCAAATGATTGAGCTAACCAAGTCTGCGCTCAGCTCCTCAGGGTAGATATTTCAATATTCATCTGTTAAGATATTATGTTACATACATCTTGAGTATATAGAACTTGAATCACGTTTTCTTGCTAAGAGAGACACTATCAGTGAGATACAATAGTGTTCTGTGTCCTAGGCCCAACAATCATCAGCCGCTCCATAAATGACCATTCCTCCAGCATCAAGTCACAGTACGGTTGTTAGCCAATGATTGGACAATGTTCAACAGTATTTGTGATTACAGAGATATGCAAAACATATAGGCGTGTGCTTAGAAATGACAAGTAACACTTGGAAATACATACGTGCCAGAAAACGATCACCTCTAACAATACATAATTGAACCCTCACCCTAAAATATTCATAGAACATTGAACATAGAACAATACAGCACAGAACAGGCCTTTCGGCACACGATGTTGTGCCGAACATTTGTCCTAGCTTAAGCATGTACCATGTACCTATCCAATTGCCACTTAAAGGTCACCAATGATTCTGACTCTGCCACTCCCACAGGCAGCGCATTCCATGCCCCCGCCATTCTCTGGGTAAAGAACCTACCCCTGTCATCTCCCCTCTTCCTTCCACCCTTCACCTTAAATTTATGTCCCCTTGTAACACACTGTTGTACCCGGGGAAAATGTCTCTGACTGTCTACTCTATCTATTCCCCTGATCATCTTATAAACCTCTATCAAGTCACCCCTCATCCTTCGCCGTTCCAATGAGAAAAGTCCTAGCACTCGCAACCTATTCTCGTACGACCTATTCTCCATTCCAGGCAACATCCTGGTAAATCTCCTCTGCACCCTCTCCAAAGCTTCCACATCTTTCCTAAAATTCACTGTAGTCATCATCATTACTAAACTCCCAACTGGCAATATCCTGGGGATAACTGTTAACCAGAACTGGAGTGACCATATAAATTCTTTACCCATTCCTGTCAAGGGCGTCTGCTCAAGCTACGACTCTTCTGTGCCTCAGAAGCTGCCTGACCTGCTTTACCATCACCACACTTTCAGACACATATAAATTCGTTTGCTACGTGAACATGTCAGAGTGAAATCCTGAAGAAATAACTTACCTCCTGATTTCCAAACGTCTGTTCATTATTGACAAGAGACAAGTTGAATGTGTGTGTGATAAAGTACCCCTATTTTTCGGAATGTGTGCACCTACACTTCTCATCCATTGACACTCATTAGTAGCAACGTCTGTCACCTCACGGTGCTCTGCAGTATTTTACCAAGGCTACTTACAAAGCCTCGTTGAAACCACGACCATCAAGAAAGACAAGAACAGCAGTTAATTGGAACCTGCACCATGTTCACATTCCGTTCCAAGCCACCCAACATCCTGATTTGGAAATATATTGCTGTTCCTTCAGTGTTACTGTTTCAAGTTCCCTCCCCAATGGTATTGGAATTCTATCAACAGCATATACATTGAAGCATTTCAATGTGGCAGCACACGACCATCTTCTCAAATACATCACAGGATGGGCAATAAATACTGCTCTTTCCACATTCCATGAATAAATTAGAATGCAAAGTATTGTCTAAACATGCTCGATACTGAAGTTTCTGATTTGGGAGAACAGGCGGGTTGGGTCCATTTCGTACCTTGCTTGTTCTGAACAGTTGAAGATATATGCTTTTCGAAGAAAAATCCATAACTTTTTCAGAGACATGGCCTGTTACTTGGTATGACACAGATACTGACAGTCACACAGCCCATCACTGAAATATGAGATGACAGAAGCATTTGGAAATGTACCCATGTCTGACTGCAAAATGTTTAGACATACAGTGCTATTGTTCCTTTAAAAGTATTATGTGTGAATGTTGGCACTCAATATTAATACATTGGAAAATAACTGTATACTTTCGAAATCCTTGCACTTTATATTAATGATTAGTTCTTGGGTGAGGTAACGTGACTCATCATTTTAAAACCCCTTACTATGATTTGTTGGTGTTTTCATCATATTATTTCATAAAGGTGGACTGAATAAATCCGTGAATTTTATGCTTTTGGACAATCGGAAAGTTGTGATTTTACAAGGATGTCGGAACATCAGTACAGCCTTTGCTGTTAATGGTCAGAACAATGCTGAAATCATTTACATAGACATTTCCAGCTCAAGTCACACACAAGGACGTTGGGTTGGGATCATGCTGGTCTTAATGGAGCTGCACAATTCTGTTTGGATCCTGATGTTGTGGAGCTGACATATACTGGATATGGTTTTTGAACAGTACAACGTAAGATACCATGTGCTGCAGATATCCATCACATTCATAACACCTTCATTCACGATTGAGTCCAGTGTGCAGAATTACAGGCTTCAGGTGGCACACCAGAAGACATAACCTTGCAAGACATGCATGTTGTCAGGTAAGTTTTACAAATGTTGAACTGCATTTGCACCAGCACCCAGTCCTGTGCTAATACATTCACAGTCTGCTAGTACATTTCCCTGTTGTTCCATTATGTCTCTGACTGGTATGTTGCGAAGAAATTGTGTGAACAACTGTTCAGCTCCAGCTTGAAAGCTGTCTGGGCAGAGTTTGGAGATGGCCAGTGTTTTGTATGTAGTGGTGAGGCCCAGTAGCACCGCGACTGAATTCAAGCATTTTTCAAAGTAATTTTCAACAGCTTCGCTGACTACAAGATGGTGTGTTCACTGATCTGAACACCAATCAGCTGTTTACTAATGTCACTGAGTTGTGTAATAGTTCGCTTTGTACACTGGTAATTTAATTATTTTCCACTTCAATGACTTTTAACTGAAATATAATGTTGCTTGGTTTATGTTAAATATGTAAGAAATAAAAGAATATTACTTCTTCATTGAATATATGTAAAAGTGACCTGTTATATACTTCCCGCAGACTAATCAAGGAACAGACAGGCATTGTAAAACAGGATTCTGTGAACAGGACTATGTCGCACGAAATATCACAACCCTCTCTGGTAGGTTCTGTCCTACTGACAAGACATACAGCCAGGCAGAACGGGACAGCTCCTTGGGATTTAGTCAATATAGTGCTCAGCACTAATGCTACATCCTGTGGCTACTCAACTGCTGTGCTCTTCGGTAGATTATGAGTGAATCAATAAAAAGGGACGCATACAATTGACCACATCATCACCAATTCGCCTGCTGAAGATTCATCTTTCCATGCAATGTATTGGTAAGAGCAGCCACTGCACATTCCTTGTGGTGAGGAAGAGACATCCTCATAGTTTGTAGACCCTTCCCCTATGTTATGTCACAACCTGTGTGCTGAATGGGACAACTAACAATGAGGCGTCGGTAGCAGCAGAATCATATTCTATACAACTCATTCAGACTGCAACTTCATGACCAAAGATGTTCAGGTTAGGTGCAGTGATCTTGCCACATTTCGACACATTATGCAGGGATTTGTCGGTTAGATGGATGAGCTGTGGGAAGTGTAAAGTTAAAGGAGTAAAGAATAGGTGCACCTGGTGGAACGCTATTTGGAAGTTCAACGTGAACTCGATGGGCCACATGGCATGTTACTATATTGCAGGATTTCTATAGTTTCTATTAAGGTGTCTGCATTCGGTAACACTTCCCAGGATGCAACATATAAGTGCTACATCGAGTTGCCTTACCAAACTGCTAAACCTTCCGTATGTCTAAAATGAACTACATCTGTCACTCCTCGGTTCTTTGGCCATTCTGATTAAGGTGTTATTGTACTCTAAGTAACCATTTTCACTGACAACTGCACCACTAATTTCAGTGTTTTCTTAAAATTCACACTCATTCCTACTTCAGACACATCAATATCCTTTATATGAATAAGAAGATCCATTGGATCCTTGAGGGACAATGCGAGGCACAAACCTGCAGTCCGCAAAAAACAACCCTCCACAACCTCCAACCTCTCTTACCTTTGAGCTAATTACATTCTGTTCTCTCTGGAGTCCATGTCATCTAACCATGCTAACCAGTTTACCATGAAGAACCTTGTCGACTGCCTTACTGAAGTCCATGCAACCAACCTGCACTCCAGTGCATTCGACAATCTTCTTCATCACTTCTTCAAAAAAACTCAATTAGCGAGACTTGATTTCCACACACAAAGCCATTTTGACTGTCCCTAAATCATAATATCCCCAATTCAGACTGCATCGACTTCACCTCCTGCTTCCACGAGGAGATTAAACAGTTCAGCAACTTCACCAACACATTCCACCTTGTCCTTAAATTCATCTGGACCATCCCAGACACATCACTCCCCTTGCTGTACCTCTCCATCTCCATCAACCGTTATTGACCCAACACCGACATTCTCCAAAATCCAACAATTTCCATACCTACATTGACTACACATCCTCCTACCCTGTCTTCTGTAAAAATGCTCTCCCTGATTCCCATTTCCTCCACCTCCGCCGCATCTGCTCGCAAGAGCATCGGTTACACAGCTGAACACACCAGATGGCTTCCTTCTGTAAAGACCGCAATTTCCCCTCACACATTTTTGATTATGCCCTCCAGCTCATCTCATTCAGTTCCCCAACTTCCGTCCTCTAACCCCACACATCCAACTACAATAAGGACAGGTTGTTGCAACCTAACATTGCAACCCACCTAACCAAGCTCCGTAAGCATTGCATCATACTCTGCTATTACCACCACCGACAAATTTTCCCCACGACCACAGATAAGTTTCCATCCCCACCAAGATCCGTTTTCCATAAAGAAACTTCCCTCCGCGATTCCCTCGTCAGGTCCACGCCCCCACCAACCCACCGTCCCCTCCTGGCACCTTTCCTTGCCACTTCAGAAATTGCAAAACCTGGGCTCACAGCTCACCACCATCACACCCGTACAAGGTCCTAGAAGAGCTTTACACATCAATCAAAAGTTTACCTGCACTTCTAGACATGGAATTACCTGTATTTGTTGCTCCCGATTTGACCTCCACTGTATTGGGAAGAAAGGACAGATACTCGTAGAATGCTTCAGAGAACATCTCCAGAACACCTGCACCAATCAGCCCCACCATCACGTGGCAGAAAAATTCAACTACTTCCCCACCCCGCCAAGGACATCAAGGTCCTGGGCGTCCTCCATCTCTACTCCCTAACCACAAACCCGCTGGAGGAAGATCACCTTATCTTCCTTCTTGGGACCCTGAAACCCCATGTCATCAATTTGGATTTCACCAGTTTCCTCATTTACCCTTCCCCTACCTTATCCCAGATCCAACCTTCCAAGTCGGCACCGCCCTCATGACCTATCCCACCTGCCCATGTTCCTTCCCACCTATCTGCTCCACCCTCCCCTCTGAGCTCTTAGCATTACCCCTACTTCCAACCAGCTATCACACTCTCAGCTGCCTTCCGCGAGTCCCACCCCTCCCATTTATCTCTCCACATGGTGAGCACTGACCCACATTTGTGATGGAAGGTTTTTGCCAAAACCATTAACTCTCCTGCTCCTCAAATACTGTCGGATTTACAGCACCACACTCTCGACTCTCATCTCCAGCATCTTTTGTCCTCACTATCGCCTATCCCTAAATCCGGCCTTGTCATTCCGAATTACGTTAAATCCTGTCCCTCAGAATCCCTTCCAAAAAGTCACATGCAACTGACATCAGACTTACCAGTCAATAGATTACTGGCTTTTCCTTAACACCTTTCTGAAACCATGGTACAATATGAATCATCTGCCAGTCTTCCAGACTCAAACCTCTGGCTGACCAAGATACAACTGTCACTGCAAAGGAAGCAACAATCTCTTCCCCAGATTGCCACAGAGTTCTCGGGTGCACATGATTATGTATTTTTTAGACTCCCGGCTATTCCTCTTCTGTAATGTGGACACTGTTCAAGACATCACGATTTATTTTCCAAAGTTGTCTCGCTTCCATATTCTTCTGCACAGTAATTATCTTCTGCAAGGTATTCATTTATTTTCTCATCCATCTTCTGTGTTTCCACAAATGAATGGCCTTGCTGATCCTTAAGGGGCAATGTTGTCTTCGAATTTACTCTTTGTACCTTAATTTATTTAGAACATATAATATAGAGTAGTACAGCGCAGAACAGGCCCTTTGGCCCACGATGTTGTGCCGAGGTTTAATATTAATGTAAAATGTAGTAACCTAACCTGCACACCCCTCAACTCACTGCTGTCTATGTGCATGTCCAGCAGTGGCTTAAATGTCCCCAATGACTCTGCTTCCACCACCACAGCCGGCAACGCATTCCATGCATTCACAGCTCCCTGCGTAAAGAGCAGACATCTGATGTCGACTTTATATCTTCCTGCTAATATCTTCAAACTATGCCTTCTCGTACCAGTCAATCCTACCCTGGGGAACAGTTTCTGGCTATTGACTCTATCTACTCCTCTCATTATTTTGTACACCTCGATCAGGTCTCCTCTCTTCCTCCTTCTCTGCAGAGATAAAAGTCCGAGCTTATTCATCATTTCTTCATAAGGCAAGCACTCCAGTCCAGGTAGCATTCTGGTAAACCTTCTTTGCACCCTCTCCACAGCCTCTGTATATTTCCTATAGTAGGGCGACCAGAAGTGGACACAATATTCCAAATGTGGTCTCACCAGGGACTTGTAGAGCTGCAGCAAAACCTCGCGGCTCTTAGACTCGATCCCACTGTTCATGAAAGCCAAAACATCACATGCTTTCTTAACAACCCTATCCACTGGGTGGCAACATTGAGGGATCTATGTACTTGCACACCCAGATCCCTCTGTTACTCCACACTGCCAAGAATCATGTCTTTAATCCTATATTCTACATTTGAGGTCGACCTTTCCAGAATGAATCACCTCACATGTATCCAGGTTTAACTCCACCTGCCATTTCTCAGCCCAGCTCTGCATCCTGTCTATATCGCGCTGAAGCCTGCAGTAGCCCTCTATACTATCGACGACACCTCTCACCTTTGCGTCCTCTGCAAATTTACTGACCCACCCCTCAACCTCCTCATCCAAGTCATTAATAAAAACTACAAATTGCAAAGGCCCAAGAACAGAGTCCTGCGCGACGCCATCAACACTGTCCTCCAGGCAGAATACTTTCCATCTACAACCACACTCTGCCTTCAGTCAGCCAGCCAATTCGAAATCCAGATAGCCAAATCTCCCTGTATCGAATACTTCCTGACTTTATGAATGAGCCTACCATGGGGAACACTATCAAATGCCTTGATGAAGTCCATATACACCACATCCACTGCACGACCATTGTCGAGCTGTCTTGCCACCTCCTCAAAGAACTCAATAAGATTTGTGATGCATGACCTGCCTCTCACAAAGCCATGCTGACTGCCTTTAATCTCGCTATGTTTTGTCAAATAGTCAGAAATCCTATCCCTCATAATACTTTCTAAAACTTTGCTGACCACAGATGTAAGACTGACTGGTCTGTAATTGCCAGGGATTTTCCCTATTACCCTTCTTGAAAAGAGGAACAACATTCGCCTCCTTCCAATCCTCCAGAACGATTCCTGTGGCAAGTGAGGAGACAAATATCCTCGCCAGCAGCTTATCAACGTCCTTTGTCGCTTCTCGGAGCAGAGGATAAATCTGGTCTGGCCCTGCAGACATATCAAAGAACAAAGAACAAAGAAAATTTACAGCCCAGGAACAGGTTCTTCGGCCCTCCAAGCCTGAGCTGATCCAAATGTCCTGTCTAAACACGTCGCCCAATTCCTAAGCATCTGTATCCTTCTACTCCCCACCTACTCATGCATTTATATAGATGTATCTTAAATGAATCTGCTTTGCCTGACTCTACCATCTCTGCTGGCAACGCGTTCCAACCATCCCCGACCCCCTGTTTGAAGTACTTGCCGTGTGTATCCCCCTTATACTTTCCATCTCTCACCTTGAAAGCGTGACCTCTAGTTGTTGAATCCTTCAGCCTAGGAAAAGGTTTGTCCCTCTCCATCCTCTCCATACCCTGCATGATTTTATAAAATTCAATCAGGACCACCCTCAATCTCCTTTTTGCTAATGAAAATAAATCTAACCTTCTCAACCTTTCTTCATAGCTCGCACCTTCCATACCAGACAACATCCGCGTAAACCTTCTCTGCACCCTCTGCAAAGCGTCCACATCCTTTTGGTAATGTGGCGACCAGAACTTTACACAGGATCCTAAATACAGCCGAACCATAATCTTGTTCAATATTAACATGACTTGCCAGGCTCTTATACTCAATACCCCGTTCAATGAAGGCAAGCATACTATTATTGAACATAGAACATAGAAGAATACAGCGCAGTACAGGCCATGTGGACCTCGATGTTGTGCCGATCCAAGCCCACCTAACCTACACTAGCCCACTATCCTCCATTTGCCTATCCAATGCCCGTTTAAATGCCCATAAAGAGGGAGAGTCCACCACTGCTACTGGCAGGGTATTCCATGAACTCACGACTCGCTGAGTGAAGAATCTACCCCTAACATCTGTCCTATACCTACCACCCCTTAATTTAAAGCTATGCCCCCTCGTAATAGCTGACTCCATACATGGAAAAAGGTTCTCATGGTCAACCCTATCTAAACCCCTAATCATCTTGTACACCTCTATCAAGTCACCACTAAACCTTCTTTTCT
>NC_057717.1:59395955-59419643 GCF_004010195.1 Chiloscyllium plagiosum | reverse complement strand
ACCTCCTTAGTCACCTTCTCGAAGAATTCAATAAGGTTTGTGAGGCACGACCTGCCCTTCACAAAACCATGTTGACTATCCTTGATCACATTATTCCTATCCAGATGTTCATAAATCCTATCCCTTACAATTCTCTCTAAGACTTTGCCCACAACAGAAGTGAGACTCACCGGCCTATAGTTACTAGGGTTATCCCTACTCCCCTTCTTGAACAAGGGAACCACATTTGCTATCCTCCAGTCTTCTGGTACTATTCCTGTAGACAACGAGGACATAAAAATCAAGGCCAATGGCTCTGCAATCTCCTCCCTTGATTCCCAGAGAATCCCAGGGTAAATGCCATAAGGCCCAGGGGACTTATCTATTTTCACCCTTTCCAGAATTTCCAACACCTCTTCCCTACATACCTCAAAGCCGTCCATTCAACTTAATTGTGACTCTGTATTCACATTGGCAACAATGTCCTGTTCCTGAGTGAATACTGACGAAAAGTGTTCATTCAGTGTCTCCACAATCTCTTCAGCCTCCCACGCAACTTCCCACTACTATCTTTGACTGGACCTATTCCTACCCTCGTCATTCTTTTATTCCTGACATACCTATAGAAAGCCTTTGGGTTTTCCCTAATCCTACCAACTAAGGACTTTTCATGTCCGCTCCTTGCTGCTCTTAGCTCTCTCTTCAGATCCTTCCTGGCTACCTTATAACTCTCAATCGCCTCATATGCCTTCTTGACCTTGCTATCCACCTCTGCAGTGACCTGCATTCCCAGGTCTCTCTGCCCATCAACTTTTCCCAAGCGCTTCCATTCATTGTTAATGGTTTCAAACTTACTAGCAAATCAACTTCATCAATCTTGATCTCGTCAAGACTGTCTCCCAGCTCCTCTACGTTTTCATTTATAACAAGTTCCCTTTCCTTGGTGAAAACCAAAGCGTAAAACTCATTTAAGGCTTCCCCTATATGCTCACTATCCATGTACAAGTTCCCTACGCTATCCCTGATCGGCCCTAACTTCTCCCTGATCATGCTCTTATTCCTCACGTATGAGTAAAGTGCCTTTGGGTTCTCCTGAAACCTTCTTGCCAAGCCTTTTTCGCGCCCCCTCCTGACTCTCGTCAATCCGTTTCTGAGTTCCTTTCTAGCAAGCCTGTAATTCTCTAAAGCTGTGCTCGATCCTTGCTTCCTCCCACCCACACTGACTCAGTAGAGAAACCTTCCTCAACAACCTTCGTTTCTGTAGCAGTTATGCATTCTGTGATGAGAAATGCGACAACCCCTCCTTTTTTCTTCCACCCTTCTTGGTCATTTTAAAGTTCTAAACTCTGGAATATCAAGCAGTCATGCCTGCCCCTGAGAAATCCACGTCTCCGTTATGGCCACAATATCGTAGACCCAAATACAGATCCAAATACTAAGTTCGTCACTCTTATTTCGGACACTCCTTGTAATAAAACAGACACACTTTAATCCATCCCTTTGCTTCATCGCGTGAGAAACCTTCCTGAAAGATTCAATACATCCTGTCGTTGTCCCGTCTGCAACTGACCCCCTTTCAGACATGTGGCTCTGATTGCCACCTCCCTGCCAAACTAGTTAAAACCCTCACGTATCACACGAGCAAATCTCCCATCCAGGTCATTTATTACCCTCCAGTTCAGGTGCAACCCATCCTTCATGTATATGTCCTACCTTCCCCAGAAGGTATCCCAATGGTCTAGGTATCTGAATTCCTCCCTCCTGCACCAGCCTCACAGCCACGTGTTAAATTGCATTCGCTGACTATTCGTAATCTCACTATCTCGTGGCATTGGTTGCAAACCGGTAGCAAACCTAGAATCTCTAGATTCTCCCTGAACCTGTCTGCCAAAGATATCTCATGTGCCCATGTTGACCATCTGATTTCCCTCTTAATGTTATCCCACTGCCGTAGTACTCCTTGATGGATACAGTCGATACTTGCTATCTGTAACTAACATATGCTCCCGCCCGTTTCTTGACCAGATTCAGGAACAGAAACAGACTGTTGCTAGACACAGTAATCTCATTAGTGAAGCCTTACCAGTTTACCAGTTTCCTGTCACGTGCTTCTCGCAAGCAGCTTTTCAAAGTGTGTGCGTAAAATGATCAAAATTGGCATTATTCAGAGGAGAATATTAGCATCTGTATCAGTTCTCCATAAGTACTTTTGAACTATTAGTTCCTGCATAACAGGCTCAAGAAGCATCTGTCGCTATGTAACAGGCTCAAAGGACTGAATGACCTCCTCTTGTCCATCTGTGACAGGCAGGTGAGAAGGGAGAGAATTGTTTTCTCGTTTCCATGACCAGCACTCTCAGTACTCTGAATGACGTCCCGAGGTTAGGGAAGGTTTTGACAACAGGACACTGAAAACTGGAAGTAGATGACACAATGTCAATGAACAATAAATATTGTTACCCAGCTTCATCGTCTCCAGAATATACCCCACCAAGCATCTTATGCAGCTGGTCTGCTATTTCCCCCCGTCACCTGTTGTGCACAGGGTGAGACATATAGAACCCTACGTTAATCTGGCAATACTTCCACATACAGGAAGGAAGAAAAAAATAAAAACATTGAAAGGTTTATGGTCCATCCTTCAGCAACATTCATCCATTCAGCCACACTGAGTCAATGTTGCTTTTTATTTTGATTTGAAAAGTGATGGAAGGAAGGTGTTAACTGAACTTGTTTGTTAAGTGACTGTCACTAATGTTAGTCTCCATGGATTATAAATATCCCAGTGGAGGTTTTCCATGTTTAATGATAAATGAAGTCTGTTCAATGTGTTATCCTATTATGTGAGCAGGAGCATCACTGAGAGCGCTAACAGAGATCAGCAACTCCAGAGAGATGGGGAGGAGAGATCAGGACCTGGGATCATTTGACTGGAATGTTCCATCAATAGGCAGGAGTTTATCCAATTATATTTTGTTTTTTTCTATATATAAAGATTGGATATCATTATCACTGCAGATCGAATATGCACTTTGGATTATTCAATATTTTTATTACCCAATCCTGTCTATCATTGGTGTACCTGGTAAGTCCCACTGTTCAACATTAATTCTGTAACAAGTGTTGGTTGTGACGCTGTTCTTTTCATTGATTCTCCACTCCTTGCCACAATTCTTGTTCCTGCTGAGACTCAGAATCCAGACATTCTATTTGACTGCATCAGTGAACTTGTTAATTCACTCGTTCTGTCTTTCCTTTTGACAGTGTCGCTCGTGCGTCTCCATATTGACCTGCTCAAATTCAGCAGTGAACCACGATTGATTGCATCACTGCCCTTGTTATTTAACTGTTGGGAGCATGGAAATCACTGTTTTCTGTTCTGGTAACAAACTCCATTTCCTTCCTCTGACTCCACCCTAACCCTGCCCAATACCTGAGGCTGAAAGAGACGAATCATAGCTGCGGTGATCCCTTTATCAATGAACTGATTCCTGATATCATAACCTGGCCATTCCTAATTGCTGATACATTCAGAATATACTTCACTGACTCATCCCATCTGCTAATTGAACCTTGAGCTTTGTAATGCAGTCTGAATGATACCAAAAATCTGCTGCTGACACTATAAGTTTTAAATGTGCAGAAGCAAATCTGATTCAAGTGTAAGTTCGTGTCCGAACTTACACCAAAATCACATCCATCCATCATTCGTGTGCACACTGATCTACATTGTCATTGGGTCTGGCAGAGAATACTTTAATATTCTCAAGCATGTCATTAAATATGTCCATGTAATGTCCCTCAGTCTCTCTCTGTCCATTTTCCAAAGCCTTGCCAGATGTTCATATCGAACTTGGTTTCCTCCATGCCTTTTCTCTCTCAAGCAATGATTTCACATCTAACATGTCCCGGAAACGTACACACATGCACAGATTATCTCCCTTGCCTTGTGCTGATGCATGGAGATATAGAGAAATCAACTTGTGGCATCACAGTTTACTGTCACTGTCTTCCCAAGCTCGGCAGTAACTTAGTGCAGGTGCAGCAGCAGGAATGTTTCTGTGAGGGAGAGTCAGAATTGGACGTAATAAACCACTTTTGCTGACCCTACTTTAAAAAAAATCATATTCTCAGTGTTACTATTGGACCCACCAAAGTCAACCTACTTCAGTTAGTCCCAGTCCAGTGTTTTCGTTCCTCCATGTTTTCACATTATGTTCTTCGTTCATCAAGTGCCTGCTTCTATATTTAATGTGCATCTCCCTCTGTATCTTTCCCAGTCCTTGGTTTTTGGCTCGCTAGTGCATCGAGTGTTGCTATTGTGAAGCTCAGAAACAATGAAATTGTGTGTCGGGCTATTGTTCGTTTCCCGGTGTGTCACAAGTGGTACTACATGTTGGACAGGCTTTCAAAAGCTCTGACTCACGTCTTTGAAACTGGTCTGTGCCTGACCAGTGAACACATTTGTTTGTGACCCTCAGCTGTTCGTGCGGTCAGGAGCATGAGTAAGCTCCTCTGATGTTTTTGCAAAGGGCCAGATATCCAACTTGTAGTTGAACAAGTGCTGACTGACTCATGTTATTGAAAGGTTAGTGGGTGTTCTGCGAATGGTTTGTGTTGTGAGTTGACTCAGAGATTCAGGGAGACCTGAGACTTCGGTAACCCAACACTGGATGGAGCATGGGGACTGCAGTTACAGCATCTGGGTATGAAACATGAACAACAATTGAAGCACAGGCTGCAGAAAAGGGAATAGCTGAAACCACCGAGTGAGTGTGCGTGGTGGAAGAGGTCCTGCCGTGTCTATCTGTGTCTTAAACTCAACAGACATACACACACATACACATTCAAACAGACGGACAGATATACATACTCTTTCTCAATGTCCCCCTTGCACACACGCACAGATACATGCGCACGCATACACTCCCACCTCTCTCCCCTCCCACACACTCATTTATTCTCTTCCCTTCCAACACAGAGACTCACCTCCATGCACACACTCTGCACATTCCCACACACTCTCCCCCAACATACATGCACAGACATACCAACACATATGAGGGTTGAATTTCCATTTGCATATTTGTATTTATGGTTAGATTCTATTTGGTTCACGACCTATACAATGAGTAGACAATCAACAATGTGGCATTTTATAAACTCTGACGTTGGATATAAAACAAATCCGACTCCCGCTTAAGGCACAGCCAGATTCCAAACACCACCTCACACCTGAAATACTTGTCTGACCGGAGGTGTTACTTCCTTTTCATCGATAATACCTTAAGTTATTTCCAGGCAGAGACTTGAAATAAGTTGTAGAATTTGCATATTAATTAACGAAAATATGAACATCCATTGTAACTGAATAAAGATTTAAGAGGTATCTAGGGTGTCTTCAATTCGTTCGCTTGAGTTGTTCGAAATTAGCAGCACTCAGAAAGCTCTTGCTTTCAGAAAAACCGGGTGAGCTTTCAGCTGGTGTCGTGTTAGTTTGACATTGCGCAAAAGAGTTCAACATCAGTACCTAATATCATTATTTTTGTAGGTTCGCCAATCCTCTCGCCAAGCAACTATTTTTTCCTCACCCCAGCTGGTCCTCTCTTGCATGTTAATCTTCTGTGTGGCACGTTATGCAATGTTTCCGGAGGTACAGGTATATAACAGCCATAGGACCGCTTTTATCCACTTTGTTTCGCACATTCTAAAAATCCTCAAGCTAATAATTCATAAAATCCTTCAAAACAAAATCACGTTCACTGTGATGGATCGTGGTTTGACTTTGAAAATCTCTTGTTATCGATTCCATCAGATTGCCTTCAAATCCAATAGTTTCATCACTACTTGTCATTCTCTTCTGAAGCTAGTTATTCTTTGTTTTTCCCTTTCTATAACTTGTGCATTCCCTTTGAATTCCCGTAACAGGCACAAGGCTGAAAATGATTTGCTGTGATTACTATGCAAGAGGCACGAATTACTGAATTGAATCATTCTGTTCCTGGTTTGCACACCCGATGGGCTTAACGTCCTTCTGGTCCTCCTACCTTGTACTCACAATGGCTTCAATGTCGTGCTGCCTTTCTTGACCAAGCAGTCCAAGTTCTGAATATGCTCCGAGTGTTGAGGAGAGAGGTTTTGACACTTATACAATCTTAGTGCCGAGATGCAACAGTGGGTAGCTCAGTGGTTAGCACTTCTGCCTCCAGGAATCAGGGTTCAAATCCAGCCTCCAGTGACTGCCTGTGTGGAATTAGAACGTTCTCTCCGTGTGTTTGCAGGTTTCAGCAGGGCAATTCAGTTTCGCTCACAGTCCCAAGATGTGCAGGTTCGGTGCATTGGCCATGGAAAACAGGTGGTTGCCGAGTTTGAGTGGAGGAGATGAGGTGGGTTTGGGTGGATGGTCTTCAGAGAAGCGGTGTGGAGTTGATCGGTCAAATGGCCTGCATCCAGTAGGGATTCTATGATGCTTTGATTTGTTGTAAAAATCAGTTGAGGAAACAAGCTCTGAGTTAATTCCAATCTCATTTCCTCAATGAGGAGTTTAAATCTGTACACACTACTCAAGATGTGATCGAACTAAGATCCTATAGAGCAATGGTAACACTTTATCTGCCGGCTGTAAGGTTCGTACCCTGCTTAGAGCAGTTTCAGCTATCCGGAAGAATCCACAGCAACATCTCTATCCCCACCAGCATAATGGGAGAACTGCTGAAAATTTCACAATAACACTTGAGTAGAACAGGTAAAATGTGGCGAGATGATATCACTGTAGAGATATGCCTCGCCAAACATCTTTTTTGAATCAACTCTTTATCTCTCCACAGCCCACGTCGCTCGGACTCCACTGAATTTGTTAAGGTGGAGATTAAAATCAACAAGGAGAAGAAAGTATTGAGAGAAGTTATTTAACTACGTCAAAATTGGAAGAGAGACATTGGGCATGATATAAAACAGGAAACTAAATATGCCCGTTTGTGGGTACTGCAGTAATATTGGGCAAAGTCGCCATGCTGAATTGACCATGATTTTCAGGCGAGTGTAGGTCAGGTGCAATAGACAAATAGAAGGGTGCGCAATGGATCTGAGTGGGTTAATATTTTAAGGGTCGTGTGGGACTTGTTGGGCTAAAAGCCCTGCTTCCACACGTAAGGGATTCTGATGCTAAGACTTCACATCAGAAATTCAGGGAGAGCAGCAAAAGACATATTGATTGCATTGAGGATCTGTGTATGCTTCCTAAATCAGGTTGGAAGAAAATAAACACTTTCCAACGCTTTTAGAATGGAAGACGAGGGACATTGGAACACGACAGACCAGTTTCCTTGCAATTTGCAGCTCGGAATCTGTTTGAAACTATTATAAAGAATTGTGTATTGGACACTTAGAAAGTAACAGCGAACTTTAAGAGAAAGATTATGCATTTATGTCAGGGAAGACATAATTTGCAAACGCTTTTGCTTGAAGATATCACTTGTTGACATAAAGAGTGGGTAACTAATGGATGTGATATTGTTGGATATTCAGGAAGTCTTTTCAAGAGTACACACAAGCAATTAGCAGAAAAATATAAAGAAAAGGGTATTGGGTCAAGTGCAGGCGAATGTTCGAAGGTAAATGTTTGCTCTCTCTCCGTGGATACTGTCTGACCCGGTGTCATCACGGCATTTGTTTCTTTTTTCTGTACACCAACGGCAGTGATTTGCTCCAACAAGAAGGACTGACATCCTGCACCAGTTACATAGAGCTGTTGTTGAAATTGTACAGGAACATTGTATACAAGTTTGGTGGCCTAATCTAAGTATAATATACTGATCACATATCCTGAATGGACATTCAACAGATTAATCTCTCAGATGGCAAGCTTGTCTGATGAGAAAACCTAGTCTGTGTTCTCTCATGTTTCAAAGAATGAGAGGCGATCACAGTGAAACTTAGAAGATTCACACAGCAGGGACTGACTAACATAGTGGCATGAAGATGTGGGAGCAGGCATGGTGAGTGCTAATCCCAAAATATTCTTCAAGTACATTAAACAGAAAAGAATAACCAGGAGCAATTAGGACCCTTTAGAAAGCAAGGGACAAACTATGTGTGTAGCTGGAGAATATTAATCACTTCTGTTTCATTTGGGAGAATGGGGATGCAGGTACAGAATTCGAAATGATGGACTGTGAAGCTCTTGAGCAGATTCATGTAAGATATGAGTGGATTTGATGCTTTGAAATACAATGAATCCCATGTCCAAATGAGTTGTATCTCAGGCTGCTGTGGGAGACAAGAGAGGAAAGATCCTGACCCAAAAATTTCAGTAAACTCTAATCACAGTGGAGGTACCAGCGGACGCGAGAATACCCTTTATTGGAAGGGCTGTGAAAATAGTCCATGGAACTATAAATCAGTGAGTATCAGATCAGTGTTAGGGAAACTGTTGTAGAAAAATAGAAAGCAGAAAATCAATCGACAGTTAGAGGAGCAAAGTTTGATCAGGGTTAGTCAGCACAACGTTTTCAGTGGGAAGTCATAGCTGACGAATTTTATCGTTTTGTTTTTACATGGAGGTCGTTAACATGGTTTTGCAGCAAGACCTTTAACAATGCACCACATGTTAAAGCAAGCAAAACATGTGGGGGGGGGGGTTCAGAGGAGAATCACCAGGATGTCCCTGGTATGGAGCATATCACAACCATTGGAAGGTATTTGCATGAGAACTTGATGTGTCGTAACATATCCGGCCATAGACTGGTTGCATGGGAAACTGGGACTAATGCAAATGGTGCTTTATTTCTGTCAGTGCACAGTCAATACTTCTGTGATTGGTTCTATGATTGTGGACGGTCAAACATTGAGCAGTTTAACCCAGGAATGTTTGTGATTCTGCTGTGTATATTAACAAGGTTATAACAGTGAACTATAATGGCTTCTAAATGTATACCAATGGCAACGGTAAGAGAAAACAAGGGCAGGTTCCTTGCAGCCTGAAACCAGAGAATCAAGAACGGGGAAATGGCAGAACTATGATCAAATTGCTTCAGTTCTGTGTTCAGAGAAAAAAAAGCCGACAAAATATGTTAAATATTCCCAGCAATACGAGTAAGCCTAAGTCTGGTGACAAAAAACAAACGTTTGAAATTAGTAAATAGCAGTTTTGGAGAATTTATTAGACTGAAAGTAATGGTTACAAACAGAATTAACATAGATTTGTGAATTGGGAATCGTATTTGAAAAACAGAATGCTTATGGAGAATTATGGACACGTAATGAATGCAAAACATTTAGATTTTCAGCAAGAATTTTGGTAAAGTCACAAGCCTCTTGTGCAAACTCAAATCTTATGGGATTAGAACTAATATGCAGACATAGTTTTAGAATGGGAGAGCTGGCAGGATACAGACCGTTTCCTTGATGCTGACTTTAGTGTCAGGTTAATTTTTCAGTAGAAATACAAAGAAATACAATGAAACGCTTTCATTTGTCGTCATCAAACGATGAACATTTAAAGAAAGATGTAGCTTGGGGAGAGTTCATTGGTCCTGAGACAAATCGCCTCGTTTAAAGACGTCTGGGCTGCAGTCTAACTGGAATTACATTGCTGCCAGGCTGATAGTCTTCTACGCCCTACCGCCTTGTCGCCTCCTTTGCTGGACCGACCACAATCAGATTCATGTCTCCAACCAATGGGTCAACATTATCGATGTGGCTGTGATGCCCTTCCACCATCACTTTGCCAACACCAGCACCGGACATAACCAACCACACAGTAAACGATCCTTAGGCATCATCTATTATGGCTGGACCTCTGTCACTGACGTCATCAATGTCGATGTTGCAGATGGGAATTCCAAGTCCTTTGCTTGCTCCAGAAAAGCAACTTGGGGGGGACTCTCCTGCACACTGGCCCCAGCTCGAGGTCGCCTCCCTGTATCGAGCTTGACGAAAGTTTATCTGGCCTGGCTCAAGGTCCACTCCATGGGTCTGGCTCGAGGAATTGCCCATGGGTGCAGCTCAAGTCCCCCTCCCCTGTCCCGGCGAAAGATCACCTCCCTAGGTCCGACTCCTTTCTGTTGTGTTCTTCTTCGCAGACCTCCGAGATGCATGCAGAGCAGAGAGTTCTGAGGCCAGAAGTCAATACTGGAATGACATTGGCACCTGATCAGTGTAAACAGGCCTAACAATTATGCAGATGCAACATTGAAAATGATCTGGATCTCCTTATAAGTCAGTACTGAAAGGAATATTGCAGGAACAGAAAGCAGGTAGGAAAGGAAATTGCGTGTTGACCATCATTTCAAGGGGATTTGATTACAGGAGTAAGGATGTCTTACGGCAGCTTTACAGGGCTTTGGTGAGTCCTCGAGTCGAAAATTCTGCATATTTGGTCTCCCTACCTAATAAAGGACAAAATTGACCCCGAGAGAGTGCAGCAAAGGATGACCAGACTGATCTCTGGGAAAACAGGCTTGATGTGGGAGCAGAGTTTAGGTCGACTGGGCCTCTATTCCGTGGGGTTTAGGAAAATGAGTGGAGATCTCAGTGAAATATATAAAACTCTGACAGTACGAGAGAGATTGAAAGGATGGAGGAGAATTCCCCTGACTGGTACGTCTAAAACACGGGCCCATAGTATTAGGTTCAGGCAGGCCATTCTGCATTGAGATGAGAATAAATGTCCGCACTCGACGACTGGTGAACCTGGAGAATTCCCGACCACATAAGGCTATGGAAGTCAAGGCACTGAATGGTAGCTGGGCACTAAAGAGATGGGGAAAGAGCAGGGGTATGGTGTGACCGTAATGGATCAACCGTCATTATATTGAATCGGGTAGAAAACGTGATGGACTGCAGTTGCTCCTTTACATGTTTCCGATGGTCAATGACAACAGGTCATAAATGCATTGCGTGGGAAAATTGCATTGTGGAGATGTTCGGTTAGAAACTAGAATAGAGGAGGCTCATTTCCGATGATTCTGCACAGTCTGTGGGAAAGCTCTGTAAATGTGATCACAAGCTCTAAGATGTAAAGACGGAGGTCTCTGCAGGGTCGACAGGATTGTGTTTCCCGTTCCCTTTTACAATGACAAGGCCGATGCTGGACTTTCTGTCCGGTTTTATCCATTAAGACCTCGGAGTCGGTTTGTACAGTTCAGTGTCTTACTTGGCCATGTTTCGGTACACATGGCTCTGACTGTGGCATGTTCACGCACACTTGCCACTGAACCACAGATGTTATTGATGGTAATGGCAGACTGAGGGATTATCCCGGCGTAAATAGTTTCAGGTTTTGATTGTACACAATTTTGCGTAGACTGTTGCGGTGGTTACAACGCCACATCAATGCCAGGATCTCTCTTTTCAAAGCTGCAGAGCTCGATCATTCAAAATATTTAAAAAGGGTTTTTTTTATATCTGGAAATGAATTTAGGGCAACAAAGAATTGTCAACGAAAGAAGAGAAATATAGTCAAAGAGTCTTACAATATGGAAACAGACCCTTTGGCTGAAATTGTCCACGCCAACGTGGTTTCCTAAACTGAACTATTCCTAAACTGAACTGTGCCTGCATAAAGCACAACGGATCTAAACTTTTACCATCCAATTGTCCTTTAAATGTTATAATTGTGGTCCCCTGTACCACATCCTCTGACAGCTTGTTACATGTACACAGTGCACAATGTGAGAAACAGATGCCTCTGAAGTTTTGTTTCGGTATTGTTTCATTCCACTGATCTGAACAGTTGATATAATTTGCAATTAGTTGTGGAAACAGCACTGCTGACTGTGCCCCATGCAGTTATTACTTTCTGTTAAATTAATGAAGGCTAATTTATTACTAATTGTTCCCTGCTTTCGGATCAGGAAACAGTCCTCCCTGTATTCCTGTGCTGCTGCTGTGTACGGCTGTATTTTCCCTTCCATTTCCTGTGTAAAAGGCATGAGGTTTAGAAACTCTATTCCAATTGCTGAGTGACAGCCTTGAATGGTTGAAAGAATGGAATATAATGTGGATAAATATGGACCTGTGAATTTTTCATAAAGAATAGAAGGGGTTATGTTACACACCCGGGATTCCTCGAACATTTCAGAAACGTCTCCTTGCTTCTGGAACTGCGCAGATGACATTAGCCACGCGGCCACTCCATCCACTACCTCCGCAGCGAATAATGACATCGCTTCCACCATACCGCCCCACAAACTGCAGCCTCTGCCAACCATGCCTCACCTCTGCGATTGCGCTCCAGTCAACCACCTCGACGATCGCCACGAAGGTGAATGCCTCCGTGACCACTGCAAGATCCACTGTCGCAGTGACTGCCGCAAGATCCACCGAGACCGGAACCAATATATTTAACCTGTATGTCTCTTCCACCTCTGCAGTGGCCACCGCCACAGCCAATTCAGCCCCCGGTGATGCCATTCACTGGAACATTGATGAGGACACAGCCGACGTCACGCCCACGCACAATGACGTTGTTCCAATAAACACCAGACGTCATCGAGGACGGCAAGTGTTAAAGCACTTCCGCCATCGGCCTCACTTCATCAACACTTCGAGCGTCATATCCGTGGGAGGTGTCACTCCTGAAACCATGTCACACAGTCTCCAGTTGCTGTCTGCGCCCCAACTCCCAGGTCCAGCCCCATCCCATGTCCTAGCTCCCAGCCTCGCTTTGTTTTAGCAATTACCCACAGCTCCCCTCACTGAGGATGAGTAATTTATCCTCAGTAACGGCCTCACCTTTATCCCACTACAATCTCAAAATAATGAGTTTAACACGTGTTGCATCATTGCACATTTCTTCCGTCACCTCTGCCACTGGGACACTTTTCCCATCCACACACACCCCTACCCTTTGGTGACCCCTACACCAGCCTCCAACGCACCACATCCATCTTGACACATGTGCTGGTCTGTTACCCGCCTTTTATCTCTTCATTTCTAACTGCTGTCATGCCATAGATCGTCTCAACGTGCCCACCACCCTCACCGACTTTAAAGTCTCAGCCTCACAATGCGCAACCATTCGTGCACTAGCCTCGACACCTCAGATACCAGGTGCCAACTCGTAGACACCTCCTCATACTGTTCCGTGACGAAGAACTCACCTCCCATCACCAAACCATTGTCTCTCAGATCATCCACAATCTCATCACATCTGAAGATCTCACATCCACAGAATACAACCAAATAATCCGAGAAACACCACACCACCCGAATTTCCCTCCAACCCAATATCAGGATCCTAACTGCCCTGGTTTATTTATTGTCTCAGCCTGCTCCTGCTGCACTGAACGCATCTCTGTATATCTTGACACCGTCCTGTCCCCTTTAGTACAGGAACATCCCACCGATGTTAAGGACGACACTCACATCATTCACCTCCTCCATTCTTTCGTTTCCCAGACCCCACACCTTAACGTCGCAATGGACATCCAGTCCTTGTTCACATGCATCCGGCACGACGGAGGCCTCCAGGCCCTCCGTTTGTTATTCTCATGCTGAACGATGGCTCAGTGGCTAGCACTGCTGCCTCACATCATCAGCGTCCCGCGTTCAATTCCAACCTCGGGCGACTGTCTGTGTGGAGTTTGCACATTCTCCCCGTGTCTGCGTGGGTTTCCTCCCACAGTCCAAAGATGTGCAGGTTCGATGAATTGGTCATGTTAATTTGCCTATAGTGCTACGTGCATTAGTCCGAGGGAAATGGGTCAGTGTGGACTGGTTGGGCCAAACGGCTTATTTCCGCACTGTAGGGAATGTAATCTAAAACCTAAACCCTCTACTGACACACTCATTTACCTGGCTGAACTGGTCCTCAACTTCTACAACTTCTCCTTCCAATCCTCCCACTTCCTACACTCCATGGGCCCCAGTAATGCCTGCCCCTGCGTCGCGTACCTGAAAGAGTCCATCCTCTGCAGATACCTCGGCACTATTCCCCACGTTTTCCCCCGCTACATCAATAACTGTATCGGCACTATCTTGCGCTCCCATGAGGAGAGTTTAAAGTTCATGAAATTCACAAACACTTTCCTCCCTGACCACAACTTCACCCGTACCACCTCGGACAACTGCTAACCGATCCTGGACTTCTCCATCGCCAGTCTCAGGTCCCAACTAAATACGTACATTTCCGAAAAAACTCTCACCAAGTCCCACAGTTACCTGGACTACATTACCTCCCAACCTGCTTCCTGTAAAAGCGTCTATTCTCAATTACTCTATCTCCACCGCATCTGCACACAGCAGGCCCATTTCCACCAGAGACTATCCCAAATGGCCTCCTTTTTCAGTGACCACTAATTCCCATCACACGTATTTGATGATGATCTCCAGCACATTCTTCATCACTCTGCACGCCTCTGCCTTTGAGCTCCACCACTCCAATCACAACAGGGAGCAAACTCTCCGGTCCTCAACGTCCACTCAACCACTTCAGCGACCTGCAAACATACCCTACTACGAGGGATATAATTTCCCTCCTCAGCCCTATCTGCATTTCAGAGAGACAATTCCCTGAAGCAACTCCCTTGTCAGATCTATGCCTACCCCACCAGCCCATATGCCCCCAGCTCCCAGAACCTCCTGCTGCCACCGCAAGATGTGCGAGGTCTCCGCCTACACCTCCCCACTCACCTTCATCCAAAGTCTCAAAAGATATTTTGACAGCAGGCAGACGTTTACCTATACTTACCCACACGTCATCTACTGCATCCAATTCCACACGATGTGTTCTTCTCGACATTAGGGCGCCAGAACGCCAACTTGTGGATCATTACAGAGAATATCTCTGGGACACACACACCAAACAACGCGTATGGACACTTCAACGCCCTCTCCCACTCTCCAAAGGGCATAAAAACTCCTGGGTTTCCTCCCTCGCCAAATCCTAAGAAACTGACGCCCCGCAGAAGAAACCTTCATCTTCCGCCTTGGGACCCTGCAACGTCATGGAATCAATGTGGATTTCACCAATTTCCTCATTTTACTATCCTCCACTGTAACTCAGTTCCAAGCCTCCATCTTGACCTGTCCACGTTCGTTCCCACCAATCTGCTACACCCTCATTTCTAAGTTACCACTTTCACCTCCAAATTCATCTACCTATCACATTCCCCGCAAATTGCCCGCAGTCCCACGCCCTCCTATTTATCTCTCAACACACCAGGCCCACAAGCACCATTCCTGATGAAGCGCGCATGACTGAAAATCAATTCCCCTGCTCCTTGGATGCTGTCTCACTGGCTGTGCTTTTCCAGCACCACACTCTCGACCTCAAATGGCTGGATGTCCTCATTCTGTTCCTGTTTTTAGCAATCGCCTGATGGGCTGAATGAACTGAGTCAGTACGGTGTAGTTGGGAATCGTGTTAACATTATCGAACGGTCAGTGTTGTTCTGGACCAGGCCAGACTCCCTCAAAATATTTGAAGGAACCCACCCATAACCTATCTTTGGTACTTGTTTTCTGCAGGTATGTAGTGGATATCCGAGTGTGTTTCTTCCGGGTTTTCCGGTTTCCTCCCACAATCCACAGATGTGTAGGTCAGGTGTATTGGCCATGCTAAATTGTCTATAGTTTTGGTGCCTTAGTTAGGGGTAAATATAGGGTAGGGGAATGGGTCTGGGTGGGTTGCTGTCCGGAGGATCACTGTGGACTGCTTGGGCAAAATGGCCTGTTTACATACTGTAGGAATCTAATCTAAATATGTTTTCCAAAATTACTGAATAAAACCCGAACAAATGAGAACAGAATACAGAATAACTTACTGTATCCGAAAACCAAACAGATTATCCCAACTTAACAATTGTGCTTCCAAACCTTGCAAAAGTCCGCATAACCACCACTTGGCAAAAATGGTAAATTCAAACACAGGGTCTTACAGGAGAGAGAGTGATGGCACGGAGATTGAACATTGAACACTTTCTCCCATGCTGCTGTTTCTTGGACTAGTAACCTCAAAACTTGACTAGTTTGTTAAAACCAAACCAAACCAGAGACAAACTAACCTGCGAGAACTAGTCACTTCCCTTTCATTGTACATGTATCTTTTTTACCATGAATGCATTTTGGCTCAGGCAGTATGTGTTTCTTATAATCAAACTTTCCCTAAAAACCATCCAAAGCAGACCTTTTGGCAATTCAGCGTTTATGACTCCTCTGTAGAAATAAATAATAACAACATAACCTTGTTAAAGGACCAGCATTATCACAGTGCACAACCCACTTCTGACTTTACGATGGAGGGATGGATATTGATACTGCACATGTTAATGACCGGCAGTCATCGTGGATCCTTAATTTTCATTTGCTGTGCCCTTTCGAGGTGAGTCCTACTTTGCAGGAGGTAGAGCCAGATAACACAGTGGGCGTTGTCTTCAATATGAGCTTGAGACCTCCCCTCCGCCAGGACTGTGTGCCGTGTTCCCAGACAGAAAAAGGTAGTTTGAACAAGTAGCTTTTGATAACATTTCCCTCTTGTTAGGGGGTGGGGTGTGGTGGGCGGGAGGAGGAGCTTTTCCCCATCACTTCGCACAGCCTGGCTGCTGTGTATTTGAGGCCTTGCACTGCTCGGTCAGAAGTTGGCCTGCGGAGGCAGCTTTGGTGATGGGCATTGAAGTTCCACACCCGGATTACGTTGTGAATCCTTGTCATCCTCAGTGCTTCCTCTGATTTGTTTCCAACATCGAGTGGAAGAGAGTTATTGCCGAGCGGTGATTTCGAGGGCAGCAGATGGCCATCATCAGACGATTTCCTTGACCTGTTAGCATGAGATTTTCCTTTACCTGGTACAAATGCAGTGTAACTTCTTCCTTGACTGTATAGCATGGTGCCCTCAGGATTGGTGGATCCGTCCTGTATGTGTGGACAGGATTTAAACAGGTGTGATGATTGGCCTTCATGCAAAATTACCCATTATATATAAAACCAAAGATCAATATGTTCACTTAATCTTGTCGGTTTTGTGTCCAGTTGTATCAATTTTGGAAGATTTACTCTGATAGGCTCACAGTGAGAATCACGTTGGTCCCCCACTTCTTATTGCATGCCATTGCCAGAGCAACTCCCCACCCACCAGAGTTCCTTTAATTGCCCAGCATCCCGGGAAATTCCACACTGCACTGGGACAAACACAGACAGTGTGGAGCGACACTGCACAGCCTTTGATATTACGTGCACAGCACGAGATATTACTGCCATCCCCAAATGCGCAATGTGGATAAGAGCATGGATCTCCTCCTGGGTGCGGAGGAATTCAGACAATACTTCCGCTGCTAGGCAAAAGTGTGGACTGCTGGTGCTGAAAATCAGAGTCTAGATTAGAGTGGTGCTGGAAACGCACAGTAAGTCAGGCGATATCCGAGGAGTAGGAAAATCGACGTTTCGGGCAAAACCCCTTCTTGATGAAGGGCTTTTGCCTGAAACGTTGATTTTCCTGCTCCTCGGATGCTCTCTGGTCTGCTGTGATTTTCAAACACCATTCTAATCTAGAATACTTCCCATACCCCGGGACTAGGATGGAAGCCATGACGCTAGGCCATGCCTGCCTGCTCTGAAGCTGCCCCCTTCCAGCACTCTCAGCAATCGGTAGAATGTACTGCATTGTAGGAGATTATTGTCCTTCTCCATTCCGCCAGTATAAGGAAAGACCGACGGAAAATCTCACCATTCCCCTTGAGAAGGACAAACAAGAGGCAACGGAATTATCTGAACATCAAGTTCTCAAAAAACATCTTGCTGAATCCACCATTCATCACGATAAAATCATCATCACTGAAATTACACAGAAACAGTTGGGCTGGAGCTTAGAAATAAAATAGTGAAACAAATATTGGTGAGAGCTGGATGTTAAAAACCAAACTGCAGTGCAGGATATGTGCATGCTATAAGCAGCGAATTCGATCTGCAAGTACGGACATTGCTGGAAAAATTCAGCAGATCTGCAAAAATCTGTATGAAGAAATCAGAAATAACATTTCAAATCTGGGGAATCTTCAGCAGAACACTTTGTGTTTCCGATCTCGAGCATGAGCAGCTGTTTGTCTTATTTTGGACAAAGAAGCATTTTGCACACAACAGTATTAATGGATGACTTGTTCTGTGAAGCAGGGGAAGGGGTGCGGCACCAGATAGGTGAAGGTCTGAAGGTGATACAGCTGAAGGTGCTGCGAATCAGTGTTTAGGCTTGGGTTGGGAGCGGGTGAAAGTGGGGAAAACTCACCTCTCAGGTGAGGAAAACTGGGTCATATTAGAGGTATCCCATTGGAACTCAGCATCATCCGGAGAGATGTTAAGGAGATGGAGAAACTGGGAAAATGCAGTCCCCCTCAACTGATCGTGTATTCAGATGGAAAGGGAAGCCTTGACTTGATGCCCAGAATTACAAAGAACCAGAATCGAAATCGCAGCTCCTGATTTACATGTTGTCTGCAACGGGATGCGAAAATACACTCAGAAGAAAGTCAGTGTCTGAACAGGGAGAAGGCAGGAGAATGATATTTAAAACATATCGGCCCTGATGAAATAGCAGAGTCAACTCAATACGCTAAATGGCTGATTTCTGCTCCTAAAACTTATGGTCTTAGGAACAGAATAAAATTTTGAGCAAATATTTCATTGCATTCCGCAAAATTTTATTCTTAATTAAAATAGTCTCATTGAGAAGTGAACAACTGTGATTAAGAAAGAGGATCGTAACTCAAGTCGAGGCATACAACATGGTGCAATTCCACCTGGCGGTACAGAGCAGTTTTGAAGAAGACGCATTTGATTTATTACAGGAATGTGGAGACATATTTTATAATCTCGAAAGGCTGTGAGTGTTTGTGTCTCAGTGGCTCAGTGTAACAGTGGAAGCAGAGATGGTGAATATTTTTTGAGAAACAGCCAAAAAGATTCATGAATAACAGTAGGGTCAGTGGATATCAGGGAGTGGTTGGGAATGTGAAGCTCAGGACACAGTCTGATCATCCAGAATCATACTGAATGGTAGATTAGGTGCGAAGGGCTGAATGACCATCTGATATACCTTAATGATATGTCCCTGTGATTACAACAAGCTGCATCTCCTCCGTGTCATGAGGCATTTTACTGACCCTTGTGATGTTTGAAACAGGGTCAAGTAGGTGTTTCTGACTGGGACAGACTTGCTGGGCAGAAGGGCATCTGTCAAGTGAATATTTATGGCTCTACCGCAATCTATACCCAAAATAGACAGAGCGTTCCAAAACTTACCTTCTCGGGAACATTCCATAATGGAGATTCTCTATAACATTTTGAATCCGCCAATATCTGGAATATTCTATGTCCAACATTCCCTTGAACATTCAGCAACTGATGTTCCTCGGAGCATTCTATACTCGATATTCCTCGGAGCATTCTAAAACGACATTCCCCAGAACATTCTATTCTCGACATTCCCCGTAACATTCCATAACGACATTGTCAAGAACATTCTATACCCGTCATTCTCCAGAGCATTCTATAACTGACAGTCCCCAGAACATTCTATAACCAACTATTTTTTTGAACGGCCAGACAATTAAAAAGAAGATAAGATCCTGCAGAAAGAGATCCCATTCTGTGGAGAATGAGACACTGGTTCGAAGTCCCCTCAGACAGTTAAAAGGGGTGAATAAGTTTCCAATGCCATTACCTTTCTTCACGAAACAGGATCTATCACAATTACGACTTAAAGGCAGAAATTTCCATTTCCGTTTGTCTTGAAGGCACGGGGAGAGAATCGTTCAGGACAGCAACGTTTTCACCGTCCATATTAGGAACTGGAAAGAAGGACCTCTATCTGTTCTCGAGTAATCGAGTGTGTGGGTAATGTTCCAGAAGCCAGCTGTACTTTTCGACGTGTGTCTGTTTGGAGAGGGAGGGATTCTTGTGTTTCACATCACATTTTAGTCAGTAATTCAGAAAATCCTATTTGTTATTTCAGCTTCAATTATTTCAATAAATCACTGAATACAGTCATACATTTGAAAATCTCATTGGGTCTTCAATCAAACTGGTGACCTTGACTCTTGGCTGATATACTACATGTATGTTTTCCTTCCTCACAGTTAACGTAGTGACGATCTACGTCATGCTTTATAAAGATTGTGGGTTATCTTCATCTGTCAGACGTTATCTGGGGGCCATGGCAATGGCGGATCTACTGGTCCTGACTGCTCTGTCTGGTTCACCGTCACTTTCACCTTTGATCGGTTTGTGGCCATTTGTTGCCAGAAGCTGAAAAGTAAATATTGCAGTGAGAAAACGGCGGCTGTGGTTCTGGGAACAGTGACTGCGCTGAGCTGTTTAAAGAACATTTTTTGGTATTTTATGCTCACACCTCAGTATTGGATGGGGAACATGCCCTGGTTCTGTGCTCTAACAAATAGTCTTTATGAATCCCGTGTCTGGGTCACATTCGAGTTCCTCCACCACATTCTAACCCCAGCTGTCCCATTTCTACTGATTCTGCTGCTCAACGTTTTCACCGTCAGACATATTTTAGTGACCAGCAGAGCCCGCAGGAGACTCCGGAATCACACCAATCCAGACGCTCATTCTGACACAGAAATGAGAAATCGAAAAAAATCTATCATTTTACTGTTTGCGATCTCAGCCAATTTCATCCTGTTATGGTCAACGTTAATGGTGTATTCTATATGGAGACGAATGTGGTATATTGTGGATACTGGCGTATTTCTACATGGCTTTGTGCAGGAATTGGGCTTCATGCTGCAGCTGCTCAGTTGCTGCACAAACACCGCTATTTACGCTGTGACCCAGACTAATTTCAGACAGCAATTGAAGAATGTGCTGAAGTATCCCTTTACGCAAATTTATCAAGCAATAAAATTTTATCATTAATCAATCCATCCGAGACTTCCTAATTTTAGTTAAATGTTTCAGCAGTGAAGCAGCCTGTCGCTCTGGTAACACACTACAGAGACACATTTCAATGTTTCTCTCAACTCAGGGGCACATGAGAAAAGGCACCATCCACTGATTGTAACGATCACTTCAATGTGTAAAGAATAAAAATGTTCATTAAAAATTGCCAAGCAGCAGAATGAATTTATTGTTGGTTCTATTTGCGTTAAGAAGCTGAGTGGGAAAGAGACAAACTTGACCCTAAGTCCGGGTCCTCATGGAACGGGAGAGGAAAGGACCTGAGCTCAGGAGTTGTGTTTAAGTCACTCTGGCCTGGCTCTCACCTATGGTGCTGTGTACCCTGCCCTATCTTGAATCACTCGCTGTCCCTCTTGCACTCTCACTACCACCCAATCTCATATTTACTTCATGCTTGTGTTTCCTTCCGTGGTAATGGATTCACAGGCTATTTCTAAGGGAAGAGATTGGGGATAGGTTCACAGGTCTTTGCCGGAAGGATAGTTTAAGAGACCGTCGATAGGAGAACAGATGGGGGATTATTCCATTAGTAGTTGCTCGAGGAACACAGTACTGATGGGTTCACCGGCTGTGAGTAGAAGATGAGAGTGTCGATGGGGTCACAGGTTGTTGCTAGGTTAGAAGAATGGGGATTGTTACTTAGCAAACAGAGTAGGGATTTTGACAGAGACCGCTGCCAGGAGAACAGAGTGGGGATGTGGTCACAGGCCATTACTAGGAGAACTGAATGCTGATGGATTCAAATGCCGTTGCCAAGACAGCGGATTGTGATGAAGTTCACAGACCGGTGCTCGGGGAAATGAGTGGGAATGGGTTCAGAGACCATTGCCAGGGGAACAGAAAGGAGATGTCTTTACTGGCTGTTGCTAGGTAGCAGAGTGCGGATGGCACCAGAAGCCATTTCCTGGAGAACAGAGTGTGGATGGGGGTCACAAACCGTTGCTAGGAGGACAGACTGGGGCTTGGTTTACAGGCCATTGCTCCGTGAAGAAAATGAGGATGATTTCAGAGACAGTTGCTTGGTAACAAAGTGGGCACGAGGATGCAGGCAGCTGCCAGATGAACAGAGTGCAGGTAGATTCAGAAGCAGTTGTTAGGGGAACAAAAGTGGTATTGTGGTCACAGGCCGTTGATGAGAGGATGGAGTGGGGATTGGTACACAGACCGTTGCTCGTGGAATACTTTGGGAATGGGTTGAAGGCCATTATACATGAAACAGTAAAGCTTCATTCACAGGCGGTTCCTAGGAGAAAGAGGTGTGAATGCATTCAAGGCTGTTGTTCGGTGAAGAGAGTGGAAGTGCATACACAGGCATTTGTGAGAAAATAGATCGAGAATGGGCTCACAGTCAGTTGGTCGGGGAACAGGTTGGTAACGGTTCATGGGCCATTGCGACGGGAACAGAGTAGGGATATGTTCACAGGCCGTGCTAGGATAACAGGAGGGGAATTGATCGAAGGCTGTTGTGAGGAAAACAGACTGGGATTGGAACATGCACTTTTACGAGGGGAAGAGAGAGAGAGAGGATGGGTTCGCAGGCCATTGTCAGAAGAACAGAATTGTGATGGGTTCACGGGCCGTGGTGCGCGAAGCAGTGGGAATGGATTCACATGCTGTTGCTGTGGAAACGCAGTCAGATAGGTCAAAGGGCCATTTCTGATTAAACAGATTAAAGTTCACGGGCTGTTGCGAAGGGAATAGAGTAGGGATGGGTCTACAGGCCGTTGCTAGTGGAAAGGATTTGGTTATGTTCATGGACCGATGCTAGGAGAAAAGGGCAGCAGTCGATTCACAAGCTGTTGCTAGTGAAACAGAGTGAGGATGGGGTTATATGCCATTTCAAGCGAAACAGAGCAGGATTGAGATGAAAGGTTGTTGTTCGGATATTAGAGTGGGGATGGGTTCACAAGTCGATGCGAAGGGAATAGTGTGCAGATGGCGTCTTTGGAAGTTGTTCGGGGAAAAGCGTGTCTCTCTATTCAGAGACTGTCGTTAGGAAAACAAAGTGTGGATGTGGTCAGAGGTAATTGTTGGTGGGACAGAGTGGAAATGAGTTCCCAGACCATTGCTAGCAGAACACAGATGGGATTGCTCAGACTGTTGCTTGGAGAGCAGAACGGGGATGGATTTGCAGGGGAACACAGTGGGAATCCTTTCACAAACATTTGCGAGGAAAATAGGGTGTGGATTTGTTCACTGACCGCTTCTCGGGGAACAGAGTATGGATAGGTTAACAGGCCGTTGCTAGGACAATAGAGTTGATTTGGGTACATAGATCGCTGCTAAGGGAACAGAGCCAGGATGGGGTCAAGGGCCATTGTCAAAAGAAGAGGGTGCGGATGTGTTCACAGGATATTGCTATGAGCCTGGTTGAAAAGCAGTTCCGAGGACAATAGAGTGGGAAAAGGTTCACATGCCGTTGCAACAGAATCCGTGTTGAGATAGGCCAGTGAACCCATCACTATTCTTCACCTTTCTCTCCACCACGTGTACCAATCTTCACTTCTGTTTCCCGAGCAATTGCTAGAAGAGCAGTCTAGGGAAATGTTAATCGGACATTGCCAGAATGAAAAACACTGTGGTGGTGAGATCAACGGCAATCGCTAGGAGACAAGAATGTCAATGTGTTCACCAGCTGTTGCCAAGAGAATGGAGTGGACATGTTCACAAACTGTTGCTCGGAATACACACTGGGGATGGTTCACCAGTCGGTGCGAGAAGAACAGAGCAGGAATAGGGTCACAGGCAGTTTCTGTGTGAACATAGAACATAGAACAATACAGCACAGAACAGGCCCTTCGG
>NC_057717.1:59360875-59395668 GCF_004010195.1 Chiloscyllium plagiosum | reverse complement strand
CAGTTGGTTGGCAACAAAGTGGGCACGAGGATGCAGGCAGCTGCCAGATGAACAGAGTGCAGATGGGTTCACAAGCAGTTGTTAGGGGAACAAAGGTGATATTGTGGTCACAGGCCGTTGATGAGAGGACGAAGTGGGGATTGGTACACAGACCGTTGCTCGTGGAATAGTTTGGGAATGGGTTCAAGGCCGTTATACATGAAACAGTAGAGCTGCATTCGCAGGCGGTTGCTAGGAGAAAGAGGTGTGAATGCATTCAAAGGCTGTTGTTCGGTGAAGAGAGTGGAAGTGCAAACACAGGCATTTGTGAGACAAAAAGATCGAGGATGGGCTCACAGTCTGTTGGTCGGGGGACAGGTTGGTAACGGTTCACGGGACATTGCGAGGGGAACAGAGTAGGGATATGTTCACAGGCCGTGCTAGGATAACAGGAGGGGAATTGATCGAAGGCTGTTGTGAGGGAAACAGACTGGGGTGGGAACATGGACTGTTACGAGGGGAAGAGAGAGAGAGAGAGGATGGGTTCGCAGGCCATTGTTAGAAGAACAGAATTGTGATGGGTTCACGGGCCGTGGCGCGGAAAGCAGTGGGAATGAATTCACATGCCGTTGCTGTGGAAACGCAGTCAGATAGGTCAAAGGGTCATTGCTGATTAAACAGATTAAGGTTCACGGGCTGTTGCGAAGGGAATAGAGTAGGGATGGGTCCACTGGCCGTTGCGAGTGGAGAGGATTTGGGTCATATTCATGGACCGATGCGAGGAGTAAAGGGTAGCAGTCGATTCCCAAGCTGTTGCTAGTGAAACAGACTGATGATGGGGTCATATGCTATTTCAAACGAAACAGAGCAGAATTGGGATGAAATTTTGTTGTTCGGATATTAGAGTTGGATGCGTTCACAAGTCGATGCGAAGGGAATAGTGTGCAGATGGCGTCGTTGGAAGATGTTCGGGGAAAAGCGTGTGTCTCTGTTCAGAGACTGTTGTTAGGAAAACAAGTGTGGATCTGGTCAGAGGTAATTTCTGTGGGACAGAGTGGAAATGAGTTCCCAGACCATTGCTAGCACAACACAGTTGGGATTGCTCAGACTGTTGCTTGGAGAGCAGACCGGGGATGGGTTTGCAGGGGAACACAGGGGGAATCATTTCACAAGCATTTGCGAGGAAAAGAGGGTGTGGATTTGTTCACTGAGCGTTTCTTGCGGAACAGAGTATGGATGGGTTAACAGGCTGTTGCTAGGACAATAGAGTTGATTTGGGTACATAGATTCGCTGCTAAGGGAACAGAGCCAGGATGGGGTCAAGGGCCATTGCCAAAAGAAGAGGGTGCGGATGTGTTCACAGGACATTGCGATGAGCCTGGTTGAAAAGCAGTTCCTCGGACAATAGAGTGGGAAAAGGTTCACATGCCGTTGCTCGGAGAATAGAGTTGTGATTGTTTCACAGGCCGGTGCAACAGAATCCGAGTTGAGATCGGTCTGTGAACCCATCACTATTCTTCACCTCTCTCTCCACCACGTGAAGCCATCTTCACTTCTGTTTCCCGAGCAATTGCTAGAAGAGCAGTCTCGGGAAATGTTAATCGGACATTGCCAGAAAGAAAAACATTGTGGTGGTGAGTTCAACGGCAATCGCAAGGAGACAAGAATGTCAATGTGTTCACCAGCTGTTGCCAAGAGAATGGAGTGGACATGTTCACAAACTGTTGCTCGGAATACATTCTGGGGATGGTTCACCAGTCGGTGCGAGAAGAACAGAGCAGGAATAGGGTCACAGGCAGTTTCTATGTGAATATAGAACATAGAACAATACAGCACAGAACAGGCCCTTCGGCCCACGATGTTGTGCCGAACATTTGTCCTAGCTTAAGCACCCATCCATGTACCTATGCAATTGCCGCTTAAAGGTCACCAATGATTCTGACTCTGCCACTCCCACAGGCAGCGCATTCCATGCCCCCACCACTCTCTGGGTAAAGAAACTATCCCTGACATCCCCCTATACCTTCCACCCTTCACCTTAAATTTATGTCCCCTTGTAACACTCTGTTGCAGCCGGGGAAAAAGTTTCTGACTGTCTACACTATCTATTCCTCTGATCATCTTATAAACCTCTATCAAGTCACCCCTCATCCTTCGCCGTTCCAATGAGAAAAGGCCTAGCACTCTCAACTTATCCTTGTACGACCTATTCTCCATTCCAGGCAACATCCTGGTAAATCTCCTCTGCACCCTCTCCAAAGCTTCCACATCTTTCCTAAAGTGAGGCGACCAGAACTGCACACAATACTCCAAATGTGGCCTTACCAAGGTCCTTTACAGCTGCAACATCACTTCACGACTCTTGAATTCAATCCCTCTGCTAGGGAACGCGAATACAACCATAGGCCTTCTTACAAGCTCTATCCACCTGTGTGGCAACTTTCAAAGATCTATGAACATAAACCCCAAGATCCCTCTGTTCCTCCACCTTACTAAGAACCCTACCGTTAACCCTGTATTCTGCATTCTTATTTGTCCTTCCAAAATTGTCCTTGACAGGGTTGAACTCCATCTGCCACTCCTCAGCCCAGCTCTGCATCATATCTAAGTCCCTTTGCAGTCGACAACAGCCCTCCTCACTATCCACAACTCCACCAATCTTCATATCATCTGCAGGTTTACTGACCGACCCTTCGACTCCCTCTTCCAAGTCATTTAATAAAAATTACAAACGGCAGAGGACCCAGAACTGATCCCTGCGGAACTCCACTTGCAACTGGGCTCCAGGCTGAATATTTACCATCTACCACCACTCTCTGACTTCGACCCGTTAGCCAGTTTTCTATCCAACTGGCCAAATTTCCCTCTATCCCATGCCTCCTGACTTTCCGCATAAGCCTACCATGAGGAACCTTACCAAATACCTTACTAAAATCCATGTGTACTACATCCACTGCTCTACCCTCATCCACATGCTTGGTCACCTCCTCAAAGAATTCAATAAGACTTGTAAGGCAAGACCTACCTCTCACAAATCCGTGCTGGCTGTCCCTAATCAAGCTGTGTCTTTCCAGATACACATAAATCCTATCCCTTAGTACCCTTTCCATTACTTTGCCGACCACCGAAGTAAGACTAACTGGCCTGTAATTCCCGAGGTTAACCCTATTCCATTTTTTGATCAGGGGCACAACGTTCGCCACTTTCCAGTCCCCTGGTACCACTCCCGTTGACAGTGAGGACGAAAAGATCATTGCCAACAGCTCTGCAATTTCCTCTCTTGCTTCCCACATAATCCTAGGATGTATCCCGTCAGGCCCGGGGGACTTGTCTATCCCCAAGCTTTTCAAAATGCCCAACACATCTTCCTTCCTAACAAGTATCTCTATTAGCTTACAGTCCGTTTCACGCTCTCCTCTTCAACAATATGGTCCCTCTCGTTTGTAAATACTGAAGAAAAGTACTCATGCAAGACCTCTCCTATCTCTTCCGACTCAGTACACAGTCTCCCACTACTGTCCTTGATCGGACCTACCCTTGTTCCCGTCAGTCTCATGTTCCTCACATACGCATAAAATGCCTTGGGGTTATCCTTTATCCTACCCGCCAAAGATTTTTCATGCCTGCTCTTAGCTCTCCTAATCCCTTTCTTCAGCTCCCTTCTGGCTATCCTGTATCCTTCCAATGCTCTGTCTGAACTTTGTTTCCTCAACCTTATGTAAGCCTCCTTCTTCCTCTTTACAAGACATTCAACCTCCCTCGTCAACCAAGGTTCCCTCACACGAACATCTCTTTCCTGCCTGACAGGTCCCTACATCGCAAGGACACATCGTATCTGTTCCTTGAAAAAGTTCCACATTTCAACGACATCCTTCCCTGACAGCCTATGCTCCCAACCTATGCTCCTCAGATTCTATCTGAAAGCATCGTATTTACCCTTCCCCCAATTGTAAAACGTACCCTGTTGCACGCACCTATCTCTCTCCATAGCCAAGCTGAAAGTGACAGAATTGTGGTCACCATCACCAAAATGTTCACCCACTAAAAAGCCCATCACTTGTCCCGGTTCGTTATCAAGTACCAAATCCAATATGGTCTCCCCTCTGTTCGGACAATCTACATACTGAGTTAGAAAATCTTTCTGGGCACACTGCACAAACACCGCCCCATCCAATCTACTTGATGTAGAGAGCTTCCAATCAATATTTGGGAAGTTGCAATCGCCCATGACTACTACCCTGTGGCTTCTGCATCTTTCCAAAATCTGTTTCGCAATCTGTTTCTCCACATCAGTGCTGCTACTGGGGGGCTTATAGTAAACACCCAACAAGGTGACTGCTCCCTTCCTATTTCTGATTTCAGCCCATACTACCTCCAAAGGCAGATCCCCCCGAACTGCCTTTCTGCAGCCGCTATACCATTTCTAATTAGCAACGCCAACCCCGTCCTTTTTTAACCCACCCTCCCCAATCTTACTGAAACATCTGTAACCAGGAACCTCCAACAACCATTCCTGTCTCTCTTCTATCCACGTTTCTGTGATGGCCACAACCTCGTAGCCCCAGGTACCGATCCACGCTTTAAGTTCACCCACCTTATTTCTGATACTCCTTGCGTTGAACATAGTTGGAATGTTGTCACAGGCCATTGCAAGGGGAAAAGAATTGGGATGGGGAAACATTCCGTGCTATGAAAAGCAAAACAAACATGGGATCACAGGCCCGTGCTAGAATAGTACAGACGGAATGGGTGCACAGGCCATTGGTGGGGGAAGACAGCGGGGATGTGGTCACATCAGGTAGAAAAGGGAACACAGAGGGGGCTGGGTTGCATGTAGTTTCTCAGAGAAAAGAGCAGAAATTGGTTCAGAGTCATTGCTAAGCAGATGGTTCCACTGGCGTTGGGAGGGTTGGCTTCACAGGCCATTGCAGGAGAAATGTGTGGAGACAGGTTCATAGGCAGTTACAAGGCGAGCAGTGTGGGAATGGGCTCTCAGTCCTTTGCTGGGAGAACAGACTAGGATTGAGATCACATGGTGTTGGTAATGGAACAGAGTAGTGATGGGGTCACAGACTATTGGTAGGGGTGCAGATTGGGGATGAGAGTACAGGCCATTGCTCGAGGAACACAAATGAGGATGGACTCACATGCTGGTGAGACAGGTAAGGAATAGGGATGGGATCACATGCTGTTGAGAGAAGTAAAGAATAAGGATGGGTCCACAGGCAAAAGTAAGCGGAGCAGAGTAGTGATGTGTTGACAAGCTGTTGCTTTGGCAACAGCTTGGGGATGAGATCACAGAAGGTTGTGAGTAAAATGCAGAGGAAACGGGTCGTAGGCATTTCTGGGGAAGCAGGGGGGGGGTCTGTATCATAGCGCGATACCATAGAACCAGTGAGTAGGTTGGTACAGAGGCTGTCTCTAGGCTGTTGCTATGGAAGCACAGCGAAGATGGGTTTAGAAGAAGTTGCGAAGATAACAGAGTGGGGACCAGTTAACACGTAGTTGATGGGGTAGGGCGTGGTAACAGTTTGATTCGGCATTGCTAGGGAAATACAGTGGCAATGGGTACAAAGGCCATTGCAGAGGAAACAGCGTGGGTATTTTTTCACAAGCCGTTGCCAGGATAATAGATTAAGATTGGGTAACAAGCAGTTTCTGGGAGAATCTACTGCGCATGGGTTCAAATATGTTTCTAGGGGAACAGAATGGGTATGAGTTCAGAGTTGCTGGGAGAACAGGCTATGGTTGGGTTTACGGGCCGTTGCTAGGCGTACATAGCGGGGCTCCAATCACAGGCAGAACAGTGGGGATTGTTTCACAGGTGGTTGTGAGGTGAAACGATTGGGGATCAGATCACAGGGCGGAGCTAGGAGAATACTGTGATTATATGTTCACAGGCCATTGCTGGGAAAAGAGAGTGGAGATGGTTTCACAGAACGTTGCCTGGAAAATAGAGTTGGCATTGGTTCATAGGCAATTGCTGCGGGAATGGATTGGAGATGTGTTCCCAGTCCATTGCGTTGGTTACTTTGTGGTTACGGGTTCACAGGGCGTTCCGAAGACAACACAGTGGGATATCTTTCACAGATGGTGGCTGGGAAAACAGACTCATGTTGTGGTCAGAGGCCGTTGTTAGGGCAGAGTGGGGATAGAGTAACAGTTCACATTTCCTGTAGAACAGTGGGTACTGGGTTCACATTCGCTTGCTTTGGGAACAGAGTTTCACACACAGTTGCTCGGGGAATAGAGCAGGAATGCTTTCACAGTTGGTTGCTTGGCGAATGTAGTGGGGATACGTTCACAGTCATTGCTAAGCATGGAGAGTGTGGATGGGTTCACTGGCATTGATAAAGGCACAGATTAGGAATGGCTTCACAGGCCGTTGCTGGAAAAAAGTGTGGAAATTAGTTCAAAGGCAGTTAATAGGAGATCAGAGTGAAAATGGGTTCACAGTCTGCTGGGAAAACAGATTGAGCCTGAGATGACAGGCTGTTGACATTGGTGCAGAGTCGTGTTAGTGTCACAGGCCGCTGGTAGGGATAAACGGTATTTATGCATTCACAGGAAGTTGCCAGTAGAAACACTGAAGATGGGTTTTCAGACTTTTGTTAGGTAAACGAGTGCTGGATGTAGTCATAATCTGGTGCTAACGGAACAGAGGGAGAATGGTTTCACAGGAAGTTGCTATCGGAAAAGAGTGAGGATGGCCTCATAGGCGTCTCATGGAGAAGCGAGTGGGATTGGTTGACAGGCCGATGCAGGAAGAATGGAATGGGGATATGTTCGGAGGACGTGGCTGGGAGAATACTTTGGTGATGGGTTCACAGGCATTTGCTGGAAGAACAGAGTTGGGATGGTGTGTCAGGCTGTTGCCAGGCAACAGAGTGGAGGATGGGGACACAAGCGTTGCTTGGGAACAGAATGGCATATTTCAGAGGACGTTGCTGTGAGAACAGTCTAAGATTGTGATTACATGTTGTTGCTAGGGGTACAGACTGTGACTGGGGTCACAGGCCGTTGTTGATAAAACAGAGTGCAGATGTGTTGATAGGCTTTTGCTCGAGAATAAGAGTGAGTGGGGGATCGGACCACAGTCTGTTGCTTTGGGAACAGAGCAGAAATGGTTTCACATATAGTTGCTCAGGGAAAGGTGTGGGGAAGGGCTCACAGGTGTTGCTATGGGAACGGACTGGCTATTGTTTCACAGGCTGTTCCTCGGAGAGATGTGTGGGGATGTGTTCACTGGACGTGACTTGGAGAACACTGTAGTGGTGGGTTCACAGGCATTTGCTGGTCGAAGACAGTCGGACACAGAAAGCTGCCTGGAGAACAGAGTTGGAATTGGTTCACAGGCAATTGCTACAGTAAAGGTTTGGAGATGGGTTCACAGACCATTGTTCGTCGCAATGTGGCCAAAGTGTCACAGGCCGTTGCTATGAGAACAGAGTGGGAATTGGTTCACAGACGGTGGATTGGAGAACAGACTAAGATTGGGGACACAAGCTGTTGGTAGGAGTATGGGTTCGGAATGGGGTCACGGCCGTTGCCAGTGGAATAGTGTGAACTTGTGGGATATGATGTTGCTCAGAGAATACAGCAGCAATGTGTTCACAGGCAGTTGCTAGGAGAGCAGAGTGTTGACTTGTTCACAGGAGGTAGCAGGGAGAACAGATTTGAGATAAGTTAACTGTCAGTTGCCAGGAAAACAGAGTGTGGTTGAATTCATAGGCCACTGTTCGCTGAACAGCGAGAGGACTGGTTTACAGGTGACTGCTTGGATTCACAGGCCGTTGTTAAGGTTACATTTGGGGTTGGATTCACAAACTATTGCAAGCATTATAGTGTGAGGGCTGGGATCACAGGCTGTTGCGTGGGAAACACTTCGGGCATGAATTGACAAGATGTTGCGAGGGCAACAGAGTAGGGTTAGAGGTTACAAGTTGTATAACATAGTGGGCATTGTGTCATAGGCAGTTGCAGGAGAAATGTGTGGAGATACCTTCATAAGCAGTTGATCGGAGTTCAGATTGTGAATAGGTTAACAGTCTGTTGTTGGGAGAGCAGTCACAGCTTGAGATCACAGGCCATTGGAATTGTACAGAGTAGGATTGAGGTCACAGGCCGTTCTTAGTGGTACACAGCTGGGATGTGGTCACAGGACGTTGGCGGTAGAACAGCGTTGGAATAGGTTCACAGTATTTTGTTAGGGTAACAAATTGGGGCATGGTATTTGAGACTGTTGCTTAATGAACAGAGCGGGAATGGTATCTCAGTCATTTGCTCGGGTAACAGAGTGAGTATGAGTTCACAAACGTTGGTCGGAGTAGAGCGTGATTACCGTTTCACAGTCCGTTGCTAGGAGAACTGAATGGGGAAATGTTCACGGGACTTGGCTGGGAGAATACTCTGTTAATGGGTTCACAGACGTTTGTAGGGAGAGGTAGGGAATGGGACCAAAGTTCGTTGCTAGCAGGGCAGAGTGTGGATGGGATTAAAGCACGTTGCTAGGAGAACAGTGTGAGCATTGTTTCACAGTGAATCACTACGAGAATGGACGGGGAGGAGTTCTCAAGCTCATGCTAGGTGTATATTGTGGATCACAGACCGTTTGGAGGAGAGTAAAGTGGAAATGGCTTCACAGACATTTGCTGGGAGAACAATTGGGGATGGGGTCACACACTGTTGCCAGTCCAATAGAGTGGATGATAAGGTCACGGGCTGTTGCTTAGGCAACAGAGCGAGATTGGTTTCACAGGCAGTTCCCAGGAGGACCAATTGGGAATGTGCTCACAAGCGTTGCTGTGGAAACGATTCAGAGGCAGTTGCTGCAAGAAGAGGCTAATATTGTGGTTGTAGGCTTTTACTAGGAGAACTGAGTGGGGCTGGATTCACAGGCTGTTGCTGGTAGAATTGTGTGTGGTTATGTCCACAGCTTGTTGCCAGTAGAAAAAAAAGTGGGTTGGGGAATCGGGCTACAGGCCGTTGCTTTGGGAACGGAGCAGGAAAGATTTCACAGTTAGCCACTCGGCAAATTGTGGGATCCGTTCAAAGGCACTGCGAAGATAACAGAGTGGATATTGATTCACATGCTTTAGCTCGGAGAAATGAGTGGGGATGTATTCACAGGGCGCGTTTTGGAGAATACTGTGGTTATGGTATCATAGGCAATTGCGGGAAGAAGAGTAGAGACAGTTTAACAGAATGTTGCTCGGAGAACGGAGTTGGAATTGGTTAATAGGCAATTGCTGCAGGAATGGATTGGAGATGCGATCACAGAACATTGCTAGGGGCAGAGTGTGGCTCCGATGTCTCAGGCCTTTGCTTGGAGTGGGAATGGGACCACAGGCGGTTGCTGGGAGATCAGACTAAGTTTGTGGTCACAGGCTTTTGTTCGGGGTACAGATTGTAGATGGGGTCACACGCTGTTGCCAAAAGAGGAATAAGAGGATTGTGTCATAGGCTGTTGCTTCGGGAACATGAGCAGGAATGGGTGCAATTGCAGTTATTAGGGAAAAAGAGTGGGGACATGTTCAAAGACAGTTGCTGATAGAACAGAAACGAGACAGGTTCACAGTTAAAAAACAGGGGATGAGCGTGTGATTGGATTCACAGTTTCTCGGGGAACAGAGGGGGGCATATATTCACAGACGGTGGTTGGGGGGTACCGATGGGAATGGACCCATAACCTGTAGCCTGGGAAACAGTGTGGGGAATGTGTTCACAGGCTGGTTCTTGGGTAACAGATCGGGCATGGGTTTAGAAACTGTCGCAAGGGAAACAGAGAAGGGGATGTATTGACAGGCTGTTGCTTCGGGAGCACAGCAGGCACTGTTTCACACGCAGTTTCTCGGGGAAAAGTGGGGATAGGTTTACAGGCATCGCTAGGAAAACAGATTAGGGATGGGTTTACAGGCGTTGATCGGGGAAGAGAGAGAAGACGGGTTCACAGGCATTGGTCCAGGAACAGAATGGGGATGGGTCTAGAGAATGTTGGTGGCAAAAAAAGTGGGGATGGGTTACATAGAACATAGAACATTACAACGCAGGATAGTTCATTTGGCCCCGATGTTGAGCAGAACTGTGGAACCAATCTTAACGTCATCTCACCTACTCTATTCGATTTCATTCATATTAATGCATTAACCCTTTAAATGCCGTTAAAGTGTGTGAGTCTTTATTGTTGCAGGCAGGGCGTCCCACACCCCAACTCCGCTCTGAGTAATGATACTAACTTTGGCATCTGCCCTACATCGACCAGCCCACAAGTTAAAGCTGTGTCCCGTCATGCTAGACTTCGCCCTCCAAGGAAAAAGGTTTTCAAAACCCACCCAATCTCCCCTCTAATTATCTTAGAGATCTCTGTTAAGTCACCTCTCAACCTTCCCTTTAACCAAAAATAGCCTGATGTTCCTCAGCCTTTCCTCCCAAGACCTTCCCTCCATACCAGGCAGCATCGTGCTAAATCTCTTCTGCACCCTTTCCAAAGCCTCTATGTGCTTTCTATCATGCGGTGACCAGAACTGCACGCAATGCAGAAAGTGCAGCCCGGCTCTGCAGCTTATCTCTGTATCTATGTAACCTACGACATTCTTCAGTACTATCCACAAATCCACCGACCTTCGTGTCATCTGCAAATTATGAACACATTATTCAACGCCGTCATCCAGTTCATTTATAGAAGTAGCAAGCAGCAGTGGATACAAAACAGACCCTTCCAGTACACCACGAGTAACTGAACTCCAGGATAATACTACACATCGACCAAAGCCCTCTGTCTTCTTTCAGCTTGCCAAAGTCTAATCCAAACCGTTAAATTACTCCCAATCCCATGCCTCCGTATCTTGTGCAATAGCCTACCGTGGGTTACTCTCCCAAACACACTTCTTGAATTCCATACACACCACATCAATTTCTTTTCCCTCATCCACTTATTTGGTCACCTTCTCAAAGAAATCAATAAGCTTTGTGAGGCACGACCAACCCTTCACAAAACCATATTGACTATCCCAAATCAACTTATTCATATCTAGTTAACTATATTTCCTATCTCTTATAACCTTTAACGACAACTGAATTAAGTCTCTTTGTCCTATTTTTTACGGGGTGGTCTCTACTTGTAATCTGGAACAAGGAGACAACTTTTACTATTCTCCAGTCTTCTGGCACAATTCATGTAGACAATGACGACATGAAGATCTCAGCCAAAAGCTCTGCAATTCCCTCCCTGTCTTCCCAAAACATCCGAGGACACATCTCATCCGACCTATGGGACTTATCTTTTCTACACTTTCCAGAATTGCTGGCATCTCCCCCGCCCGGGTTAAGAGGCCGTTGCTGGAAGAACCGAGTGGGATGGTTTCACAGACTGTTGCTAGGAAAGCAGAGTAGGCATTTGGATCACAGGTAGATGTTACGGGAACACAGTGGGAATTGCTTCATAGAGCACAGCTTGCGGAACAGTATCGGGACTGATCAACAGGCTTTTCTTATGAGAGCAAAGTGTGGATGGGTTGACAGGCTATTGCTAGTGGACAAGAGTGGGAATGGGTTCGCGGGCCGTTGCTGTGGAAAAAGTGTGGGCATGGGTTTTCAGATAATACCAGGAGAAGAAAGTTGATATATGTTTACAGGCCGATGCAAGGAAGAGAGGTTGGTTGTGGAGTAATCGGCCGATGCCCAGGGAACAGATTGGGAATGGGTTCATGGGCCGTTGCTACGGGAATGGATTGGAGATGGGTTAACAGGCCATTGTTAGGAATACAGCGTGGATATGTGGTCACAGGCTGTTGCTTGCAGAAAAGTGTCAGGATGGGCACACGAGCTGTGCTCCTCAGAATAGAATGTAGAGCATTACAGCGCAGTACAGGCCCTTCGGCCCTTGATGTTGCGCCGACTTGTCATTCCAATCTGAAGCCCATTAAACCTACACTATTCCAAGTACGTCCATATGCTTATCAAATGACGACTTAAATGTACTTAAAGTTGGCGAATCTACTACCATTGCAGGCAAAGCATTCCATACCCTTACTACTCTCTGAGTAAAGATACTACCTCTGACATCTGTCCTATATCCATCACCCCTCAATTTAAAGCTATGCCCTCTCGTGCTCACCGTCACCATACTTGGAAAAAGGCTCTCCCTTTCCTCCCTACCTAACCCTCTGATTATCTTATATGTCTCGATTAAGTCGCCTTTCAAACGTCTTCTCTCTAACGACAACAGCCTCTCAAGTCCGTCAGTCTTTTCTCATGAGACCTTCCCCCCTATACCAGGCAACGTCCTAGTAAATCTCCTCTGCACCCTTTCCAAAGATTCCACATCCTTCTTATAATGCGGTGACCAGAACTGTACACGATACTCCAAGTGCAGAGGCACCAGAGTTTGTACAGCTGTAGCATAACCACATGGTTCCGGAACTCGAACCCTCTATTAATAAAAGCTAAAACACTGTATGCCTTCTAAACAACCCTGTCAACCTGGGTGGCAACTTTCAAGGATCTGTGCACATGGACACCTAGATGTCTCTACTCATCTACACTACCAAAATTCTTACCATTTGCCCAGTACTTTGCATTCTGGTTACTCCGACCGAAGTGAATCACCTCACACTTGCCCGCAATAAACTCCATTTGCTGCCTCTCAGCCTAGCTCCGTAGCTTATCTATGTCTCTCTGTAACCTACAACATCCTTCGTCACTATCCTCAACTCCACCGACCTTCGTGTTGTCTGCAATCTTACTAACCCACCCTTCTACGCCCTCATCCAGGTCGTTTATAAATATAACGAACAGCAGTGGACCCAACACCGACGCTCTCGGTACATCACTGGTAACTGGACTCCAGGATGAACATTTCCAATCAACCGCCACCCTCTGTCTTCTTTCAGCAAGCCAATTACTGATCCAAACTGCTATATCTCCCACAATCCCATTCCTCCGCATTTTGTACAACAGCCTACTGTGGGGAACCCTATCGAACGCCTTGCTGAAATCCATATACACAACATCAACCAGTTTACTCTCATCTACCTGTTTGGTCGCCTTCTCAAAGAACTCAATAAGGTTTGTGAAGCATGGCCTACCCTTCACAAAACCGTGCTGACTATCCCTAATCAAATTATTCTTTACTAGATGATTATAAATCCTATCTCTTATCACTTTTTCCAAAACTTTACCAACACCTGAAGTGAGGCTCACTGGTCTATAATTACCAGGGTTGTCTCTACTCCCCTTCTTGAACAGGGGGACCACATTTGCTATCCGCCAGTCTTCTGGCACTATTCCTGTCGACAATGACGATTTAAAGATCAATGCCAAAGGCTCGGTAATCTCCTCCCTGGTTTCCCAGAGTATCCTCGGATAAATCCCATCCTGTCCAGGGGACTTATCTATTGTCACACTCTACAAGATTTCTAATACTCCTTCCTTGTGAACGTCAATTACACCTCGTCTTGTATCTCAGTATTCTCCTCGACAACATTGTCGTTTTCTGGAGTGAATACTGTCGAAAACTATTCATTAAGTGCTTCCCCTGTCTTCCCTGACTCCACACACATCTTCCCACTGCTATCCTTGATTGGCCCTAATCTTACTGTCGTCATTCTTTTATTCCTGAAATACCCATAGAATGCATTAGGGTTTACCCTGTTCCTATCCGGCAAAAACGTCTCACGTCCCCTCCTGGCTCTTCTGAGCTCTCTCTTTAGATCTTTCCTGGCTACCTTGTAACACTCAAGCGCCATAACTGAGCCTTCACATCTCATCGTAACACATGCCTTCTTCTTCATCTTGAACAGAGATTCCACTTCTTTCGTAAACCACGGCTCCCACGCTCTACAACTTCCCCCCTGTCTGATAGGAACACCCTTACCTCGGACACACCGGAGCCTTTCCTTGAATAAGCTCCACATTTCTAATGTCTCCATCCCCTGCAGTTTGCTTCCTAATCCTATACTTCCTAAATCTTGCCTAATCGCATCGTAATTGCCTATGCCCCAGCTGTAACTCTTGCCCAGTGGTACACACCTATCCCTTTCTATCACTAAAGTAAACATAACAGAATTGTGATCGCTATCACCAAAGTGCTCACCTACTTCGAAGTCTAACACCTGGCCGGGCTCATTACCCAGTACCAAATCTAATGTGGCTTCTCCCCTCATTGGCCTGTCTACATAATGTGTCAGGAAGCCCTCCTGCACGCAATGGACAAAAACTGACCCATCTATAATACTCGTACTGTAGTGTTTCCAGTCAATATTTGGAAAGTTGATGGCCCCCATGACAAGTACCCGGTCTTTCTCACTCTTATTGAGAATAATCTATACTATCCTTTCCTCTACATCTCTGGAGCTATTCGGACGCCAATGTAAACCTCCCAAAAGGGTGACCGCTCCTTTCCTGTTTCTAACCTCAGCCCAGTCTACCTCAGTTGACGAGTCCCCAAACAGCCTTTCTGCAACTGTAACACTGTCCTTGACCAACAATGCCACACTTCCCCCTGTTTTACCATCTTCACTGTTCTTACTGAAACATCCAAATCCTGGAACCTGCAACAACCATTACTGTCCCTGCTCCATCTATATCTCCGAAATGGCTACAACATCGAAGTCCCAGGTACCAATCGATGCTGCACGTTCACCCACCGTATTCCGGATTCTACTGGCGTTGAAGTAGACACCATTCAAACCAACGTCTTGCTTGCTGGTGCTCCATCTATATCTCCGAAATGGCTACAACATCGAAGTCCCAGGTACCAACCTATGCTGCAAGTTCACCCACCTTATTCCGGGTGCTCCTGGCGTTGAAGTAGACACCATTCAAACCAACGTCTTGCTTGCTGGTGCCATTTTGTGTCCCTGAACCTTGATTTCGGATCTCCTTTCTTTCAACCTCTTCTATACTCGAACTACAATTTTGGTTCCCATCCCCCTGCTGGGTAAGTTTAAATCCAATCCAATAGCCTTAACGAATTCCCCTCCCCCACCGCAGGATATTGGTACTCCTCTGGTTCAAACGAAGACCATCTTGCTTGTAGAGGTCCTACCTACCCCAGAAAGAACCCGAATTATCCAACAGTCCAAAACCCTCTCTCCTGCACCATCCCTGTAGCCACATGTTCAACCCCTCTCTCTCCCTATTCCTCATCTCACTAGCACGTGGAACTGGCAACAAACCAGAGACAAAAAACTCTGTTCGTCCTGGCTCTAAGCTTCCATCCTAGCTCCCTGAATTTCTACCTTAAATTCCCATCTCTCTTCCTACCTATGTCGTTGGTGCCTATGTGGACCACGACTTGGGGCTGCTCCCATTCCCCCTTAAGGATATCAAAAGCACAATCAGATACATCACGAACCCTGGCACCTGGGAAGCAATGCACCAACCGTGAGTTTCTCTCGTCCCCACAGAACCTATCTGTCCCGCTAACTATGGCGTCTCCAATGACTACTGCTCTGTTCCCCTTCTCCCTTCCCTTCTGAGCATCAGGGACAGACTCTGTGCCAGAGCTCTGTGCCCCACTGCTTTCCCCTGGTAAGTCGTTCCAAGCCGTAAGAAATGCGATAATAGTCAGGATGAATGCGTGGCTTGTGAAATGATAAATTAGGAAGGGGTTCAGATTTTTGGGACATTGGTATTGGTTTTCGCGGAGGTGAAACAATTACAAACTCGATGGTCTAAGCCTAGGCCGGACTGGAGCAGTTCCTTTGGCAGCCCTGTTAATGATATTTTCTGTCACTTTACTTTTAATCGAGTGTGGACTGATAGAGGGAAATTTTCTGGGTTGGATTTCACCTGTGATTTTGTGTTGAACATCCCTGGGCAATGTTCCACATTGTCGGTCGATGCCAGTGCTGGAGCGGTACTTGGCTTGGTGGGTGGCAAGTTCTGGAGCACAAGCTAACAGTATTATTGCCAGAATGTTAGCAGGGCCCGTAGCCTTTACACTATTTGTCCACTACTTGACATTACTCAAACTAAATTGAACTGGCTTAAAGCTCACATCTGTGACGTAAGGAACCACTGGAGAAGGCTGAGATGGATCATCTCATTTTGCATCTGGTTGGACAGACAATTCGCTATGAAAGTGAGGGATATAAATTGCAAGATTTGGGGTCGTGGATGACAGATGAAATTGTGACAGCAGCTAAGAGGAAAATTGAAGCATATATGAGGTCGAGGTGAAGGAAAACAGACGAACCTTTGGAAGCATATCGGGAATTTAGGACTAATTTGCAATGAGGACTGAAAACGTCAAACCAGGGTTGCGAAAAATCCCAAAAGCTTTTATTCGTGTATAAGGAGCAAGAGGGAAACTAGAGAAAGGGTTGGCACACTCAAGGACAAAGGAGCGAAGTTTTGAATGGAGTGCGAGCAAATTGGTGAGATTCTTATTGAGTGCTTTGCAACGGTATTCACCGAGGAGAGGGACATGATGGTTGTTGAGTTTAGGAATCGCTGTTTGATTACTCTCACGCAAGTTGGGATGAGTGGGGAGGAGAGGTATTGGGTATTATAAAAGACATTAAGGTGGATGATTCCCCAGTCCTGCTGGGATCCAGCCCAGGCTACTGAGGGAGGCAAGAGCAAAAATAACTGGGGCCTTCACAGATGTCTTTCCAGCACCCATGAACACAGGTGATATCGCAGAGGGCTGGAGAATTGTTAACATGTTCCCCTTGCTTAAGAAGTGTCGCAAAGATAATTCAGGTAAGTATAGAGTGATGAGCCTGGTGTCAGTGGTAGGGATGCTGCTGTAGAAGATAGTGAGGGATAGAATGTTTTATCATTTGGAAGAAGATCGGATTATCAGTGATAGGCAGCATGGTTTTTTGCAGGGAAGGTCATGTGTCACCAAATTAACAGTATACTTTGAGGAGGGAACAATGTTAATTGATGAGGGAAGGGTGTAGACGCCATATGCATGCGTTTCAGTAAAGCGTTTGATAAGAGTCGCTGTAGTAGGACGATGGAGAAATTGAAGTTGCATGGAGTGCAGGGTCTATTGTCTTTCTGGACAGCAGGAGTCAGAGTAGTCGTGGAAGGGAGTTTTTCAAAATGGATAACTGTGGCTAGTGTTGCTCCACTGGGATCCATGCTGAGACCACTGTTGTTTGTGATACGCATAAATGATCTGGAGAATGGTATAGGTGATACGATTAGCACGTTTGCAGATGACACTAAGATTGTCAGCAGAGAGCGAAGAGGACTGTCAGGGAACGCAGCAGAATATAGATAGATTGGAGATTTGGCCAGAGAAGTGTGAGAAGGAGTTCAATATAGGCAAATGCGAGGTGATGCATTCTGGAAGATCTAATTCGAGAGCGAAATGCATGATAAATGGAAAAGCCCTGATAACATTTGTTGTTCGGAGAGACCTGGGCTTTCAGGTCCCTTGTACCCTGAAGTTGGCAATGCAGGTCGATGAAGTGGCCAAAGAGATATATGGCATAAGTTCGACGGGGTATTGAGTACAAAAGTTGGTGAATCATATTTCAGTTCTTGGACTTTATTTCGGCCACGTTTTGAATACTGCATGCAGTTCTGGTCGCCGCATTATCAAACGTTATGGATGCGATGGCAAGGGGCAGAGGAGTTCCACCAGGATATTGTTGGTATGGAGAGCACGAGCGATGAAGACGGGTTGAGTAGATTGGGATTATTTTTATTAGAAAGACAAAAGTTGAGTGGAGTCTACGATATGTTGAGAGGTATAGACAGGGAGGATAGTAAAATGATTTTACGCAGAATGGGGAGCTCCATTAATCGTGTTCACGAGTTCAAAGTGAGAGGGGAAATATTTTTAGGAAATATGCGTGGAGCGTTCTTTATGCAGAAGGTGGTGGGAACCCGGAATGTGTTGCCAGTGGAGGTCATAGAGGCGGGCACGATGGCGTCATTTAAGATATATCTCGACAGATACATGCATGGGTTGGGAGCAGAGGCATACAAATCCTTGGAAAACAGCTGACAGGTTCTACAGAGGATTTAGATCATCGGAGGTCTGGAGGGTCGAAGGGCCTGCTCCTGTCGTGTAATTTGCCAAATTCTTTATTCTTTGAAGCAGTGTCGAGATTGGGTCACATGCTGTTGCTTGGGGCAGAACCAATCTCCAGTCATTTGTGAGGAGCACAGAGGAGAATGTTTTCAAAGGACGTTTGATGAAAAAAAGTGGGGAGGTTTCAATACCGTTGCTAGGGTATCAGAGGGATCGGTTCACAGGCAGTTGCTACGGGTACAGAGTGGGAATTGGTTCACAGGCTGTAGCTAGGGACACATAGTAGGAATCCTAGCAAGGGCCTTTGAACCCATCCCCACTCTGTTCTCCTAACGACAGCCAGTGAGCCAACTCCCACAGTTTCCCCACAACAATTTCGACTCAATGCATGCGATCCACATGTGAATATCAATACATTTCTTGGTGCGATCCACATGTGAATATCAATACATTTCTTGGAACACCGATTTAAATACTGACAGTCTCCCCAGGACATCCAGAAATACCTCACATTACCCAGGCTCTCCCTGTGACAACTGAGACCTCCCGGGACGCACTTGTAACGACCAACACATTCCTCGGGAACCCCCCCCCCCCCCCAAGCCAAATGCTGACGCAGATTCCAAATTTCAGGTAAATGCTGGCACACTCCATGGGATACCATGCAAATTCTAACACTCTCCGTGGGACTCCCACGTAAATATACACACTCTGCATAGGGCATCCGCTGTAAATACCATCACACACCCCAGGACTCACATGTAAATGAGGACAGGCTCCCTGGGAACACCCCTGTAAATACCAACACACTCCTTGACACCCAGCCTGCTAATACAGACACACTCCGTCGGGCCACCCTCTAAATAACAACACAGTCCCGAAGACACCTTGCAAATGTTGACATACTCCCTGTGGCCCTCCAGAAATACCGACCCTCTGCTCCGTACCCCACACACGAAAATACCGACACACATCTCTGGGGCAACGCCATATCTAAAGACACGCTCACCAGCACTCTCTGCAAGTACTGACAAGATAGAACCTAGAACAGAGAACAATGCAGTGCAGTACGGGCCCTTCGGCCCTCGATGTTGTGCCGACCTTTGAACTACTCTCGGCTCGTCCTCCTACACTAACCCATCATCGTCCACGTGCTTATCCAATGAGTGTTTCAATCTCCCTGATGTGGCTAAGTTAACCGCATTGGCAGACATGTAAGCCAAGCTTACAACTCTCTCAGAAAGTTCCTGCCTCTGACATCTGTCTTAAATCTATCATCCATCAATTTGTAGTTATGTCCCCTAGTACAACCTGAGGTCATCATCCTAAGCAAAACATTTCCACTGTTACGATATCTCATACTCTGATCATCTTTTATGTCTCTATCAAATGCACTCTAAGCCTTCATCTTTTCAATGAGAACAGATCCAAGTCTCTCAAGCTTTCCTCACAAGACCTTCCCTCCAGACCAGGCAACATTCTGGTAAATCTGCCCTTCACCTTTTCCATTCCTTCACATCCTTCCCGAAATATAGGGACCAGAATTGTGCACAGTTTTCCAGGTGTGGCCGCACGAGTGTTTTGTATATTTGCAGCATGATATTGTGGCTCTGGAACTCAATCTCTCTACCAATGGACTCTAACACACCGACTGCCTTCTCAACAGCACTAAACATCTGGGTGGCAACTTTCAGGGATCTATGTACATGGACACCAAGATCACTCTGCACATCCACATTACCAATAATGTTTCCACATACCCCGTAGTCATTCTTCCTGTTATTCTTCACAAAGAGCATCACCTCACATTTAGATGGATTGAACGCCAGTTTCCACCTTTCACCCAATTCTGCAGTTTATACAAGTCCCCCGCAACCTGTAACATGCTTCCAAAGTGTCCACTGCTCCAACGATCTTAGTGTCATCTGCAAATTTACTGATCCATCCACTTCTGCCTGCCTCTAAGTAATTTATAAAAATGACAAACAGCAATGATCCCAAAACAGATCCTTGTGGTACTCCACCAGTAACCAACCTCCAGGCTGAATATTTTCCATCAACCACCAATCGCTGCTTGTTTTCAGAAAGCCAGATTCTAATCGGAACTGTTAAATCACTTTCAATCCCATGCTTGTACATCGTCTCCAACAGCCTACCATATGGAATATTATAAAAGGCATTACTGAAGTCTATGTATACCACATCAACTGCCCTACCTTCATCTTCATGCTTAGTTACCTTCTGAAAAAAATCTCAGTGAGGTTTGTGAGACACGACCTGCCCTTGACAAAACCATGTTAACTATCTGATATAAAATTGTTGCTTGCTAGATGACGATAAATCTTATCTCTTATATTCCTTTCCAAACCTTCCTTACATCAGAAATAAGACTCACTGGTCTCTAATTACCTGGGGCATCTCTACTGCCCTTCTTTGGCAATGGCATAACATGCAATCCTCCAATCATCTGGTACTAAACCTGTAGACAACGACAACTCTAATATCAAAGCCAATGGCTCTGCTATCTCGTCTCTAGCTTCCTAGAGAATCCTCCGATAAATCCCATCTGGCCCAGGGGACTTGTCTACTTTCACTCCTTCTCGAAATGATAACACAAATTCGTAACTAACCTCGATCCTTTCTAATCTAACATCGCGAATCTCAGTCTTCTCCTCTGCAATATTCTCCTTTACCTAAGTGAATCCCGATGAGAAATGTTCGTTTAGCATCTCTCCGATCTCCACAGTGTTCACACTCAACTTCCCACTTCTGTCTCTGACTGGCCTTATTCATATCCTAGAGGAGAAAGTGAGGTCTGCAGATGCTGGAGATCAGAGCTGAAAATGTGTTGCTGGAAAAGCGCAGCAGGTCAGGCAGCATCCAGGGAACAGGAGAATCGACGTTTCGGGCATAAGCCCTTCCTGAAGAAGGGCATAAGCCCTTCCTGATGGTGGGCGGCACGGTGGCACAGTGGTTAGCACTGCTGCCTCACAGCGCCAGAGACCCGGGTTCAGTTCCCGCCTCAGGCGACTGACTGTGTGGAGTTTGCACATTCTCCCCGTGTCTGCGTGGGTTTCCTCTGGGTGCTCCGGTTTCCTCCCACAATCCAAAAATGTGCAGGTTAGGTGAATTGGCCATGCTAAATTGCCCGTAGTGTTAGATGCAGGGGTAAATGTAGGGGTATGGGTGGGTGCGCTTCGGCGGGTCGGTGTGGACTGGTTGGGCCGAAGGGCCTGTTTCCACACTGTAAGTAATCTAATCTAAAAAGTAATCTAATCTAATTTTCAGCTATTCATATCCTACTCATCCTTTTATTCCTCACATACCTGTAGAAAACTTTAGTCTTCTCATTTATTCTATTTGCTAAAGTCTGCTCGTGTCCTCCCTTAGCTCGTCTTAACTCTCTCTTTAAATCCTTCCGAGCTGACCCATAACTCTCCATTGCCTCATCTGAACCATCCTGCCTTAACGACACATAAACATCCTTCTGCTTAACAAGAAATGTAATTTCTGCAGTAAACCATGGTTTCCTTACCTTATCACTTCCTCCTTGCCTAACAGGAACATAACTATCAAGGACATGCAATATCTGTTCCTTCAACCAGCTCCACATTTCTATTGTCTGCATCCCATGCATTTTGCTAACACATGCTATGCGTCCTAATTCTTGCCTTTTCGCATTATAATTGCCCTTGCCCCATCGATAACACTTAGCCTGTAGCATGCACGTCTCTCTTCCCATCGCTTAACTAAACGCAACTGAATTATGGTCACTCTCTCCAAAGTGTTCACCTACAACTGAATCAAACATCTGGCCTGGTTCATTACCAAGCACCAGGTTCAGTGTGGCCTCCTCTCTTTTCGGCCCTTCGACATTCTGTGTCAGAAACTCTCCTGTACACATTGGACAAAAAACTGAACAATCCGTTTTTCTGGAGGTGCAGCATTTCCAGTCAATGTTGGGGAAGTTAAAGTCCCCCATAATGACCACGCTTTTCCTTTCACTCCTACCCAGAATAATTTTGCCAATCCTCTCTTCCACCTCCTTGGAAATCTGTGGAGCACTATTAAAAAATCCAACAATGTGACTGCTTCGCTCCTGATTCTAACAGCGGGATCCCCTTGTAACTAGGAGAAAGTGAGGTCTGCAGATGCTGGAGATCAAAGTTGAAACTTTATTGCTGGAACAGTACAGCAGGTCAGGCAGCATCCAGGGAACAGGAGATTCGACGTTTCGGGCACAGGCCTTCTTCAGGATTCCTGAAGAAGGGCCTGTGCCCGAAACGTCGAATCTCCTGTTCCCTGGATGCTGCCTGACCTGCTGTGCTGTTCCAGTAATAAAGTTCCCCTTGTAACTACCAACACATCATTCCCGTGATTCAGCCTGTAAGTAGGGACACTCTTTCCGGGACACTCCCTCTCAATACCGACACACTCCCTGGGAACCCCTTCTAAATACCGACACACTCCCCGAGACCTCCTGCACGTGCTGACACACTCCACGGGGCAGGCCATAAATACCACCAAACACCCGGGGATCCACCTGTTAAAAAAAAAGAAACACTCCAATGGAAAACCGCTGTAAGTACTGAAAATCTCCCCAGAAACCTCCTGCAAATACTGACACAATCCCCGGGACCCCACATGTAAATACGGACACAGTCCCCGGGGCCCCCACTGTAATTAGGGACACACTCCCTGGGAGGTAACTGTAAGTACCGACACACTCCCCAGGACCCCTATAAATGCTGACACATTCACTGGTGCCCCCCTCTGAATATAGACACACCCATTTGTAACCTCCTGTAATTACCAACATAGTCACTGGAACCCCCACTTTTATACAGACAGACTCCCTGGGACCCTCGCTCCCAGCAACACCACCTGAAAATACGATCACTCTCGCCATGACACCTTGTAATTACTGACATGCGCCTGGGACCCTCCCTGCAAGTACGGACCCACATTCTGGGTTCCCCTTTTCAATACTGACAGACTCTCCAGGACACACTCTGTAGATACCAACACACTCCCCGAAACTGCCCATCGTAAATAACAACACACTCTTTGGGAACCACTTGTAAATGACGACATACTCGCAGAAAGCCCACTGCAAATACCGACAGACTCACCAGAACCTATCTGTAAGTATAGACAAATCAACGCCCCCTAAAAAGTGCTGACATATTCCCTGGGTTCCTTCTGTAATACCGACACGCTCCCTGGTACCTCCCCTGTAAATACAGACACACTCCTGGCACTTTCCGGCAGAAAAAAATCACTGACGCATTCCATGGACTCTCCCTGGAATACCGATACACTCTCTGGTAACTGCCCTTTAAATACAGATACACTCCTCAGGACGCCGTTTGTAAATACTGACACACATCTTGCAAAACGTCTTTGATTACTGACACACTCCTCGTGACCCACTTGTAAATAACGACACATTCACCAGGTCCACACCGTAAATGCTAACACGCTTTCTGCATCCCAATGTTAGTACTGCCACACTCCCCAGGAGACCTCTCTAAATACTGAAACACTCCCTGAGACTCCCTGTATTTACAGGCAGACTCCCCAGGACACAGCCTTTAATTGCGGACACATTCCCTGGGACGCCCCTGTAACTACTGAAACACTTCCGGGGAACACCTTGTAAATATCCACACACTCACCAAGTCCCGCTGAAATTCCGTGCGACCACCCACTAAATAACAACACAATCCCTGAGACACCCTGTAAATGCTGACACATTCCATGGGACTCCCTGTAAGTACTGAGAGTCTCCCTGGCACCCCTCTCCAGTAAATAACGGCATACTCTCCGGGTCCCTCTGTAAACACGGACACACTCCCTGTGACCCACTTTGTATATACCTCCCAGGACCTCCACTTCAGTACCGACGCAATCCCCAGGAACCCATCTGGTACATGCAACCACACTCCCAGGGAATGTCTGCAAATACAGACGCAGTCCACCGGAAACCCTTGTAAGTACCAACGCAATTCCATTGCTCCCCCTGCAATATTGACACCCTCTCCTGGAGCCCCCACTTTAAATAGAGGCACACTCTGCAAGACCCTCTGTCAGTGCTGACACACCCCCGGGACACCCTGTAAACACTAACATACTCCCTCAACCCCATCTAAATACCGATACACTCCCCATGACACCCCATAAATACTGTCACGCCACTGGGATCCCCCGTAAATACTGACACAAACTCACGAGCCGCCACTGTAAAAACCGACATACTCCATGACCCCACATACAAATATGGACAAACTCCCGGGTACCCCAACAGTAAACACGGACTGTAAAAACTCCCCTGTAAAAACAGTCACACTCCCCGAGAACGACCTTACATACTGAGACACTCCTTGTGACCATCCTGCAAATGCAGACACTCTCCCTGTGACCCCTGCTTAATACCAACACAGCGCACCCCGCAGGGGCCAGCCCCCAGTAAATACCAACGCACTCTGCAGAACACCCCGTGTAAATACCGACAGAATCCCTTGGACACTCTTCTAAACGCTAATATACTCTGCGTCACCAACATGTAAATAGCAACACTCCTTGGGTCCCACTTGTAAATACCGACACATTCTCCAGTATCCCCTTCTAAAGGCCAACACATTTGCTGGAACCCCCCCTCCTGTAAATATCGACACACTTCCTGGGATCCACCCTGTAAATATAATATAATAGACAGTAGATGCAGGAGTATGCCATTCTGCCCTTCCAGCCAGCACCACTATTCATTATGATCATGGCTGATCATCCTCAATCAGTATCCTGTTCCTGCCTTATCCTCATAACCCTTGATTCCACTCGCCTTAAGAGCTCTATCCAACTCTTTCGCGAAAGTATCCAGAGGCTTGTCCTCCACATGCGGGCTCACGCCCTGGGAAACTCTTCTAAATAACAACACACTCCTCTAAATTCGAAAGCACTTCCCCAGAAACCACTCCTGGTAAATACCGACACCCCCCCGGGATCCAAATTGCACACACGGACACTCGCCAGGACAGCCTGGGAACAGAGACGCACTGCCCTGAGCCCTCTTGTAAGTACTGACACCTCCCCAGAGAGACCCCACTGCAAATGCTGACACACTCGCTTGGATCTCTCCTTTAAATACAGATCACTCCGTAGAACCTCTGCTGTAAATGCAGATACAGTCCCCGGTACCCCCCTGTAATTAACAACACATTCTCTGGTACCCCGCACAACGTATATTCAACCGGGACCCCCTGACATTCAACCGGGACCCCCTGCATATGCTGACACACTCCCGGGATCCCCACAGTAAATGCCGACACAGAGCCAGGGACTCCCACTGTAAATAGTGGCATAGTCTCCAGATCGCCCCTCCCCCACTAAATACTTACACACAGCTCAAAAGCCTGTGTAAATGCTGACATGCTCCTTGGGAACCCTTGTTAGTTCTGACACACTTTGCGGGAGCAGACTGGAATAGTGACACACTCCCGGGAAACCCTTTATAAATGCTGACACATTCCCAGGTACGCCCACTGTAAAACTTGATATACTCCCCGAAACCTTCCCCGTAATCGTGGACCAATTCCCTGGGACCCCACCAGTAAAGACCGACACACTCCTTATAACTCTCTGTAAATATCGACACAGCCCTCGAGACCCCACGTAAACGGTGACACACTCTCCAAGGGTCCCTTGTAAATACTGAAACACTCCCTGGGACCTCGTCTGTCAATGCCACTGTCCCCGCCCCCCTGCAAACACCAAAACACTCCCAGGGAAGCTCTGTATATAGCGACACACTTCCTGATACTGCCTGTAAATACCGACACACTCCCCAAGGTCCCACTGTAAATAACGACACACTTATTGAGACCCCTATCTAAATACTGACACTCCCCAGGAGCCCCCTGTAAGTACTGACACATTCTCCGGGATCCCACTGTAAATATCATCACACTCCCTGAGAAGGTCAGTAAATACCCACAGACTTCCCGTGACACCCCCTGTGTATAAAAGAGCACTCACCATGCCTCACCCTGGCTGTGCCCTCCCAGGTAAATGGAACAAAGAACAAAGAAAATTTACAGCACAGCAACAGGCCCTTCAGCCGTTCAAGCCTGACCCAATCCAAATCCTGCATATGTCGATATCCATTGCCCAATTCTGCAGCATGTGTATTCCTCTGCTCCTCACCTACTCATGCATCTGTCCAGAGGCACCTTAAATGAATCTACCATACCTGCCTCTACTACCTCTGCTGGCAAAGCGTTCCATCTACCACCCTCTTGTGGGTGGCACAGGGGCTCAGTGGTCAGCACTGCTGTCTCATAGCACCAGGGACTCAGGTTCGATTCCAGCCTCAGGCGACTGTGTGTGTGCAGTTTGCGCATTGCCCCGGTGTCTGCGTGGGTTTGCTACGGGTACTCATACATATGGATGAGTAAGTGCCACTTTACTGTGGCGCCGTGGCTTAGTTGGTTAAAGCGCTTGTCTAGTAAACAGGAGATCTTGGCTTCAACTCCCAGCGGTGCCTACTTGTTGCGTTCATTTTTGGGCTTGGTGTTTCAAGTCTTTGCGAAAGTAACTCAGCGTCTTGAACTTTCACCCTGTTAAGATTTGGTGATCCAGGTTAAGTTCCAACAATGAATGCCATGTTTTTTTTTATATATTCCGAACTATTACTTATGTCTGTGGTTTCTCTCCATTCTTCCACAAGCACTTCTGCTTCTCCTCCTCTTTTATTCCCCCGTATAAAAGGGAGGAGACGCTGCAGATTTGCCGGGGAGTTTTGTGGTAATGGCAGAGATACCACCAGGTGATCACTCTCATTCTCTGATGTCACCGTTCATACATTTAAACCAAAAATATATACATCGTTGTGCTTCTTTATTTGCAGTGTAATTGCTTTTTTTCCTGGTGGATGAGGAATTCTATTTTGAATTCGAAACAGTCATAATTGTTTGAGGAAGAAGTGTCGCCTTGCCTGGTTTGAAGTGACAGACACATTATCCAGAGAATGTGAGCCCAGTTCAACGCACTCCAGTCAGTGGGCAAAAAGCCTCTCAGCAGCTGCACACACAAATTGTCTCGAAATGTCAGACTTTTCATAGAGCCGAAATAGGTAAAGAGCTGTATGGACAGGCAGAGTGTCGTAGAATGTGTAACAAGAAGAGGGTGAGATGGATGCGCAGAGACAAAGAGAGACGTATGGAGACACATGCTGAGTTAGACACTCAAATGACCAATTCTCCATTCGAAATTGCTGCAAACTGAGAGAAAGGAAACGAAAGAAGGCAATGATTTAAGCACAGCCTTTCACCAGCTGAGAGCAACGGAAACAGCATTATAGTCAATAAAGTCCTTTTGAATTTGTAAAGGTGACGGTTGTCTGTCATTGAGATATTTTGATAAAAATCCTCATTCAATGGATAAGACTGATAATTTTCCCAGCATTATAATGTAGAAATGTATAAGTAACGGGTTTCTGTCGATCTAAAACTTTAACTCAGTTTTTCTCCACAGATTCTGTCAGGCCTGCTGAGTTTCTTCAACAATTCATGTCTTTGGTTCAGATTTACATTATCAAAGAAAAATTAAAATCAATATTCTGTTGATCGCCTCATTTTTAAAACCCATCAGAAAATAAAACTGGTTACACTCTCAGACACAAATATACACTACACCGACTATGCACATGCAAACAAGCAAAACCACTTTCAAATTTAGGCCGTGGCAGACCCAAGACCGAACGTCTCTGTATCGTATTCGAGTCTAAACAATGCATTGGGAATTCACGTTTTCGCGACCTGCCAAATGCACAACTGTCAAATTGACTGGCTGTAACAACAAGCTCCATCGAAACAGCCTGTCCTTGGCAGAGTGAGAGCGGGAGAATAATATTGATTCACAGATGCGTTTTCAACTACAAATTCACTCTGTCATCACGACTACGTTATTACATCTCAGGAACAGTACCTGACTGTACCGCACATTAGCAGAAAGTGATAACTTTCGATACTGGAGATCAAAGTCTATAAGTGTAGCACTTGGAAATCACAGCCTGTCAGGTAACATCTGAGGAGCGGGGAATCGATGATTCAAGCATTCCTGATGAACATCTTGTACGCGAAACATCGAATTTCCTGCTCCCCGGATGCTGCTTGACCAGCACCACACTTTTTGACTCTGTTCCCACCTCAGCTAATGTGCTTCGGAAAATTGATGATGAACTTGCCAGCATTCAGTTTGAATCTTCTATCACATGTTTGACAGCTTGCAACATTCCATTCCTCATAAAACGCAGATCATTCAAATTACTAAATAAAGATGAACTGTGGATGCAGGAAATCTAAAACACAAGCATAATTGCTGGAGAAACTCTGCATTCTCTGATATCAACTGAATATTTGAACATTAAACTGTGAACAGGAAAAGAGAAAGCTGCAATTTGATAACTGCAACACTTCGCTTCTCCAAAAAAAGACATCATGAAATGCAGTGTTTCGATAAGGCTGTCACCGTCTCAAGTACTGATAGGAGTGGGGAAATAAATGTTGGCCCAGTCGTTGCTGAACAAATGAATAAAAAGACTTATTGCGTTCCTAATCAGTTGCTCCCCCGGCAGATCTTGTTAATGTGATTCACAAAACTGGACAGCCAAGTCCCTGTGTATTTCAGAGTCCTGTAATATCTAATTTATTGAATGTTCCTGCGAACATCTCATTCTCCACTTCATACTGCATTGGTCAATATTTTGCTCACAAACGTCCTCATCTCGACATCACTCATTTTTTATATCCTTAACGTTCTCTTCACGGTTTACCTTTCAAACGATTTTCCCAAATACATGCCCATTTTTTTTTAAATCGAAGACTAAGCTGAGATGATGTCTTTTGGAAATCCAAATATCTCTCTATCACACTTTGTCCGTTGTTTAGTGTGTCCGTGTGAAACGCGTTAAACTTGTGCCCTCTCGTTTTGAATTCCACCATCCTGGGTAAAAACAAGGCCTAGGCCAGTCACTGATCCAACCCCAATCATGATGTTATAAACGTCTAGAAGTTTACACACCATCCTGGTACACTGCTGGGAAAAGCCCCTGCTGAAACACTCTCTCCTGACAACTCAAGCTGTCTCGACACTGTAACATCCTTTTAAATCTTTTCTGCACTCTGTCAAGTTTTAGAATATATTTCCTGTTGAAGGTGATCAGAATTGTCAGCAGTATTCTAACTGTGGCTCCACTAATGTTCTGTACAGCCAGAACATGACGTGAACTTCAATAATCAATGTTCTGACTAATGAAGGCAAGCGTGCCAAATGCTTTCTTCACAAACTTTTCTACATATGACACCTATTTTCCTGCTCTCATAATCTTTGTCTTGACTTATAGAGTCGTGCTTGTCTTCTTAACTACTATATTCTGCTGCCTTCACAAATCTGTGGACCCACATGCAAAGTCACTCTGTTCCTTTGGGTTTCCCAGTGCCCTACCGTTCTTTGAGTACTTCCATGACGTGTTACTTACAAAATTCATCGCCTGATGTTTTTATTGTTATTTTCAGCTCCCCCCATCTGCCCATTTGACAAATTCACCTCTGAAATCCTGGAACCTAAGACCTTCTTCCTCACTGTTAACCACTTTGCCAATCTTCATATCCTCCTCAAAATTTCTTATCATTTCCCCAACATTTTTTCTGTATTGTTTATGTGCAATCACAAGCATTAAGGGACACAACATTGATCCTTGCGGTACACCACTGAATACCAGTTCCCCGTCTCAGAAACAGCACCTTCCTTTGTCTCCAATCACCCAAATAAGTTTGGATCCAACTTACCACGTGACGCTGTATCCCTTTTATAATAACCCTGTTACCAGTCTCCGTTGTGGGAACTTGTCAAAGGCTTTTTAAATCCTCATAAACTAAATCAATTTAACTATCCTCGTTTACACACCTGATCACTTCCTAAAAAAAAAATAAACCTGATCTGTCAGGCATGAATTCCTCTGACAAAACCATGCTGATTCTCGCTGGTCAAACTTTCTCTGAAGAAGTTGCAATTAATTCTCTCGTTAAGAGGCTTCTCCAAAAGTTTCCCTACATGTGATGTTCGACTCACTGCTCTGTAACTTGCTGCATTATCTTCGCCAGCCTTATTGAAACTGGAACCACGTTAGTAGTCCTGAAATCCTCTAACCACTCCCAGGAGTCCAAAAAGGAATGTAAAACATTGGTCAGAACACGTGTAATTTTCTCTCTCGTCTCACAAAGCAACGTGAGACACAACCCCATTCCCATCTCCCCTTTGCCCAATTTTAGCCTGTCAAAACCTCCAATACCGTCTCAGTCGCGATGTGAAACGGCTCAGAAAACTCTCAGTCCCTCGTCCTTGCATTCTGTACCCATATATTACCACACAAGGACTGTTCCCCGGCTGCATATGTAAGGTGATTCACTCAGTTATCCCATTTACTGACACAACTGTACTATCATACTGGAGGGAGATCATTCAGGTATTAAAAGTGGAAAAAACTGTTTCAGCCTTTGCGCCTGTAAATCCTTTAGCTTTGATAACCAATGGCACATTGTCACAGTGAGAAAGGGGTTTAGTGTTATCTATCTGAAAAATAAGTCACTGAGTTCCACCTCCTGCAGAAACTCCAGTCTGTTCAGATTTGGCATGAGTTTTTTTCTCTCTCTCTCTTTCTGTTGTTGATCGCATTCAAAATAGAACTGGGTGACAAATCCCATACAAATGATTGCTGCATTAATAGGCCTAAGACGTTGATGCCTATGGCTCACATTGCAATAGGAAGAATCGACAAGATAAGTTTTGAAAAGGAACAGAGTACTGTCTTCAGTGCAGAGGATCATTGAGCACGGACGATCTCAGGCTACCAAAAGGACACACGCACGACGTTTGTTCCTCGAACATTCACCGTGTCAGGTGGCCTGAGACAGAGATGTGCGCCAAGGAACCGGTTCAAAAGCAGAATGTGCTGGAACAGCTTAGCAGGTTTGGCAGCATCTGAGAAGAGAAATAAGAGTTAGCAGTTCCGGTCCAGTGACCCTTCCTCTGAACTGATGGTACCTAAGAAATGTTGACATATCTGCAAAGATAGGGTGATGGGGTTGGGGTAAGAAGTAAACGGTAGGTTAGTATAGAACTCAAAGAGAGAGAAGATGAATTGGGAAAACTAATGGATAATGATCAAGCTGAGAGAGTGAGTAGCTTTTTATGGAGACTGTTCGTGACGAAACATAGATAGTGTGTAATGGCTGCATATGTGATGGCAAGGAGTGATGTCTGAGGTCGAGGGCAAGGAGATGAATGAGTTCAGGACGTAAAGGTATTGAAATTGATGGTGTCTGGAGGGCTGCAGCATCCCCAAATGGAAAATGAGATGTTGTTCTTCACGCATATACTGAACATCTCCGCAAAACTGCAGTAAGCCTGAGACAGAGATTTTGGCCAAGGAACGGGCTGGTCCGCTAATGGGCGGGGAAGTGGTAGTTTAGGGTCTTTCCTGAAGATAGAACTTGGATTTTCTGAAAAGCAGTCACTCAGTCCACACTTCATTTCCCAAGATAGTGGAGACAACATAGCGAGAAGTGAATGTAGGAGACAGTTTTGTGCGAAGTGCAGGCAAAGTGTTTCTTCACCTGGAAGATGTGTTTGGGCCCTTGGATACTGAGGAGGGAGGACGTAAATGGACAGTTGAGGAGAAACAAGATGTTAAAAGGAAGGATTATTCAGGAGATGTTATGAGAGATGTTGGAAATCATGAAGCTAAGACAGCTTGCATGAAGACATTTTACCAAATGATTGTAGCAATTGGAACAAGGTTGACGATTTAATGACACAAATCATTATGAATTAATATGTTTTAGTAGCCATTACGGAGACATGGTTACGGGGTGGTCATGACTGGGAGTTAAATATCCGGGGTTTTCGGACTTTTCTGAAGGACAGACAGGAGAGTCTGATATTCAAAGACAACTTCAACGTGGTACTGTGAGATGGTATAGGTTCGATAGAGAATGGGTTTGAATCCATTTTGTTGGAAATTATACATTCTAAGAAGAAACTTTCACTGATAGGCGGAGTCTGTAGACCACCAAATAAACGATTACATTGGGGAGTTGAATATATTAAAGAAATAAGTAATGCTAGTCAAAATGGGCCGGTTATTAACTTTGGGGATTTTAATCGACATGTAGATTGGTCGAACTAGCCCAATCTGTGTTGCCTTGAGGAGGACGTTGTTGGATTTAATCGTGATGGTTTTCCTGAACAAGATGTCAATGAAACGGCGAGGTAGCAACTATTGTCAATCTGGTCCTCTGTAGTGAGACAGGAATAATCAAATACCTAATCGTTAAGGATCTGCTTGGAAGGAGTGATCACAGTATGGTTGTATTGAGAATGCAGATGGAGAGTGTGAAGTTAAAAACCAATGCCAGATTCCTGTGCATGTACAAGGGGCTCTACAATAGAACGAGGAGAGCCTGGCTTAAATAGACTCAAGACAAAAAACAAAGTGGGTCAGCTGATGAGTAGACCTTCCAATTATATTTTTCAAAATGATGAGCAAAGTTTTATTCCAATGTAAAGGAAGGACAGTAAGAAAAGGTGTAATCTGGCACGGTTGTCTCAAGAAATAAGGGAGACTATCAAATTCAAGGAGAAGGCATACAAAGTGGTTAAATCAGCATGAAACTGGAAGATTTGGAAAACTTTCTCGGTCAACAGAATGCCACAACAGTGCTGAAAATAACCGTAAGACAGAACATGAGAAAAAAATACTCGCACAGATTATAGGGACGTTGAGCAGAAGATTCGACAAAAAAAGAGAAAAAGAGTGGTTAAAGTAAACGTTTGTCCTTTAGGCGTTTAGTTATGGGATGTGATGAAATGGCTGAGGCATTGAACAGTTACTTTGTATCGTTCTTCACTGTGGAAGACACTAATACATGCTAGTAATTGAAAAGAGATGGATGTCGGTGAGGACCTGGAAACGATCCTTATTTCGTAAAAGCTAGTTTTGGGAAAACTAATGCAGCTAAGGATAGACAGTCTCCTATCCCTGATGGAATGCATCCCAAGGTGCTAAAAGAGTTGGCGGGGGAAATAACAGGTGTACTGGCGGTAATCTTGCAAATTCGCTGGACTGTGGGGCAATTCGAGCAGATTGGAAAACAATAAATCTGGCGCCACTGTTTAAAAAAAGGAAGGAAGACAAGAGAGGAGCTTTTAGACCCACTAGCTAAACTTCTGTAGGAGAGAAGGTGCTTGAGTCTACTATCACGGAAGGAATAAGAGGTCACTGCGACAGAGATTGATCAGACACAGCACGGATTCATGTAGGGCACGTAATGGTTTGCAAATATATTGGTATTCTATGAAGACATGACGAGTATGGTGGACAACGGGGACTCAGTGAATGTAGTGCACCTGGATTTCCAAAAGACCTTCGTCAAGGTGCGCACAAGAGGCTGATGCATAAGGTAAGGATGCATGGTGTTAGTGGTCGAGGAATGGTTAACTAACAGGAAGCAAAAAGTGGCGATAAATGTGTGACTCAATAATGGGTTTTGGAACTGCAATTATTTACAATTTATATAGATAATTTGTAGTTGGGGACAATGTGTAGCACGTCCAAATTTACAGATGACACGAAAATGAATGGCAGAGGACAGTGTGCAGAGGAATGTGAAACTTTGTCGAGGAAAATAGTTATATTGACTAAGTGGGCAAAGGTTCGGCAGATGAAATGTGAAGTCATCCATTTTGTTAGAGGTTACAGGAGAAAGGGTTATTACTTGTCGACTAAAATGTTGAAGAATGCTTCTGTACATGGGGACGTGGGTGTCCTTGTGCATGAATCACAAAGGTCGGGTCTGCAGGTACAACAAGGAATTAGGAAGGCAAATGGAATGTTGTCTTTCATTACTAAAGGGGGTGAGGTTAAAATAAGAGAGGTTATGTTGCCGCTCTACAGGGTGCTGTTGAGGACATTCCTAGAGTACTGTGAGCAGGTTTGGTCTCATGAGTGGAGAAAGGATGGATTGGCACTGGAAGGTGTGCAGATGGGGTAGACTGGGATAATGCCAGAGATGAGGGGATAGGGTTATGAGGAGAGACTGAGTAGATTGGGATTATATTCATTGAAATTCAGAAGAATTAGGAGAGACCTTATAGAAATATGTACAATTTTGAAGGGAATATGTAAGATAGAAGTAGAAAGGATGTTTCCACTGGCGGGTGAAATTTGGAAAAGAGGGCACAGCCTCAAGATTAGACGGAGCAGGTTCAGCACAGAATTGATAAGGAACTTTTTAATCAAAGGATTGTTACTCTTTGGAATCCTCGTTTCCTGATGAAGGATTTTTTGCATGAAAGATCAATTTTCCTGCTCATCAGATGCTGTCTCACCTGCTACGCGATTTGCAGCATCACACTCTGACCTCTAATCTCCAACATGTGTAGTCTTCACTTTCAAAATTAGAATTCTTTGCCCAGTGAAGAACTTGACACCACTTCAGTAAACGTTTTTAATACCATGATCTTATTTTATAACAATAAAGGAAGTAAGGGTTACAGGGAGAGGACGGGTAAATGGATCTGAGCGCACGAAATGATCAGCCATGAACGTATTGCTTGGCGGAACAGACTCGAAGGGCTGGAGGGCTTACAGCTGCTCCTATTACTGATATTTCATGAAGGCATGTTTCACATCTTCAGCAATTGCAGGGGAAGATTCCGCAGTGCCAGGTGGGGAGGTGTTGGGAGTGAAGGCAGAATGCAC
>NC_057717.1:59355346-59360375 GCF_004010195.1 Chiloscyllium plagiosum | reverse complement strand
GAAGGCTGAGGGGTGCCTTTATAGAGGTTTATGAAATGATGACGGACACGAATAAGATAAATAGAACAGGTATTTCCCCTCTGGTAGTGGCGTACAAAACTAGAAGGCATCGGTCTATGATTAGATTTGAAAGCTCTACAAGGATCCTAAGTGATAACACTTTCACGCAGAGGGTGTTAATTGCATGCAATGAGCTGGCAGAGGAAGTAGTGGAAACTGGAACAATTAAGCATTTAAGAGCCTCCTGGACGTTTCAAAGAGTAAGGAGTATTCAGCGGGATATCGACTGAGTGCTGACAAACGGGAAGAGAACAGGCTAGGGTATCTGTCTGCCTGGCGAATTGGACTGAGTGGTCTGTTTCCTTCGCTCTACATCTGTTTGATTCTGTGACTCTATAATCTAGAATAATCACAAATTGTGTGTCTGAAACATTATCTCAGCTTTACTTCCAACTGATCCTAAAAAAAAAATCATCACCTGCAGGTAAATGTATTGCTTTGCTTCCTGCTTTGCTTAATTGCTTAATTCTCCCCCCATCCGCCCCGAAAATCCAAATTTCACGATAGTTCGACAAATGTGTTGAAACCTATTGGTGTTGGAAGTTGGTGGCTTTTTGTGTCTCGACATATAACTTATTCAGTTAGATGACTGGGCAGTCTTGAAATTACTTCGGATTCTTCACAGTTGAAAATTTGCTTTCAATTGCATGTAAAGCTCAAGCTCCACGAAATCCAAATCCTGCAAAGGAATTAGTGACTTTGGAAAGGCTGCATGCTGTGAGCGGGAGTCGCACCTGCGCAGGGAGACCCCATTAGATTTCAAATCCAACGCCTTAACCTCTCGGCCATCACAGCCGCAGCAACGTTGCCATTTTTCATAGTAAAACAACTGAATTCATGAAATACGGAAGTTGTTGGAAGAACAAATTCTAAAGACCCAAGACTTCGCCAAATCCTTTGCAGAGACCCAGACAAACGTTACCTTAGCAGATTGACAGGCTTTCACCGCAGCCTAGATTCTGACACAGCTGAACGTGTGGGAATGATTCTTCATCGAGGTACAGAGTCACGGATGTACACCACACGAAGAGAGGATCATTGTCTCACTGCGTCCGATCGATTTTGACTCAATTGCTCAGCATCTGGTGCCAATGTAGATATGATGTTGAGTTTTAATATTCATCGAAATACGATATTAGAAATATTGATGCTAAGTCCATAAACACTGGCTACATTCGGAAAAAAAGCTATCGGAATTAGAAAGAATGCAGAACCGATTTACAGGAATGGATCCAGCAATCAATCCGTAAGTTCTGACATCAGGTAATGACCTTGTGAGCACAAGAGAGGAAGATTGACCAAAGATTTGGAACTTGAAATCGTCTTGACGGAATCATTTGCAATGTTTTTGCGTCAGTTCTAGAGTCATCAAGTCCTAGCGCAATACAGCATGAAAAGTGGCCCTTCTCTCCAACTTGAGCATGGTGGACAGATATCCTAAAATAATAGGTCCCATTTGCCAACGTTTAGCCCACATCCCTCTAAACCTTGTTACTCATATATCCATCCAAATTTCATTAAATGTTACAGTTGCATCAGTCTCCATCAATTTCTCCGGCAGCTCATTCTGGACATGACTGAAAAAGTTGCCCCTGACGTCCCTTTTAATCCTTACCCTCTAATTTTAAACTTATGCTTTCTAAATTTTGACTCCCTCACCAGCGGGAAAACACCTTGACTAGTCAACCTATCCATGTTCCTCATGATTTAATAGATAGCAACAATTTGACTTTATCATATTTGTCAGGTGGGCAATGTGTGGAGATTATTTGTCGAAGGTAACAGTTTGAAATCTGATTGATGTAGAAAGTCTGATGTACAGATTTTAGAAATGCACCTTGGAGACGTTTTTAATAAGTCATTGAAGTCTAGTAGCAGTTATAGAAATCTGTTGTGAAAGCTGCAGAAGGGTTTCAGGGCACGAGAAAGAAGCATTATTTCCAATGTATGGTGGCTCAGTTCGACCGCACTTGGAGTACACTATGAGGAATTATAATCCTCAATTTAGGAAAGATATTAATGCCATATGAGGAATACCATGAATGGTGATTAGCCTTGATATCATGGATGAACGTTAATCCTGTGAATTGAAATTGGGCAAATCCGGCCTTTTTTTTAACAGTTTCAAAACAAGAGAGGTAATCTCATTGAGAGTTGCAAAATATTTGAAGAGATAAACAGGGTGGTGCAGTTAAATTTTGTTCCCTCATTGGTGAATCTATAAGCAGGAGAGCACAATTTTAAAATGAAGCATTGTGATTTATGACCAAGATGAGAACTATTGATTTTTGTCTTAGCCTTGAGAAGTCTCGCTCTTCTGCACTGCAGTGAGCCTTGGATATTTGGTCTTTGAATGCATCACTCTCAGCCTGACCCGCCGACACTTACTGCATCACTGTAAATCTGACCCCTCACACTTACTGCCTTAATATCAGCGTGAACCCCTCAAACTTATTGCATCACTATCCATCTGGCACCCTCACGCTTATTGCGCCACATTCACTTCGACACCCTCATTTTGACTGCGTCACTATCGGCCTGACTGCCAAACACTTACTTTGTCACTATCAGTCACGCCATTACACTTCCGATGTTACTGTCACCCTGACTCCTTACACTTACTGTGTCACTATCAGCCTGACTCCATTACACTTATTATGTCAGTGTCACACTGACGCCTCACACTCACCGTGTCACTACAACACTGCCTCCTCAAACTTACTGTGTCACGATCACCTTGACCCCCTCACATTTACTGTGCCACAATCACACTGACTCCTCACACTTACTGCTTCACTATGAGCTTCAACACTCACACTTACGGCGTCACGACCAGCCTGACCCACTCACACTTATCACCTGACAATCAGCATTACTCCCTCAAATTTATTTCATCATTGTCAGCCTGCGGCACTCACACTAACAGCGTCATTAACAGCCTGACCTTTCAAATTTTCTGCGTCACCTCACTCTGACTGCTTCATTATTCCCACGACACCTCTCACGTACTGTATCATTATCAAACTGAACACCGCACGCATACTGCGTCACTATCAGCCTGACCCCCTCATGCTTACTGCGTTGTTATCTCTCTGATCCCCTCAGAATTACTGCGTCACAATCACTCTGGCACCCTCACACTTACTGCATCACTAAAACCCTGACACATGCGCACCTACTGCATTCATATCAGACAACCCCAATCACTAACGGCGTCATTATCTCTCTAACCTGCTCACACTTAATGCGTCACCATCACCTTGACACTCTCTCACTTAATGCGTCAATATCAGCCTGGCCCCCTCATGCTTACTGCATCACTCTCAGCCTGATCCCTTAAAATGTACTGTGTCGCTATCAGACTGACCACTCATACTTACAGCATCACTATCACCTTGACCCCCCACACTTAGTGCATCCAGATCACCCTGATCCTTTCACGCTTCTTGCGTCACCTTCAGCCAGACACTGCACACTATCACTCTGACCTCCTCATACTTGCTGCATCACTATCAAACTATCCCACTCACGCCGTGTGTGTCACTATCACCCTGACAACTCATACTCACTGCACCACTATTATCCTGACTACATCACAATTAGTATATCATTGTCAGCCTGACCCCCTTACGCTTACTGTGTCACTATCAACCTGTCCCCTCACACTTCCTGTGTCACTCTCAACCTGACACCCTCAAAGTGTCTGCGTCACTATCACCCGGAACACGTCACACTTACTGCATGGGTGCCTACCTGAAACCTCACACTTACTGCGTCACTATCATCCTGTGCCGCTCACACTTACTGCGTCACTCGCACACCAACACTCTCACCCTTACTACGTCACTATCGGCCTGATACCTCATACGTACTGCATCATTATTAGCCTGACCCGCTCACACGTTTTGCGTCACTAATACCCTGACCCCCTCACAATGGCTGTGTCACTATCAGCCTGACACCCTCACTATCATGCTGACCAAGCTCACAATTAATGCATTACTATCAACCTGACCACCTCACACTTTCTCTGTCATTATCACCCTGACCCTTTCACACGTAATACGTCACTGTCACACTGAGACACTCACATTTTCTGCGTCGTTATCAGCCGGACCCGCAGCACACAGCATCACTATCAACCTGGCCGCTCACACCGCATGCCTCAATATCAGCGTGAACCCCTCACACTTACTGCATCACTGTCCATCTGCCATCCTCACACTTACTGCACCAGTTTCATCTTGACATCCTCATGTTCAGTGCGTCACTATCAGCCTGACAGCCACACACTTATTGCGTCACTACCAGTGACGCCCTCGCACTTCCTATGTTACCATCACTCTCACTCCTCCAACCGTGATTCGGAGATGCCGCTGTTGGACTGGGGTGTACAAAGTTAAAAATCACACAACACCAGGTTATAGTCCAATAGGTTTAATTGGAAGCACACTAGCTTTCGGAGCAACGCTCCTTCATCAGGTGATTGTGGAGGGCTCGATCGTAACACAGAATTTATAGCAAAAATTTGCAGTGTGATATAACTGAAATTATACATTGAAGAATTAATTGTCTGTTAAGCCTTTCATCTGTTAGAATACAGTGATAGTTTCACTTCTTTCATGTGTAAATCACAAAACCTTTTTTTGTTTAAAGTTGCATTCTCGGGTTAGCATTCTCAGGACAGGCAGCAGAGAAAAGTGGCCGAGCAGAGGCTGATAGTTAAGTTCAGTACCCATAGGGAGGGCCTCAACCGGGACCTTGGGTTCATGTCACATTACAGATGACCACCATTGCACTACACACACACACAGATACACACGGACACACATACGCGCACACAGACACTCCCACACACCCTTACAGACACACACACTCCCACATTCACCCCCTCACAGACTGAAGACACTCTGCACTCACCACACACACACACTCAACCCAGACAGACAAAGACCCACATGCACACATA
>NC_057717.1:59344375-59352896 GCF_004010195.1 Chiloscyllium plagiosum | reverse complement strand
GTCATCCGAAGGTCCGAGGCTGAATGTCCTGGACCACTGAAGTGTTCCCCAACTGGGAGGGAACCCTCCTGTCTGTTGATTTGTTGTGCGGTTCCCATTTCTCACACTCTCAACCTCCACTCCAGACAGACACACACACACACAGACAGGCAAAGACCCACATGCACACATATATCACATATATATTGTGTGTGGTGAATTTTTTTGGTACAAAGTTACATTGCACTTTGCTCAAAAACCACATAGATTCATGTCGAACTCTGAGCTCAAAAACTGCATGAATTTATGTAAAACTCTGTTATTTCACTTTTTAGATTGGAATCAATCTAAACATCAGGTCATAGACAGAGAACACAGGGGACTAACACCTTCAACACATTGTCTAGCTATCACCATTGTTAACAGCTATAAAGTCTGTGTTACGATCGAGCCCTCCACAATCACCTGATGAAGGAGAGTTGCTCCGAAAGCTAGTGTGCTTCCAATTAAACCCTGTTGGACTATAACCTGGTGTTGCGTGATTTTTAACTTTGTACTCCTAAAACCTACTGCGTCACTATCAGCCTGACTCCATCACACTTTTTGTGTTCGTATCAGACTGACGCCCCACGCTTACCATGTCACTAAAACACTGCCCCATCAAACTGACTGCGTCACTATCAGCCTGACCCCTCAGAAGTACTACGTCACTATCACCCTGACCCACTCACACTTTTTGCAGCAGTTTCAGTCTGACGCCTCGCACTTACTGTGTAACTAAAACTCGCCACACTGACAGTGTCACTATCAGCCTGACCCCTTCACACTTTCTGCGTCAATATCAGTCTGACCCCTCAGACTTACTGCGTCACTCTCACTCTGATCCTCTCTCATTTACTGCGTCACTCTCACCATGACCCCCCTCATTTACTGCGTCACTATTACCCTGATCCACTCACACAGTCTTTGCCATTTTCACCTGGACAGCCTTATTTTTACTGCGTCACTATCCGCCTCACCGCCACACACTTATTGCGTCACTATCAGTCACGCCCTCTCACCTCCTATGTTACTATCACCCTGAATCCTTACACTTACTGTGTCACTATCTGTCCGACTCCATCACATTTATTGTGTCAGTATCAGACTGACGCCTCACAATTTTCTTGTCACTAAAACACTGCTCCGTCTCATTGACTGTATGACTATCAGCCTGACCACGTCACACTGACTGCTTCACTATCGCAATGCCCCTCTCTCACTTACGACGTCATTTACACCCTGACACTGCACAGTTGCTGCAGCACTATCAAACTGAGGGCCTTACACTTCCAGTGTCACTGTCATCCTGACCCCTTACACTTATTGCGTCACCATCACACTGGTATCTCACACCCACTGTGTCACTGTCATCCTGAGCCACTTACACCTATTGCGTGACTATTACTCTGACCTCAACACACTAACTGCATCAATATCGGCCTGACCAGCTCACACATACTGCGCCACAACCAGGCTGACTCCCTCACATATACTGCGTCACTATCAGACTTACCTACTCATACTTACTGCGTCAAGATCTTGGTGCCCCCATACACTTACAGCGTAACTATCACACTTCCCACATCACTATCAGCCTGACACCTCACACTTACTGCGTCACTATTCCCCTAACACTTCACTTTTACTGGCCACTATCAGCCTGGCGCTCTCAACTTACTGTGTCACTACCAGCCTGAACGCACACACTTACTCCCTCACTATCATCCTGACTGCCTCACACTCACTGCGTCAGTCTCTGCCTGACTCCCTCACACTTACTTCGTCACTATCACCCTGTCCCCTCCAACTTTATGCGTCAGGATCAGCCTGACACAGTAACACTTATTGCATCACTATCAGCCTGATCTCTTTCCAATTATTGCGTCACTATCAGCCTGACCACTCACTCTTACTGCGTCACAGTCACACTGGCCCCCTCACACTAACTGCTTCACTATCACCCTGACCACCTCATACTTACTGCGTCACTATCGGTCTGATCCTTCAGACTTACTGCATCACTATCACTCTGACCCCCTCTCTCTGCGTCACTATCGGCCTGATCCACTCACACATGTCTGCGTCACTACCACGCTGACACCTCACCCTCATTGTGTCACTATCATCCTCACTTCATCACACGTACTGAGTCACTGTCAGCCTGACCTCCTGTAATATAAAGTTAACATTTATTGTGAAATCTGTGAATGCATGGTTGAAACAAAGAAGTAAAGACCTAACTTTGCAAAAATATAGAAAAAATGTAAAGGTCAAACTAATTTACAGCTGACTCTCAAGGCCAATAATCTATTATATCAGCAGTCAATGAATTGGAAAAAACAACTCCATGAGTGGAAAGCAACTCGATTGATCCAGGTTCCTGGCTTGAGGTGTGATAAGGCAAGGTGATATATAGTATAAAGGGAATATGTGAAAACCGTCAGCCGCCCCTTACATGTGGCGTCTTGCAAATCTGTTGGGTCCACTCTGCAGAGTTCAAAAATAAACTTTATCTTTGCTCTTGGTCGAGTCGATTGAAATCCCATGGCAGTAAACTTGGGGGGTCGTCCGGGGTCCCGCGACTGGGTAAAATTCTGAAGATTCCCAGGAGGTGTACGCGCCAGTGCCTTGGAGGTCTTTCACTTCATCTCGAGTGCTGAATTGGCCCCTTTGCGTGAGAGGACTGGAGATATATGGATCGCCCCAGCGTCGCAGTCCGAATCGAATAGGGTCGGGATAAGACTTGTGGCTAAAGTAATCCAACATAGAGACTCGTTCGAAGAGAATAAATGAACCAGGAAGAGGGGCCAGTGAACTCTCGCGCGGTATTCGAGTAAGACTCAAGGGAAAGGATTGCCGTCTCTGGAGAGTTTAAGAGACAGCAAGATTAACGGTGGTTTTAGACTTGGAGCCACCATGGGCAACGTTGGAGTCGCCAAAGATGTACCGGTTACGTGGGTTCTTGTTTTGTGAAAACCAAGGCAATGAGGCGGTTGCGCCCAATGAGAGGGGACCTCCAGAGGTAAAAGCAAGTTATATTGGCAAAGAGAAGATTACGGTATCGTGTGAGAGAGAGAAAGAGAGACAGATCGACAGACAGAGAGAGAGAGATGAACACTTTTCAATAACCATGAAAATCGGCTCCAGCAAGAGCGAACAAAATGAGGGTCCATCGAGAACTCGGAATGGTCAAGAAAAAATGCAATATATGCTAAATCATGGCCCAGTTTCTGTAAAGCAGTTAAACATGTAAATCAAGGAATGTGGTTTTCCGGAGGAAGGAAGTTTTAGTAACATGCAGTTGTAAAAGCTGAGGTCACGGTTGGAGGAGAGAGAGAAGGAAAACGGAAGGGGAAAATAGAACCTGTGAATTGGAGTGCTTACAACATGTTGAAGGCTAAGCCTGATTTCAGGGAAAGAAAATCTCGAATAAAAGATAGATCAAATACACATACAAACACTAGCGCACATGCACACACACACGGAAAACACCCGAATGAAGCTGTACAGTGTCTTAAGACTGGATCAGATCCTGATCTTGATGGGTGCTCTCTAAGAGATCAACTTCGTAAAGGTTCCAAGTCAATGGTCGCCGCCTCAGGGTCTGCTGAATCACCGATAGCATATCGAACCCACAACCAATTGAAGCAAGAATCCCAAAAGAAGTTGAGACAATGTCCCAGTACCTTTAACGCCTCACGAAAGGCGATAACGTCTATTGTGGACTGATTCCCCCAAGGACATAACGACGGCAGAGATCACACCATATGAGTCACACCTGAGGAGCAGCTTCATCAATGGAATGAAGTACGAAACAACAAAAAAGGTAATAATATACATGTATTACCTGGGACACGGGAAAGCTTAATTTGATAGAACAACACGTGACACATGCTGAAAAATTGCTGGCCCAAGAAAACGATAACCGGAAATTAAAGATGGAACAGCAATCACATAAACCTAAGTTTAATATGATGCAAATGGTCGTTCAGCCGTTGGAGGGAGGAACTGCAGGAAAAGAGACAGTCACAGGTGGAGGTCGCAAAAGAGGAAGAGGAAGGGATCGTGGAAGTGCTCTGGCAGAGATAGATCTGGCTGGTGCTTTGTTTGTGGAGCAATTGTCTACTGATCGAGACAGTGCTCGCACAGACATCGTCAATCGATTGTGGAGGCTGGACAGCATGGTGACTGACAGGGGAAGACTGAGTTTGATGTGGGCAGCCCACAATGTACAGGTAAACCTCTTTCCTTTATACTTGGCAACGAAGAATCCCTTATGCTAATCACTTCTACTAACCTAACGGGCACTGAGATGTATCCCAACTCTATATTGAACATTGAGATTGCGAAGTGTGGACAATATGTTCAATATAACAATGATGCGTATATGTCGATGCCTATGTTATATGTGGAAGGTACACCAGTTACCTTTTTGGTAAATACAGGCCAGCACATTCACTCCTCAAATCAAGCCAGTTCAGAGAGTCAACGCCAATAAAGATGAGTGGAATGTTCCTGAACTCAGTGGATGCATCAGGAGTCGTGAAATGAGAGAGTTTTACCACACCCATATTGTGTGAAATCAGTAATGTGTATACATTCTAATCCTGAATTCTGTTAGCGGAATTCTGTCCTTTAAGTTTGATGGCTCGAGATCTCATAGTGAGACTGGGGTTGTATTTGCTCAGTACTCCAACGGGTTTGCAGGTAATTCAAAGGGAAGATTCACAAGTGTAAACTGTAAAATACAACCCACGACCCTTGATGTATGTCTGTGAGTGGCGATTAAGCCAGAGGGCAATGAGCTCAGTTAGCGATTCACTCACCCTGGAAGCAAGTAACCATATTAATCCTATTAACACCGATTTCTTTGCGGGAACATGCTGCACTGCACGGCACACATACACCACGATGGCCCTGACGAACCATAAGAGAAGTATTGGTTCAGGAGTTTGGTTAAACCAGGTCAGTTGCTATTGTGCGAATTTTATTGAAGGGATGACAGATGCGCAGTCAGTGTGAACTTATGTAAAGTACCTGTGACGGCAAGTAACCTCTATATTTTTGATGTGGAAGGCTCGGCTTCTCGCGTGTCACTGGGGAAGGTGTCCAGTGACAGGTGGCAGGATTTGAGACTATGGGTACTAAAGACATAAAGAACGAAAAGTTGGGTGTTCTTCGAAGATGTGGGTATGTGGTTCAATGCAGATGTGCGGACATATAAGAAGAAATTAAATTGTCTAACTCAGGCAGATAGGACAGTCGAAATATCCCCCTCTAGCCCTGAAGAGCCGCGAAGGCTGGCCTGGCGTTTCTCTAAGATAAACATCTCAGACCCAAGATTAATAACAGTCTCTACTGAATTGTGGGCAAAAGGCAAACATGATGTGGGGTGTATACGAGGTTGTGAACCAATACGAAAAACAGCGAAGTCGGAGTATCGTCCTTGCAGGGCACAATACCCGTTAAAACCCGAGGCCATGGAAGTAGTTACTCCAGTCTTTTAATCCTTCCTAAAGGCTCGAGTGATAATCCCCTCTGTAAACTCACCGGTGAGAACTCCCATTTTTCTGATCAAAAAGGCAAAAATTCGAAGTGAACCGGAGGAATGGAGGTTTGTTCAAGACATGCGGGCAGTCAATAAAAGTGTTGTCCCGCGCGCATCAAATGTTCCCAACCACTATACTGTATTAGCTCAATTTCCACCCGACAGTAAATGGTTCCCTTCTGTGAATTTAGCAAATACATTCTTTAGTGCAACGGTGCATCCAGATAGTCAATTCTGGTTCGCTTTTTCGTTCAAAGGGAAATCTTATGAATTCACACGACTTTGTCAAGGTTACTGTGAGTCACCGACACATATAAAATTCGGCTCTGCGCAGGCGTCTGGAGACTCTTGTTTTAACCCCGAGGTCAGCGCTTCTGCAGACTGCAGACGATTGCTTCATAGCAGCACCGACAGAGGATCAATGTGAGAAGGATTCCCTTGCGTTGCACGAGGCAAGGGCACAAAGCCAGGCTCGCAAAGCTTCAATTTATGCAACAACAGGTGAAGTTCTTCGGTCACTTAATATCTGAACAAGGTAAGGCCATTGGTGAAGACAGAGTGCAAGTAATTCAGCAAATTCCAAAGCCTCACATGAAGAAACAATTGCTATCCTTTTTGGGCATATGCTCCTACTAAAGAACGTTTATCCCACATTACGCAAATCTTGAGGCGCCCCGAAGTGACATGGCCCATGGAAAAGGGTACCAGAACCAAGGTCCGTTGCAATGGACCCCAGCGGCCGAGTTGAATCGAAAAAGACGTTTCAAAGTACACCTACACTGGGGATTCCGAATCCAAACAAGCCTTCTGTCAAAATGGAGATGAGAAACGTGACTGCATGACATCTGTGTTGTTGAAGGATCATGGGGGAAAATTCAAGCTGGCAGTTTATTTTTCGGCGAAGCTAGACTTCGTAGCAGAAGGATTGCGTAAATGCCTGCGATCTGTGGTTGCAGCTGAAAAGGCTGTTGTCGCGCCCAGGGATATAATCGGCTATGGCGACTTAACCCTACTGATCGCACATGCAGTATCCTTACTGCTTTCCGAGCAAACAACAGCACATACGTCGGCAGGACGTTGGCTCAGATACAATACTGTGTTATTGGAGAAGCCTAACATTGTAATAAAACGATGTAACGTCCTTAATGCTGCCAGTCCTCTCACGAGAGACGGATACGGAGAACCACATGTTTCTATCGCTGTAATTAATGAAACTTGCTGCCCCAGACAAGACTCTTGCAGAATTCACCACTTCAGAATCCAAATATGGAGTTTTTTGTGGAAGGGCCAGCATTCAGGAGCAAGGAGATAGGTCAGAATTGTATTGGGTATGCTGTAGTAACTACCCATGAGGTATTCAAAGTGGGATCACTCCCTTCTCAACTGTCAGCGCAAGCAGCGGAGCTGATTGCATTGACTGGGGCATGTAAATTGGCTAAGGGAAAGACAGCGAATATTTAACTGATAGCAGATATGCATTCGGAGTTGCACATGATGTTGGAACCCTGTGGAAACACAGGGGCTTCTTGACTTTCAGCGGGAAGCCCATCACACACAGTGATCAGATTTCCGACCTCTTTAAAGCGGTCCTATTGCCTAAATCAATCGCTGTGTGTAAATATGAAGCCCACACGAAATATGACGATTCTGTTTCTCAAGGAAATATAACGGCAGACTCAGCGGCAAGGATGGCAGCTCAGCAGCCAGTAAATGATCAGTTTGACATGATGTATGACAAAAATCTTCACCCCAACAGCAGAAGTACGGGAGTCACAGTCGAAGTCCAGACTTGAAGACACGTTTGAGTGGGAAAAAAGCAGAGTGCAGTTTGAGATAAGGGTTATGGTGTTGCCCCAATGGTAAACCTTTTCTATCACGATCATTATTTCCATTCTATGCCAAAGTGACACACTGTAAGGAAGATGTGTCAAAAGAGGGGAGATATGACAGCATTTCAGCACAGTGGTATACTAAGAGATTTACTCATTACTTCTAGAAATATTGTGAACGATATTGTGCCACAATAATGTGGGGAGGGGAATACAGATGAGTCACGTAGCACTCCCGAAACCCCAAAAACAATTTGAACATTTACAAATGGATTTTACCGAACTAACACCCTGCGAAGGAAAAAGGTATGGTCTGGTAATAGTTGATATATTTTCCAAATGGATGCAAGCGTTCCCCACGCCTAAATAGAATGCCAGTGCCGTAGCCAAAGCTTTCCTAACTGAAATAATTCTGAGAAGGGGTGTCCCTGAGAGACTCAGTAGTTCCAAGTTTTGTGAAGGTTTGTAGCTCAGGTTGAGATTTAGGGTGTAGGTTTGCTCGCTGAGCTGCACGTTTGATATCCAGATATTTCGTTACCTGGCAAGGTAACATCATCAGTGGCGACCTCCAAGTGAAGCGAAACTGTTGTCTCCTGCTTTCTAGTTATATGTTTGTCCTGGATGAGGTTCCTGGGGTTTGTGGTGATGTCATTTCCTGTTCGTTTTCTGATGTGTTCCATGCAAGGGCTGCCACAAACACTACGTAGGACAAACAGGAAGAAAGTTAGCCACCAGGATACACAGCGCCAGCGAGCCACAAAAAGACATGACCCTCTCTCCCTCGTTGCCCTTCACACGGATGAAACAAAGCCACCATTTCGACTGGGACAACACAACTATCCTGGGACAGGCTAAGCAAAGACATGCCAGAGAAGTTCTTGAGGCCTCTATAGATGGCATCTATTAACCCCTCAGAAAACAAACATGAAATGACATCACCACAAGCCCCAGGAACCCCATCCAGGCCAAACATATAACTAGAAAGCAGGAGACAACAGCTTCTCTTCACTTGGAGTTCGCCACTGATGATGTTACCTAGCCAGGTAATGAAACGTCTGGATATCAAGCCTACAGCTCAGCGAGCAAACCTACACTCTCAGCTTAGTCGTGACAGTGGGACACC
>NC_057717.1:59328352-59343875 GCF_004010195.1 Chiloscyllium plagiosum | reverse complement strand
TTTTAACGTAAACATAAGAAGATAATTCAATCGCAGTTCTGTTGAATTGGGACAGGAGCAAAACAGTCACTTTCTGAAACTCATTTCAGCGATGTAGGAAGAGACTGTTCAGGATCTCGAGCCTGTTCTGGGCGTATTTGAGAAGTCACTTGAGCCTCTTGAAATATTGCACCACAGCAGGAAGATTCTGTAAATCCCCAAACGTCTCCACAACAACACGAGGAGAACATTCAGATCTTGAGCGGATTGGTCAGGAAAAGGAATAGTATATTCAGAGCATCGAGACTATAATGTCGAAACTCCCGGAGTACATTCAGCAAATGAAGTAAACCAGGACAAAAATGAATCCATTCAGCCAGTCATGCCTGTACCCAGCAATCGGAGCAGATCTTTGAGCGTTTTGTGTCTGTTACACAAGAAATGAATTGGGAACGGAGAGGTATAGAAATGTCAGCACTTAGAATAACCAGCTCCACAAGGGGATATAAAGTAGAGCGCAAACTATTGGAATTGAAGCTGTTGTTGAAACCTTTTATTAAAAGATTAATAATAGGGGATTTTCAAAGTCCAAGTAAAATCCATTACAGTCAACGTGATTTTAAGAAGGAGAAGTCGAGTATGTATTGTTTGCCGGAGTGTATGTATAAATGTGTCAAACAAAGTGGAGAAAAGGCATCTTATAGATGTATTGTAATTTGACATCCAGATGGCATTGGCATAAGGTGCCCCACAAATGATGGCCATGCAATACAAGCACCTGCCGGCTTTTAAAAAATGGTTGGAGAGATGATTGACTAACCAATGAACGGCATGCTATGGAGGTACCAGTGTTGGATTGGCTTGGACAAGGTAAAAAAAATCACACGACACTATGTTATAGTCCAAAGGGATTTACAAAAAAACACTCCCTTTTCGAGCGCTGCACCTTCGTCAGGTGTTAGCGAAAATGAAAACGAGAGACAGATAATTTATGAGGAAAAGATCAAAGGGTCATGCAAATTATGCACATAGATTCAATACATGTAAGATGGCTCTAACGTCTTTAGTCAGTGAGAATGGAGGTGTAGGTCTTGATACATCAGAATGCAAATTTCAGAATTTATGTCAAATCACTGCCTGGGGATAACTTAAGGCATTATCGATGTAAAGGAGGGGACCCTTCTGGTCAGGCAATGTATTTTAGGCGTGAGGATTGGTTTTGAGTCTGTCTGTGTCTTCAACTGGTGTCAAACCCGTTTTATTTCCAAAGTAGGACTTCATAAAATGTCACATTAACTGATGTCTGTATATTTTATGGTTTTAAACAAAATATAATCTATCTGCAAATATATATTCACATCAAATATTTGAATATATGGGCTTGTGTGAGTGTCTGAGAGAGTGTAAGTGTGAGTGTGTGTAAGAGGGAGAGTGAGAGTGCGTCTATTTAAGACACAGACAGATACAGCAGAGCCCTCTCCCCACACGGTCTCACTCCATTGTTTGAGAACCTCGCCTCTCAGCGCCTCAGCTTCACCTGTTCATGTTGCAGACCTAGATTGTGTAAGTACAGTCCACATGCGCCGTCCAGACTTGAGTTACAAAATCCTCAGTTCCCCGTGATTGCCTGAGGCAAATTATAGCACAACCTCGAGCAAACCATCCCCAGCACCTCCATTAACGTTTCAATAACAAAAGTCAGTCAGAAGCCCCTCAGCTTCAAGTTAGATGCCTTGTCCTGTACAATAATACTTGGGGTAATCCCCGTTACTGACTGCACGATCAGCTGGGAGGGACCAACAAAGGCGTTCAGAGAACTGGCACAGAACAAGTTTCAAAGATGTGACTCAGATACCATGACCAAGGAAAAATATAGAGGGACACGGAGACTCACAAAAAGATAGTAACAAACATTTAATTAACTGAGAACATGTTGTGGAAATATAGCGGAAAGAAAAGGCAGAGGTGTTATGCTTTGGACGGTTTAAATTAAAAGAATTAGAAGATTGAAAAAAGGCATTGCCAGGTCAACTGATATGGCACGTCACATCACATTCTGAAACTGCCACACAGAGCCAGCCTCGGCAGTAGAAACTGAGACAAGGTAACAGACAAGCACAGACAGTTGTGCAGACGGTGCTGGTGCATTGGTCAGTAAACCAAGCTTTGTGTCCAACATTGGAAGTATTTCAAAGCTTTGTCAGTATATTGCTGTGATACATGAACTAGATATCTGCTGAACAAGTGAAGATTTGCAGCCCACACTGCAAATGACAGTAATTGGGGTTCCCGCAAATTTATGTCGTATCTGTATGTACCAGCTCAAGGAAAGGTTCTTTAAGTGTGCATGCATCTGTATCTGAGGCGGTGGTAGATGTGAAAGTCATTGTTGGACAAAGTACACCCATGGAGGAAATCCATTTTAATATGAGTAACTGGCAGGGGTTTGGGTAACGGACAAGGGAGATATTGACAGTCAGATATGATGTCATGTTTGTGAATATTAAAATAATGGCATTACAAATCCCAATAGCTATATAAATCACTGCGCATAAGAATAATGGATGCATCAAATTTTGGGTGCGATTTCAGATATGAGCCATGGAGTATCAACCCAGGTTTGTGGGCGGCACGGTGGCACAGTGGTTAGCACTGCTGCCTCACAGCGCCAGAGACCCGGGTTCAATTCCCGACTCAGGCGACTGACTGTGTGGAGTTTGCACGTTCTGCCTGTGTCTGCGTGGGTTTCCTCCCACAATCCAAAAATGTGCGGGTCAGGTGAATTGGCCATGCTAAATTGCCCGTAGTGTTAGGTTAAAGGGGTAAATGTAGGGGTATGGGTGGGTTGCGCTTCGGCGGGTCGGTGTGGACTTGTTGGGCCGAAGGGCCTGTTGCCACACTGTAAGTAATCTAATCTAATCTAATCTTGTTTCTGCAGGTTTGATGCTGGAATTGTCAGTAGCAGATTATTGACATCAGTAAGACTGTATTTCATAGGTCAATGTCCCAGATAGGCTGAGCCAATGAAATGTATCCTGGAGTTGCAATGAATGTCAATTATAATGGTCAGTTATGGTAGCAGGAATCCGTTCATAATCAAAGCGATCACCACAGCTGCACATTTTCTCTTTCAGGCTAGAAATTGGATTGAGAGGAAGAAAATGATGTTTTTAATCAGAACAGGAGAGATTTAGCTCCACACTCACAATATTCAAATAACAAGGGCAGTGATACAATGAATCATGGTTCACAGCTGAAACTGAATAGGTCAACATTGATAAACACAAGGGACTCTGCCAGAAGAAAGAGAGAGAGAGAGAGCATCAACAATTTGACTGATGTAGATAGTAGTGGTTTGTGGAGTGGATATCTGGATTCAGACTCACAACTAGTACAGTAGCAGCAGCAAGGAGAGTCGAGTAAATAAAAATAACAGTATTGTGTTCACAAACGGTGTATGTAATTAATCAAAGAAAAGTAAGACTTACCAGGGACACCAACGATAAGCAGGATTGGATAAAAATATTTTGAATAATGTAAAGTACATATGCAATCCGCACTGACAATGGCAAATAATCATAATATGTAGAGAGAGCCCAAATATCCCACAATAAATCCCTGTCCACTGTTGGAACATTCCTGTATAATGTACTCAGATTCCGATCCATTGTTGGAACATTCCAGTGTAATGCTGTAAGATTCTTATCTGTCCTTCCCATCCCTCTGGAGCTGCTGATTCCTGCTCCCGCTTTAGTAGCTCTTACTCATTTTTTGGTATAACACTGTGAATGGAGAGCAGTTTTCATTAAAAGATGTAAACCCTCCACGGGGATAATTTGAATCCATGGAGGCTCTCATTAATCACAGCCACTGTACAAGCCACAGTTCCAGTTAACCCCTTCCTTTCACCACTTTTCATGCCGTAATAAAAGGGAACATTTACTGAGGGGGTATGGATGGAATGGATGAGATGGACCACAAATCTTTCAATGTTTTTAATCCTTCGTGCTTGTATGGGGGAATAGTGCCATGCCACTGCAGAGTGGTGCATTCTCCACCCTGTTTATACGAGACCAACTGAAGAAGGTGACTGATTTGAAAATTAACAGAGATCATAAATCACGGTAACAATATTTATGGCCTCTTGACATCATGTAATGCTGTACCTATTATGAAGTGCCTTGTTTTCAATTCGTGTCGTAACATTTACATCATTTAGATCATTGGGTGGGCTTCTCCGGAACAGGAGGTAACAGTCTGTCACCATCTTTCTGAAAGAAAGCGACGGGGGAGACCATTCAGCCTTTCGTGCCTGTTGCAGGAAGTCTTGAGCTTGTTATGTAGTAACTGTTGGCTCTAAAAGAGGTATGCAGAAGAATTGTCCTGACAGAAATATTAAAGTTCTAAATTTGTTAAGGCCAATAATGCACGTTTTAGCGAAGCACTTCGAAAAAACTACTTTGGAGAGATTATACGCATAATAATGGGATACCTTCAGAAACAAGATTACAAAGTCTAGCAGCAGTACATTACGTCCAAGAGGAGGGCAATGTTGGCAGTTGCGAGGTATTTTGGATGGCTAGATGCAGAGACTCTGGTCATGAAACAAAACGAAGCAAATGATAGATTTGGAGAGCAGTGATCACTTGAATCCATTGAGGAGTACAATGACAGCAAACTCATATGCAAGATGGGAATCAGAGGGGACAAATGGGAACCAGAGAAAACTTCTGTCAATAGGGTCAAGGACAATCCAAAGGGATTCTACAAATGCAGTAAGGGCAAGAGAGTAATTGGGGAGAAAACAACAAATCCACCGATCTGTGGAACCACAGATGCTCGGTGAGATACTATATGAATACTTCATATCAATATTTGCTGTGGAGAAGCTTATGGAATCCAGATAAATTGTGGAAATAAATAGTGATATCTTGGGAAGTGTCTATACTCGAGAAGAGGAAGAGTTACAGTATTAAATGCACAAAGGCGGATACAGCCCGGGAACCTGATCAGTTGTAACCCTAAACCCCTTGGAATGCGAAGGAATAGATTGTTTGGGCATCTTAATGAGATATCTGCATCATGGATAGCCACAGATGCGGTGCCAGAAGATTGAAGGTTGGCTAATGTCGTACCATAATTTCGGAAAGGTGATAAGGAAATGCCAGGAAATAACACACCGGTGAACCTGACGTCAGTGTGGGCAAGCTCTTGGAGTATATTCTGATGGACTGGAACTACATGTATTTGGAAAAGAAAGGACTGCTTAGGGGTAGTCTTCAGGGTTGTGTGCGTGGGAAATCGTGTGTAACTAAGTTAATTGAAGTTTTTAAGGAAATAATGAAGAAGATTGATGAAGGCACAGCAACGGATGTTGGCAACATGGAGATCAGTAAGGTATTCGACAATTTCCCACAGCAATTGTAGATCATATGGAATCCGTGGTGAACTGGAGTCATTAGCTCGAAGGTAAGAAACGAAGGTGATGGTGGAGGGTCAACACATCATTTTTCATCCTCGTTGCTTTCTTTCCCTGCAATATTGCTTTCACTGACTGGTGATAAAGGATATCTAGATCTTTTTTCAATGTTGCGGCTACCCACCTCGTTGGTCTATGTGCATTGCTAATCAGTCTCCCTTGGAAACCCTTATCGAACGCCTGACTGAAGTCCATTCAGATGACATCTACCGCTGTGCCCTCATGAATCATCTTAGTTACTGTAATAGAAAATTATCCATTTACTGTGAAATTTGAAAGAAAATGTTTTTCTAACATTTAATGCTGTGCTGATTTTTCTAAACAATACTTTGATGAGGTTTGCAGCCAGCTTGTCTCTGTTTCAGTTTTGGAAACATTCAACTCGACCTTGCGACAGTCGAACTCAGTGAAAGCATAAGAACTGTTATGTTCAAGATCAAGGATTGAGAGAATAGCAACTTGAGTTGTCCCAGTCTTTGCCCTTGAGTGTGTGATAAGTATCAGTATAAGGCAAGTATCTGAACAATGCTCAGATAACCCTCACATTGAGGCGTCGAGATGAATGTACTGGGTTCAATTCTGCTGAATTTAAATCAAGTTACTTTCTTTGCCCTTGCTAATGGTTGAGTCAAGTCAATTTAATTTCCACGACTGTACACTTGGGGGCTCATCCCGCTACCAGGCGACTGGGTGGGATTCTGAAGATTCACACGAGGGGTAGGCGCCAGCGCCTTGAAGGTTTTTATCTTCATATCGAGCGCTGAATTCGCCCTTTTGCTTGAGAGGACAGAGAATGTGTCGATCGCCCAAGCGCCGGCGTTCGAATTGAATAGAGTCGGGGTAAGAGTCGTGGCTTAACTAATCGTACATGGAGACTCATTCTAAGAAATTAATAGAACAGGAACAGGGTTCAGTGAACTCTCGCGAGGTATGAGAGCAAAGCCCAAGGGATGGGGATAGCCGTCTCTCGAGTGTTTATGAGACAGCACTTTTAAGTGTGGTTATAGATTTGGAGTCACAACTGGCTGAGTTGGACTCACCAAAGGCGTACTGGAAACGTGGTTTCTTTGTTGCAAAAACCAAAGCATTGAGGCGGACTTGTCCAATGCGAGAGGGGCCCTCCAGTGGTAAGAAGGTAAGTCAAAGGCAAAAGATAGGTACTCACTCCCAAGATAAAAGAAAAGGACAGATGGGTGACAGTTAGGGGACAGAAAGGGAACCGGCAGGCAGTGCAGGAATCCCCTGTGACCATACCCCTGAACAATAAGTAAACCGTTTTGGATGCTGTTGGGGAGGATGACTTACCAGGGGAATGCACTGCGACACCTGCTGCTAAGTAGGGAAGGGGGAAGAGGAGCAGAGCAGTCGTTATTGGTGACTGGATAGATAGGGGGACAGATAGGAGGTTCTGTGGGGACGAGAGAGACTCATGTTGGTGTGTTGCCTGCCGGGTGGCAGGGTCCGTGATGTCTCTGATCGTGTCTTTGGGATCCTTCGGGGCGAGGGAGAGCAGCCCCAAGTCGTAGTCCACATTGGCACCAACGAAATAGGTTGGAAGAGAGGTGGGGACGTGAGGCAGAAAGTCAGGGAACAAGGATGGAAGCTTAGAGCTAGGACAAACAGAGTTGTTTTCACTGGTTTGCTAACCGAGTCATGTGCTCGTAAGGTGTGGAATAGGGAGAGAAAGGTGTTGAACACGTGGCTACAGGGATGGTCTACAGGAGAGAGGGTTTCGGGTTTTTGAATAATTGGAGCTCTTTCTTGGGTAGGTGGGACCTCTATTAGCAGGATGGTCTTCATCTAAACCCGAGGTGCACCAATATCCTGGGTGGGAAATTCGCTAAAGCTATGAAGTTGTATTTAAACTAATAGAGTAGGGGGGGGGGGAACCAAATTGTGGGACAGGTACAGAAGAGGATGAGAATAGGGAGCTCCAAAATCAAGTATCTGACACAGGCAAGCGAGATACTGGTTTGAAGTGTTTGTACTTCAACGCGAGGAGCATCAGAACTAAAGTGGGTGAACTAGCAGCGTTGGTTGGTACGTGGGACTTCAATGTGGTGGCCATTACGGAGACATAGATAGAGCAGGGACAGGAATGGTTGTTGCAGGTTCCGGGATTCAAATGTTTCAGTAAGAACAGTAAAGATGGTAAAAGAGGAGGAGGTGTGGCATTGTTGATCAGGGACAATATTACAGTTGTAGAAATGATGTTTGGGGACTTGATATCTGAGGTAGTATGGGCTGAGGTTAGAAACAAGAAAGGAGATGTCACTATGCTGGGAGTTTTCTATAGGCCTCCAAGTAGTCCCAGAGATGTAGAGGAAAGGATATAAAAGATGATTCTCGATAGGAGTGAGAGAGGCACGGTAGTTGCCATGGAGGATATCAACTATCCAAATATTGACTGGGATCACTACAGTGCGAATATAATAGATGGATCAGTTTATGTCTAGTGTGTGCCGGAGGGCTTCTTGACATAGTATCTAGACAGGCCTACAAGGGTCGAAGCCACTTTAGATTTAGTACTGGGCAACGAGCCTGGCCAGGTGTTAGATTTGGAAGTAGGTGAGCACTTTGGAGACAGCGATCACAATTCTGTCAGGTTTACTTTAGTGATGAAAAGGGATAGGTGTACTCCACCGAGCAAGAGTTACAGCTTGGTTAAGGGAAATTACGATGCAATTAGGAAAGATATCGGAAGCATAGAATGGGGAGGGAAACTGCAGGGGATGAGCATATTAAAGATGTGGAGCTTATTCAAGGAAAAGCTCCTGTGTGTCCCAGATAAGTCAGGCAGGGAGGAAGATATAGAATGCGTGAGCCGTGGTTTACTAAGGAAGTGGAATCCCTGGTCAAGACGAAGAAGAAGGCTTATGCTTGGACAAAATGTGAAAACTCAGTTAGGACGCTTGAGGGTTACAAGGAAGCCAGGAAATTCCTAAAAAAGAGAGCTCAGCATAGCCAGGAGGAGACATGAGAAGTAGTTGGCGGATAGGATCACGGTTAACCCTAAGGCTTTCCATAGGTATGTCAGGAATAAAAGAATGACGAGAGTTAAATTTGGGCCAATCAATGATAATAGTGGGAAGTTGTGTGTGGAGTCAGAGGAGATAGGGGAGGCACTAAATAAATATTTTTCGACAGTGTTCACTATAAAACATGAACATGTTGGCGAGGAAGATACAGACATATTTGCATCTAGTCGTGAAGAGATTGAGGTTCACAAGGAAGAGGTATTAGAAATAATGCAGAGTGTGAAAATAAACAAGTCCCTGGGCTGGATGGTATCTATCCTAGGATCCTCTGGGAAGCAAGGCAAGAGATTTCCGAGCCTTTGGCATTGATCTTCAAATTATCATTGTCTACAGGAACAGTGCCTGAGGACTGGAGGATAGCAAATGTGGTTCCCTTGTCCAAAAAGGGTAGTAGAGACAACCCTGGTAATTACAGACCAGTGAGTCTCACTTCAGTTGCTGGTAAAGTGTTGGAAAAGGTTATAAGAGATAGGATTTATTACCATCTAGAAAAGAATAATCTGATCAGGGAGAGTCAGAACGGCTTTGTGAAGGGTAGGTCATGCTTGACGAATCCTATTGAGTTTTTTGACGAAGTGACCAAGCAGGTAGATAAGAATAAACCGGTTGATGTGGTGTATATGGATTCCAGCAAGGCGTTTGATAGGGTTCCCCACAGTAGGGTATTATACAAAATGCAGAAGAATGGGATTGTGGGAGACATAGTAGTTTGGATCAGTAATTGGCTTGCTGAAAGAAAACAGAGGGTTGTAGTTGATGGAACATGTTCATCTTGGTGTCCAATTACTAGCGGCGTACCGCAAGGGTCGGTGTTGTGTCCACTGCTGTTCGTCATTTTATAAATGACCTGGATGAGGGCTCAGAAGGGTGGGTTAGTAAGTTTGCGGACGTGGCTAAGGTCGGTGGTGTTGTGGATAGTGACGAAGGATGTCGTGGGTTGCAGAGAGACATAGATAGGATGCAGAGCTGGGCTGAGAGGTGGCAAATAGAGTTTAATGTGGACAAGTGTGAGGTGATATACTTTGTACGGAGTATTCGGAATGCAAAGTACTGGGCTAATGGTAGGATTCTTGGGAGTGCAGATGAGCAGAGAGATCTCTTTGTCCATGTACACAGATCCATGCAAGTTGCCACCCAGATTGACAGGGTTGTTAAGAAGGCATACAATGTATTGGCCTTTATTAATAGAGGGATTGGGTTCCGCAATCAGGAGGTTATGCTGCAGCTGTACAAAGCTCTGGTCCAGCCTACACTTGGAGTATTGTGTAAAGTTCTGGTCACCGCATTATAAGGAGGATGTGGAAGCTTTGGAAAGGGTGCAGAGGAGATTTACGAGGATGTTGCCTGGTATGGAAGGAATGTCTTACGAGGAAAGACTGCGGGCCTTGAGGCTGTTCTCGTTAGAAAGAAGAAGGTTGAGAGGTGACTTAATAGAGACATACAGGATAATCAGAGGTTTAGATAGGGTGGACAGGGAGAGCCTTCTTCCAAGTATGGGAATGTCAAACACGAGGGGACACAACTTTAAAGTGAGGGAAGAGAGATTTAAGACAGATGTCAGAGGGAGGTTCTTTACTCAGAGAGTAGTAAGGTTATGAAATGCTTTGCCTGCAACGGTAGTAGATTCGCCAAGTTTAAGTGCACTTAAGTCGTCATTGGACAGGCATATAGACGTACGTGGAATAGTGTAACGGGGATGGGCTTCAGATTAGTATGACAGGGCGGCGCAACATCGAGGGACGAAGAGCCTGTGCTGCGCTGAAATGTTCTATGCTTTATGTTCTATATCGGTTCCGTATAAGAGAGAGAGAGCTGAACACTTTGGCAGTTACACTAAAAATGTGCTCCGGCAAGAGCAAACAAAAGGAGAGTCAACGCAGTACTTAAAATGGCCAACCAAAAATACAATACATGCTAAATAATTACGTCCCAGAGTCTGTAAAGCCGTTAGAATTGTGGATCAAGGAATGTGGTTTACCAGAGGGAGGAGGTTTTAATAAAAGGCAGTTAGAAATATTGAGTTCGATGTTGGAGGAGAGCGAGAAGGAGAAAAGGAAGGGAAAAATAGAATCTGTCACTTGGAGTGCTTATAATATGTGGAAGGCTAAGGCTGACATCAGAGAAAGGAAATTTCAAGTCAGTGATAGATGAAATGCACGTACAAAAACCGGCACACATGCAGACGCATGCGCAAAACACACTAACGACGCTGTACAGTGTCACAAGTATGTTTCTGATTCCGTCCTTGATGACTGCGCTGCGAGACCAACAGCCCCCCTACGAGATACACTTGGCGAACGTTCCACGTCAGCGTCCGCCACGTCATGGCCTGCTGAATCAACCATCGCACGCCGTACCCACAACCAATTGAAGCAAGAAGCCCAAAAGAAGGAGGGCCTGTTCGCGATAACCTCCCATGAATGATGAGTCAGACAGTGAGGATACTGGCGTATGACCGTCCAACCAGGTAGTTCTGTTTCAGCCCCAATGGTTGAAGTTGCAGGTCAGAATGGTATCCAGTGTTGTTCCACCAGGAACTGGAAAGTGCCTAAGGTTATTTGCCTGACTCACGCGAGGTTGGAGGTCATCAGTTCGGCAAAGAAGTGACAAAGTTCTGTCCTGAGTTCCATCCCACGTCACATGAGATGAGACGTCTCCTAGGATGAAAACAAGGTGTCGATGTCACGAAAATCAAGTATAACTGGATAGCTGCAAATGTCCATGCCAGAGTAGCCAACTCACAAGCAGAGCAGAACGGAGACTTTAATGCTTTCGTTACAGCACTGGCAACCGCCTGTAGTGATGCATTCCCAGTGCGAATGGACATGACCAAAATAGCAATGTGTCAACAACGGGAAGGTGAGACAGTGTCCCAGTAACTTACGCACCTAAATGAAGTCCATAATGCCCATAGTCGACTGAGACCACCCGACGACGTAACGGCGGCAGAAATCACGCCGTATGAAGCCCACTTGAGGAACAGTTTCATCAATGGAATGAAGGACAAAAGAACGAAAAAGGTTATAAGACACATGTACTACCTGGGACACGGGAAAGCTGAATTTGATAGAACAACATGCGATACACGCTGAAAAATTGCTTATCCAAGACAAGGATAAGCGGAAACTAAAGATAGAACAGCAACCACATAAATCTCAGTTTACAATGATGCAAATTTTCACCCAGCCGTTGGAGGGAGGTGCTCCAGGAAGAGAGAGAGAGAGGCAGAGGTGGAGGTCGCTGAAGATGAAACGGAAGAGGTCGTGGAAGAGGCGCGTGAAGCGGTAGATCTGGCGGGTCCTTTGTTTGCAGAGCAATGAATCACTGGGCGAGACAGTGCCCACACAGAAAGCTTCAATCGGCCCTGGAGGCTGGACAGCAGGGTGACTGACAGGGAAAGGCTGAGGTGAAGGTGTGGAGCCCACAAAGTACAGATAACCCCCTTTCCCTTATGCTTGGCAACGAGGACTCGCTTATACTAATCTCTTCTACTAATCTGACGGGGACTGAGACATGTCCAACCTCTATGTTGAGCGCTGAGATTGCGAAAAGTGGACGGTCTGTTCATAACCACAATAATCCGTCTATGTCGATGTCTACCTCTATGTTATATGTGGAATGCACATCTGTTACCTTTTTGGTAGATACAGGGGCAACTTACTCAATCCTTAAATTAAGCCAGTTTATACAATCGACGTAAATAAAGAAGAGTGAAAGGTTCCTGAACAGAATGGATGCATCAGGAGTCGAGGTGCGGGAGAGATTTTCCCCACCCCTACTGTGCAAACTAGTAATGGGGAAACATTCCAATTCTCCTTCTTGTTTTCGGAATTTTGTCCTTTAAATCAGCTGGGTCGGGATCTCATAGGGAGACTAGGGTTGGACTTTCGCAGTACTCCAACGAGCTTGCAGGTAATTCAACGGGAAGATTTACCAATCCAGGCTGTAAATTATGACCCACGACCCCTGATGTATATATATGAGTGGCGATTAAACCGGGGGGTGATACGTTCAGTGAGCGATTCACTCACACTGGAAGCAAGCAACCATGTTAATCCTATTAACGCCGACTTTCTTGCTGGACATACGCTGCTCTGCACAGCACACATACAACGTGATGGCCAAGACGAACTATATGAGAAGGATTGGTTCAGGAGAATGGTTCAACCAGATCAGTTGTTGTGCGATTTTTATTCGATTGATCACAGATGTGCAGCCAGTGTGAACTTATCTAAGGTATCTGTAACAGCAAGCAGACCCTATATTTTTGATGTGGAAGGCTCCACTCCTCATATGTCACTGGCGAAGGCGTCTGGTAGCAGGTGGCAGGATTTGGGACCATGGGTACTAAAGGCACAAAGAACGAAAGGTTGGGTCTTCAGGGACGATGTGGGTGTCTGGTTCAATGCAGATACGTGGACATACAAGAAGAAACAAAATTGGCTACCTCAGGCAGATAGGACAGTCCTGGTAACCCCCACTAACCCTGAAAAGCCTAGGGGGATAGCCTGGCGTTACCATAAGATAGAAGTCTCAGACCAAAGATTAAAAATGGTGCCGACTGAGCGGAATACCCATTAAAACCCGAAGCCATAGATGGAATTACTCCATTCTTTGAATACCTCCTAAAGGCTAGGGTGATAACCCCCTCTGAAAACTCACCAGTGAGAACCCCCATTTTTCCAGTCAAAAAGACATCCATTCCCAGTGAACCGGTGAATGGAGGTTTGTTCAAGACCTGCAGGCAGTCAATAGCGCTGTTGTCCCGCACGCTCGAAATGTTCCCAACCCCTATACTGTATTGGCTCAAATTCCACCGGACCATAAATGGCTCTCTGTTGTGGTTTTAGCAAATGCCTTCTTTGGTGTACCTGTGCACCCAGATAGTCAATTCTGGTTCCCGTCTTCATTCAAAGGGAAGTCATATAAATTTACACAACTTTGTCAAGGTTACTCTGAGTCCCCCACCTTATATAATGAGGCTCGACGCAAGAGTCTGGAGACTCTTACTCTAACTCCGGGGTCAGTGCTTTTGCAGTATGTAGATGATTGCTTGATAGCGGCTCCATCAAAGGAAAATGTGAGAAGGATACCCTTGCGTTGATCTGCCATATAGCAAGGGAAGTGCAAAAACCAGTCTCGCAAAGCTACAATTTGTGCAACAACAGGTAAAGTTTTTTGTCAATTAATATATGAACAAGGTGAGGCCATTGGTCAAGACAGAGTCCAAGCAATCCAGAAAATTCCAAAGCCTCACACTTAGAAACAATTACTAACCTTTTTGGGCTTGTGCTCCTACTGTAGAACGTTTATCCCACATTACGCAAACCTTGAGGTGCCCCTAAGTGACATAGCCCATGGCTGAGGATTGCAGAACCAGAGTCCGTTGCTGTGGATCCCAGAGGCCCAGAGTGTCTTTGTTGAATTAAAAAGGGCACTCAAACCTACACCTATGCTGAGAATTCCGAATCCAAACAAGCCTTTTTTTTTTACAAACGGTGGGTAGGAAGTTTGGCTGCATAACATCTGCGCTGTTGCAGGATCATGGAGGAAGGTTGAGGCCGGTATGTTATTTTTCAGTTAAACTAGACCCCGTAGCGGCAGGATTGCCTAAATGCCTGCGCGTATTGGCTACAGCTGAGAAAGCTGTTCTAGCGTCCAGGGATATAGCTGGTTACGATGAACTAACCCTTCTGCTCCCATATGCATTATCCTTGCTGCTTTCTGAACAAAGGACAGCACACATGGCAGCAGCACGTTAGCTCAGATATACTCCTGGGCTCTTGCCGATGCCTAACATTACAATAAAGCGATGTAAGGTCCTTAGCCCTACAAGCCGTCTCCCCACAGAAGGAGACGGGGTCCCACATGATTGTGTCGCTGTAACTAATGAAATTTGCAGCCCCAGACGAGATTTGTAGAATTTACACCTTCAGAATCCAGATATGGAGTTTTTCCGGACGAGTCAGCATTCAGGAGCAAGGATGCGGCCCAGAAAAGTGTTGGGTATGCTGTAGTAACTACCGACTATGAAGTCAAAGCGGGATTACTCACTTCTCATTTGTCAACGCAAGCAGTGGAGCTGATTGCCTTGACTGAGGCGTAACAATTGCCTGAGGGAAAAACAGTGAACGCAGATAGCAGATATGCATTCGGGGTTGTACATGATTTTAGAACGCTGTGAAAACACAGGGGCTACTTGACCTCCACTGGAAAGCCCATCGCACACTGTGGCCTGATATCTGACCTCCTGGAGACGGCCCTGTTGCCTAAATCAATCTCTGTGTGAAGCCCACCCAAAAATATAATGATTGTATTTCTCAAGACAATGCAAGGGCGGACCCAGCAGCAAAAACAGCAACCCAGCAACCAATAAGTGAGCAGATTGCCATGTGTATGAAAAAAAAAATTGTACGCCAAACGCAAACCTAAGGGAGTTACAGTCACAGACCACACAGGAAGAAAAGCAAGAGTGGACGAAAGCAGGATGCAGTGTCAGGGAAGGCGGATAGTGTCGCCCTAATAGTAAACCCTGTCTACCACGATCATTATTTCCATTCTATACCAAGCTGACACATGGTGAGGACAATGTGTCAAAAGGGGGGATGTATGACAGTATTTCAGCACACTGATACAGTAAGGGATTTACTCATTACTACCAGAAGTCTATTACGGAGACATGGGTAGAACAGGGACAGGATTGGCTGTTGCAAGTTCCAGGGTTTAAATGTTTTAGTCGGGTCAGAGGTGGGGGCAAAAGAGGGGAGGTGTGGCATTGCTTGTCAAAGATAGTATTACAGCTGTGGAAAGGACGATGGATGAAGACTCGCCATCAGAGGTAGTTTGGGCTGAGGTTAGGAATAGGAAAGGTGAGGTCACCCTGTTAGGAGTTTTTTACAGGCCTCCTAATAGTCCTAGAAACGTAGAAGAAAGGATTGCGAGGATGATTCAAGAGAAGAGTGAAAGTAATAGGGTGGTTGTTATGGGGGACTTTAACTTACCTGATATTGATTGGGAAAGCTATAAC
>NC_057717.1:59324788-59326244 GCF_004010195.1 Chiloscyllium plagiosum | reverse complement strand
AAGATCGTATGAGGAAAGGTTGAGGCACTTGGGGTTGTTTTCATTGGAGAAAGGAAGGTTTAGGGGTGACTTGATAGAGGTGTATAAGATGATTAGGGGTTTAGATAGGGTCGACAGTGAGAATCTTTTTCCACGTATGGAGTCAGCTATTACGAGGGGGCATAGCTTTAAATTAAGGGGGGGTAGGTATAGGACAGATGTTAGGGGTAGGTTCTTTACTCAGCGAGTCGTGAGTTCATGGAATGCCCTGCCAGTAGCAGTGGTGGACTCTCCTTCATTATGGGCTTTTAAACGTGCATTGGATAGGCATATGGAGGATAGTGGGCTAATGTAGGTTAGGTGGGCTTGGATCGGCGCAACATCGAGGGCCAAAGGGCCTGTACTGCGCTGTATTCTTCTATGTTCTATGTTCTTGTGAAGGTAGTGTCACTCATAATGTGTGTGTGGGGGGGGGGGTATACAGATGAGTCAGGCAGCACACACCCATTCCCAAAAACCCTTTCAACATTTACAGATGAATTGCATTGAACTAACGCCCAGTGAAGGGAAAATATATTGTCTGGTAATAGTTGATAGGTTTTCCAAAAGAGTGGAAGCGTTCCCCACATCGAAACCGGATGCCATTGCTTACAATTTTGTAAATATTGCTTACTGTTTCTTAACATGAAGGAGTACTGATTCTTTAGTTGAGCGAGGACACAATTTGGTAATCAGTTCGATCTATCCTTGCTCACGTTTAACCTGAATCCATGACAGCTCATGAGTTCAAGCATCAAAATTGAAAATTCCCCAAACACTTCCATCCCAACAGCATATCATTGTGTGGCCAACTCTGCTGTTCAGACAGGAAATGCCCAGGTTTGTTGACCTTGCTGTCTGTGAATATATTTTCTGTCAGGTATGATTGCGTGATTGTGACATTTCTGTTGCTGCTTAAGTTGTCCGTGAGGCAGCTCTTTCAATTATGTTTGTGCAGAAGAGTTCGTCGGGTCCACAGGACACGTCCAACCATTCTTTCGCAGTGCCAAGATCGATGTCCCGTGATCCGTCTGGTTTCATTGCTTCGAGACTTTGTAACGATTGAAATAACTGAATGACTTGCTGGGCCTTTTAATATGGCCATTGAGTGTTAAACAAATACTTACAACAGTTACCCAGATGCGTGTTTCCCGACAGTCCGCAATGATTTGGTGGTCTTCCGATTTTTAAAAGTTAAATTCAGACTCAACCATCTATGTAGGCGAGTATCGAACCTGCGGCCCCGTAAACTTGCCTTTATCCCCTTTAATAATAATGTGGCGATACTACAACTAGGCCAACGCCTCCTCTTTGCTGGAGCAATGCCCTTTCATGAAGCAAATCTGCCCAGCTTTCCAGGTCTGACCGAAAAGTGACTCCAGAAACACAGATATGTGATAGAGTCTTCAATGGTCCCTGAAATGGCGAAGTAAGACAG
>NC_057717.1:59317902-59324288 GCF_004010195.1 Chiloscyllium plagiosum | reverse complement strand
AGGGATGTTTTTCAGACAGAAGGACCGTGACAAGTGGCGTGCCATGGGATTGTTGCTGCGTCCACTGCTGTTCATCATTTATATAAATGATTTGAGTGAGATTTCAGGAGCTATTATTAGTTAGTTTGCGGATGATACCAAGAGTGGTGTCATAATGAACAGTAAAAAAGATTATATGGGATTGCAGCAATATCTTGCTCACCTTGACTAGCGTGTTGAAGAATTGCAGATGAAGATTAGTTTAGGTATATGCAAGGTGCTGCAGTCTGCTAGGTTTAATCAAGGTAGTATGAAAACAGTAAGGCATTGGGAGTGTTACGGAACAAAAAGACCTCGGGCTGCAGCCACATATTTCCTTAAAAGTGGAACCACATGCAAGCAGACTCGTTAAAAGTCTTCCGGTATGTTATATTTCATTGGGCATAGCATTGAGTTTAAGAGTTGTTTGGCAGATGTAAATGACGCCAAATTTCGAATTCTGTGTGCAATCCATTATAGAAATGAGATGATTAAACTAGAACTAATTCATGAAAGATGTAATAAGCTTCCACCTGGATTGAAAGCTTTCTGTTTTGAGAAGAGGTTGCATAGGCTGGAATTTATTCCCCTGGAGCATATAAGATTGAGTGGTGACGTTTTAGATATCTATAAAATCATGACAAGCAAATACAATTTAGATGGAAAACGGTTTTTCTCTGTGATAGGGGAATCCAAAACTCGAGATCATACTTTTCAAGCGACAGGGAAAAATACAAAAGAGTTCAAAGCGGCATTATTTTTCTTACAGACAGTGTGGAGATTATTTAAGAGGTTGCCAGAGGACCTGGTGAAAACGAGGACAATGTTGTCATTTATAAATCATTCAGTCACGCCCATGAGTGGAATACCTAAGGAGCAGTGCGGAAAATAATCGCAAGCATGGAGATCTAGTTTAATTGTGAAAAATGGACAGGTTAGCTGATGGTTTTATTTCCATGCTGTAGACTTCTGATACTCGAAGATGATGATGCTGTTGGGACACAATCATGCTGACAGAATGCTACGTTACAGTAAATGTCCAACTTTTGTTTGACTACTCTGTGAGAAATGTATTTCAGCTCAATTTTATATGTTCTATAATGAAGAGACAACATTACTTTTCTTCTTAGGCGCGTAAAAATAAACCAAACGTCACTGTCTTCGTTTCAGGGTAATTGAAATGAACAAAATTTAATTACCAGAGTACCATCTACTTATTCCACAATTTAGTGACTGTAGTAAACATCTGATTTTATATTCAGATCAGTGAACACAACATCTTGCAGTCATCAAACCTGACAAAAATGGCTTCAGAAAAGCTTGAATATGAACACAGTGCCTTTGAGTTTCTACACTCCCTCCAAAATACCGACCACGTCTATAATCTGTCCAGGGAGCTTCTAAGCCTAACCTGGACAATTATTCACCCAATTGTTTGCAACAATACCAGTTCGAGATGTCCCTGAGGAACCATGCAATGTCAATGGATGAGCAGTCAATGGATTAGCAGAGGGCGCAGTGCGAGTCCAAACACAATTTAAAATTCATACAAATGACCTTCCGACAAAAATGCCTCGCAAGATTGTCTCTGATGATGACTTCTGGTGTGTAATCCAGGCTTTGGAATTCTGCAGCTTGGAATCATTCCTGAATGAAGGCTTTACAAAGGTGATTGACTCCCGCAGCACTTGGAGTCTAACAGTAATTCCACATTAAACACTTTCAGTGTCGGTCTGCTCCATAAGGTCATTGCCAAAAGTAAAGGGAATCTACATTGATGACAAACTTTGCCTGCAACGGTACTAGATTTGACAAGTTTAAGTGCATTTAAGTCGTCATTGAAAAAGCATATGGCCGAACAATAAAATAGTGTAGGTTGGAAGGGCTTCAGATTGGTACGACAGGTCGGCGGAACATCGAGGGCCGAACGGCCAGTACTTCGCTGTAATGTTCTATGCTCTATAATCCCAGCCCATCCTCTTTGTGTGTGTCTCGAGACAGAAACTTCATTGTATATAGTCTCACCATTGCTCTGACTATTAGAAACAAAGTTCCATTCCTGGACGTCATAAATCATTTGATAATAGCCACTTTTTATTGCTCAATTAGGAAAAATCCACCCATTAATTTTGTTCAATTTCACCACTAGAATATGATGAATACAGTGCACAAATCACAAGAAGATTCTTTGAAATAATGTTCCTGATAAAGCATCCAAGATCAAATTATTAAGTACACTGGCATTTAAAATGGGCAGATAATTCTCTTCTAATTACATGCTAATATTAATAAGCATTCATTTTCATGACAATAAAGTAACAGTGTCTAAATGCTGCACAGTCTAGATACCAGTACATTTTTACTGCGTCTATCTCGCAAGTGAATCGTGAGGCACGTGAATATCAGTGTCCATGGGGATAATATCAATGGAGGCCAAGCTTCTGAAAGATGGATATATAGTTTGAAATGTAATATCCCTCCAGCTGCGCATAACAAATACAATCTTAACTGAACCCCACCAGACTACACTCACAAAATCCAAACTCAGCATCCAGTGGTGGTCATGTTTGAACAGTATTTTTAAATTTAATTAATTCATGTGGTGTCGAAATCGCCAAATTGGCAAGTATTCCTTGCACACTTCGGCGATTCCATTGTGAAAATGTTGGCGAGTTGTCTTCATGAATTGTTGTTTTTCATTTTCTATAGGACCTTTTACAACGAGAGGATCTTGAAACAATGATACCGAACAAACGGAGACATATTTCCAAACAACTACGATGAGTGGTTTGCAAAAGAACTTGAAGATACTGATATTCCCATGCACCTGCTTCCCTGGTCCTTCTAGATTGCCATGATTTTACAAGGTGCCGGGGAAGGAGACTTGAAAAGACTTCAGTAGAACGCCTTGTAGACAGTGAACATTACTGCTACTGAAGTTCAGTGAATTAGAGTGATGGAGGATATTAGGGGAATGTGTAGAGGAGACATCACAGGTAGGTTTATTTTACCATGAGTTCTGAATGTATGGAATGTGTTGCCAGCGGTGGTGGTGGAAGCATAGTCACTAGGGACATTTAAGGGACTGATGCACATGCACATGGACAGCAGTGAATTGAGGGGTGTGTTAGGTAGGTTATTTTATTTACTATTAGCAATAATCCTCGGGACAACATCATAGGCCGAATGGATTCTTCTGTGCTATAATTTTCTGTGATCCATGTCCAAAATTTCCAGATCAATTTTAGCATGGGGTTAGATATGAATTACATGATTCTCTGCACTGTTCCCATCAACCACAGAAGGACAGGGTACAGCATGGGGTTAGATAGAGAGGGAAGATTTCACTACACCAGTAATTTTGAATTTCCAGGCCACATTCAGCATGGGGTTAATTGCTGAGTATTTCAGGCAGACACTGTCTGCATCAAACACTACCAGGAGAGGTGCAGCACGGGATAAGATACTAATTAATGCACTATCAAAACTGTCCTCCATCATGAATTCCCGGTCCATGTTAATTCCAACATCAGACACAGATTAAAACTCGCTATTGCAATGTACTCATCAAACACTGAACAGCAGTTATACCATGGGTTGAATATGGAATAAATCTCACTTTGCATTGCCTACATGAAACAGTCTCCAGACAGCTAGCGAAAGGGTTAGATACAATTTGAAATTGAAACTACACTGTTGTATATCAAGCACTGACAGGTCAGGGATAGCACACGATTAGATCTAGAGTGAATCCCTTTCTTTTCCAAATTACTTTTTCTGTGGCTCAGGGGTGAGCACTATTGCCTCACTGCACCAGGGAATCGGGTTCGATTCCTGCCTCGGCCGACTGTCTGTGTGCATTTTGCACATTCTCCCCGAATCTATGTGCGTTTCCACTGGGTGCTCCCATAATCCAAAGGTGTACAGATCAGGTGAATTGGTCATGCTAAGTTTCCCACAGTGTTAGGTCCATTAGTTAGAGGGAAACGGGTCTGGTTGAGTTGCTCTTCAGAGGGGCGGTTTGGACTTGTTGGGTCGAAAGGACTGTTTTCACTCTGTAGGGAATCGAATCCAAAACTAAAGATAAAATAATTCTCCCTTATCATTGAGACTATCAAACATCCCAGAACATGTATTCCACGTGTTCAGACACAGCATAAAGTTCTCTCTGCAATACTCCTTTCAACTTCCTATGCCATGTCCAACATGAAGTTAGATGCTCATTATATCACACCATAAACTGTCTCCAACACACATTCCCAGTACAGGTGTAGCACAGGGCCTACAGAGACGATCTCTCACTGTACTCCTTTAAAGTGAAAGAAAAGAAAACCCCATCATGTTGCCCCCATGTTAGAGACATCAAGGAATTAGATATAATATCCTGCCTCCTCTACTATTTCGAACTGGAAGTAAATTTAAAGATTGATAAAAACGGAAAGAATTGAGGATGCAGGAACTCCGAAACAAAAGTAGAAATTGCTGGAAAACTTTAGCGTATCTGGCAGGATGTCTGGGCAAAACGTAGAGTTAGTATTTTGAGTCCACTGACCCTTCTCCAGAACCTGAATTCTGCTTTTGTTTCACCGATGCTAGAAGACCGCACTGGACAGTCCCCATCAAACTTCCAAGACCAGTACTACGGAAAGTTACACACAGAGGAAAGCTCCTCCTACAGAGGCACAAGCCAAATAGAAAGTCCATTCTCAGTATGGAGTCTGATATTGATTAAACCACTGCTCCACAGTCCCTAAGAAACATATTCAGGATGAAAAGTCGTTTAACACAGAATTTATCAAATGTCTAGCCATTTTCACATGGGGTTGCATATTCAGAAAATTCACAACCCACCGTATCCATAGAACAGCAGACGTAAAGGCATAATAACTAGTCAGGTACAGTTTAAAACTACGTCTACACTTTTGCGATCAAACATTGCCATGATACAGACAGATGGGCTTAGTAACCTAATAAAACTTCACCTAAACTGGTCCTTGTCAAAGAAAAAAAAACGGTCAGCTTGGATTCGATATTGATGAAGTCACTCCCCACACTGTGCCCTGCAAACACTCCTCAGCCAGGAACAGCACGGTGTTACAGGTAAAGTATTTTTTCCCCACACTGTCCCCCTCAAACACTCCCAGGAGAGGCACCTCATGGAATCATATGGAACTTGAACCATTCTCGACAGTGTTCCCATCAAACACGATCAGGCCAGGGACAGCACGGGTTTATAGACGGAACGACGATGCATCTACTTCTCTCCAATCAAAGACTGAAGGGCCCGAGGTTAAAGAATATTTAGTCTGGTGTTAGAGATCAGTGCATTACTGTACTCTTCAGAGATTTTTTTTTATTTTCACTGTTTTGGTTCTGTCTTGTAGCATACCAAGGAAACAAACAAACTTTGCAGTTTGACGGTACCCAAAAAAGCCAAGGCCATCTCTGGCGCATACAGGACTATATTTACGGGCCTTGAGATAATTGGGGCGTCTGAAAAGTAAAGCAATCCTATTTAACTTTGGACTGTTGTCGGTCCAATTGGAACATGGTAGCAACTGCCCCAAGCTTTACTGTTTCCCTCAGGATGTTGTCCTGATCCTTGGAATGAGCCATTCAGCAATATTTAGACTTGGTAAATCCCGTTTTCTTGAAAAAAAAAACATGTTTTGTGCAGACCAAAGATTGTCTTTCACCAAATTCATTGTCCGTCACGTGCAGTTGATGTTTGTCTCGGTGTGCATCCGTGCAATGGATGAAACACGCAGTCCAGTGTCACAGAATTCCTTGTGACAAAACTCCACAAAAAAGAGTAACGTCATTCAGATGACTTCATTTGCAGAGTCAGATTTCAGACGGAGATATCTGACAGTTTCTACCCGCTTGCAGCTGGTTCGTTGCCAGCGTGCAGTGGGGCAGACTCACCGGGCATTTATAAAGAATCTCACAGGTAGAGCCCTGCTCACCACCAGCCAAGTGATGTCTTGGTGCTCCCTGCTGCTGGACTATTACATAGTATCAGTATGTCTTCCAATGCACTTGAAAGGTCTGCACAGTGTTCCATTCTGCACAGATTGTACGATTGTATTGAGCTGTACACGAGCATGTTGTGCACAGTGGACCATGTTGAACACATAGGTAAAAACAATAACTGAAGATGCTGGAAACTAGATTCTGGATCAGTGGTGCTGGAAGAGCACAGCAATTCAGGCAGCATCCAACGAGCAGCGAAATCGAAGTTTCAGGCAAAAGCCCTTCATCAAGAATAAAGGCAGAGAGCCTGAAGCGTGGAGAGATAAGCAAGGGGAGGGTGGGGGTGGGGAGAGAGTAGCATAGAGTACAATGTGTGAGTAGGGGAGGAGATGAAG
>NC_057717.1:59297923-59317082 GCF_004010195.1 Chiloscyllium plagiosum | reverse complement strand
GTCCAGGAAGTGGAGGGAGGTGTCAGAGATGGTCCAGGTAAATTTAAGGTCAGGGTGGAATGTGTTGGTGAAGTTAATGAATTGCTGAACCTCCTTACGGGAGCACGAGGTGGCGCCAATGCAGTCATCAATGTAGCGGAGGAAGAGGTGGGGAGTGGTTCCGGTGTAATTACGGAAGATCAACTGTTCTCCGTAGCCAACAAAGAGACAGGCATAGCTGGGGCCCATACGTGTGCCCATGGCTACCCCTTTGGTCTGGAGTTAATGAGAGGATTCAAAGGAGAAATTGTTAAGGGTGAGGAGCAGTTATCTCATCTGGCTTTATGGTGTCTGGTCTCGTTCTGTTAGAGGGATTGATAATGTAATAGAACTAACCACTTCAGCTGATCTGGCAATGCCTTCATTTATGTTCTCGTTCTTATGATTGAATCCGCCGGTGTCTGACTGCTCCAGCTCGTCCCATTCCTCTCTACTCGCATATTTGTGGAACTTGTATTCCATTAAGTAATTGCCCAGTTTGTTGGTGAATAACTGACCTGCATCTTTCCCTGGCCCTCAATGTTACTCCGCTGGAACATTGAGTTCCATCATTAAAAATGCTCTGAAACAATAAAAGCAAAATGTGGCACGTGCGTTCTTTCAGTTCCAGTGTGGAGCTCCATGTTGGACGGGGGTTTTAAACAGTTTTGAGACACGCCTTTGTAACTTGCTCTGTGTCTATTAACCGATCGTCTCCGTTAGTGACACTTGGCTGCTTATGTGCTCTGTGACATCAGTAAGATGGATTCATTTAAATTGACTCGTCTAACAACAGCAAAACTGATAACATTCACACTGTGTGACAGGCTTGAGTCGAGAATCTCAGTAAGGAGGGTCACTGACAAAGGGCAAATCAGTATCTCACCTGTCTACAAAACAATTCTTGTTAAAATTTGCAAACCACTCCCTGGGTTTTGAAATCTAAATTTTTAATTTATACCACTCAATATTATGAGTGAATTTTACTAAACTTATCTATTCATACTTTCCATATGTTAGTATGTCCAGGAAATCATTTTGTCCCTGCATTTCGAACTGAATAAACGTATTTCATTAATATTGTTTCTCCTCATTCATCATTGTAGATGTATCCTTGAATCTGCTCTTTGTATAAGTTTTGAAAAGTAACTTTACTGTAATGATGATTAGAGAATACTATTGTACTTGCCACCGGCCTGAACAGCCATGTCCTCTAATTCTCTCTCTCTTCTGTATCGTTTCCAGTGTCATGATCACTATTTAATTGAAGCCCAGTAAATGATTTTTCATCACAGTTCATTGACATCGATAACATCAGCAGCATGGACCTCGTCTGCTCCCTCTGATCCTGGAATAAAAAACTGAATTGTGTTTATCGCGGATTATGGGGTATAAAAAGATTTTTCAATGTATCATTGATATTGTAATGACTGATCAATAGTTACAGAATGAATGTTTACATTTATGAACAGAAATATATTTATATTCCGGCATTACTCAGGCATTATCTGCATGCCCAAGCCAGATTGAATGATTATACACAATCGATTCAACTTCTTCAACATTCTTTCCATCTGTCACCCTCATATATCCAACTGGAATGTGTAAATTTCAAATGACTTTTAATTTTAATAAAACATTATTGAACTGAAAGTGATTAATTGGAGCGATTTGTTCAATGACTGTGATTTACGTCAATCCCAATGGATCCTAAATGTGTCGCTCGAGTTTTAGACACTTCTTTGAATAAGAGATTCCTGTCAATGTACTTCCACTTAATGTGAAGGGGAACAGAACGAAAGGGATCAGAAAATCCAGAAAGAGAGGAGGAGAAATCAGAGTCGGAGATTAAGTGATTGGAATGTTCTAACAATAGATCAGAATCTGACAGCAATAGGCTCTATGTACTAACAATGGATCAGAATTTGAGAACAATAGACTGGAATGTTGCAACAATGAGCAAGAGTGTTTTTTTCGGTGGTCTTTACTGGCTTTCTCTGCCTTGGATATTACTTGCTTTGAGGATTGAATATATCCTCTTCATTATTCAAGGTGCTTACTATCCGATCCTCGCAATAGTTGGTGTTCCTCGTAAGTCAATCTATCTGTCGATTAAACTGCATTGAATTGAACTGCTGCTCAGGATATTTAAAAGTTGGAAAGGTGGAAGTCAACGTTTACAGTTCCAATCAAAAATACCTTAACTTCATATAATTATTTACACTTTACTTAAAAATATATGACGAAGAATCATACCATTCTCAAACCCCAAGACCCTTATTCCCGTGCACCGATTAACTTCTACATGTCTTGCCCACTCACCAATTCTTTCTAATCATCATATCCCAGTCTCCACTTCAGACTCAGTGCAACATCTCCAAAAAATATGATTGAGCCCTTGCTAAATCCAAGTAAAAATATGTGCAGTACCTTCCAACTACACTTCCGTCTACAAAATATTTGCACCTAAGACGTTAACTAGTTATTTCCACAGATGCAGTCAAATGGGAAGCCAAGGAATGATGTTCAATTTATTCAAACATCATTTAAGGCAGAGAGTAATAATCTGTTGATATCCCACGAAGTAAATTGGTGGAATTTAAATTAAACCTCCTCCATTTGGTATCTAAAAGCGCATCTGCACGCCGAATGTTTTTTTTAGAGGAAGAAATGCGTCATTCCTCCTTGGTCAGGTGTCTGTGTGACTGAAAACCCACAACAATCCGTTTTACTGTTTACCCTTCTGTGGAGCAGCCGAAAATGACACGGAGTTCAAGATCAGAATAAAATGCCGGCTGACCAGGGCGACACATGTCCCATGAGAGAAAAAAATTGAAAAGTTAAGCTAGCGCGTTTCCTTTGCCACTTGCCCATATTCCAACAACAAATTTCCATTTTCTGTCCATAATAAGGAATTGTTTCCTCACATCAGACAGAGTGACAAGGAGTGTCACTCGGCTAATCCCTGCGATGATGGTGCAATGAGAACTGGGTGAAGATTAATCTGTAGAGCTGTGACAGAATAAGACGTGGTTGCATTGAACTTCGAGGGTGCTGATCAAATTCTCATTATATTGTGAACAGTCACTGACGCAGTGATACATTAGAATGTTTTTCTTTTAAACGGCATGCATGATTATGGACAGTTTAAATGCCTCTGAGAACGTCCCGCCACTACCAACCACATCACTCGCTGTGTCCATTGAAAGACAGAGAACACAAGGCTTTGAGAAAACTCGCCCCACGTTCATGTACAGCTTGGAGCCAAGTGGAACAGTATGTAGCCGTCCATAAGTGCAGTCCCTGCATCATTGGCTTGCCGTTAATGAACGTCAGTGATATCCTGCTGTTCCTGTAGAAGTGTCTGTTGGGGCTGAATAGGCTCGTGCTAGTCCTATGGAACATTTTTAAGTGCCTTGTTGGTCTGTGCCCGTTCCTGCTTAAAAGATCTATGTACTGACCATAGATCATTACATAGATCTATGTACTTCTCTTCCTGTGCGACAGGCAGGAAGATTGAACGGATTGTGCTTCTTCTTTTGCAATAGTCTCGATGGCCAGAATAGTGGAAGTTCATTCGTGTGCAAAACAGTTTGAGATGCAGAATGAGATCTTTTTTTTTCATTGTAGACATGTGTGCTGTCTCGCAGCGCTGTTTCACGAATGTTACTGACACTTTAACAACACAAATCTGTCCTTTGTCCAGATCTTGTTCCACATGAAAAAAGGCTGGTTCAGGAACTAAGGGGTGAGAAATTGTTCTGAACATTGGGTCGTCTTCTCTATTATGGCCAAATGATGTGGGAAGAAATAGATAAAGCAGCTGAAGAAGTTTGCACCGTGGAACTATCCGGCGGCTGTTCTGCAGAGATGAACAGGACTGAGAGGATTGAATTCTAACAACCACAAACATCTTCATTTGTGCGCTCAGTGACCCCAAACAGTGAGGATGTTGCACGTGGTTCCTAGTAAATTCAATTCATTTGATTTTCCTTAGTGACATCCTCAATCAAATGCTGTCTTGATATTAGGGCCAGTCACTCTTATATGAGCTCCTGTGTGCAGCTTTTTTTTCATATCAATAGGTAATGATGCATATTGTTTTCATGTCAAAGAGGGTAGCGAATGTCCAGAGTTGGCTTTTCTAGACAATTTGTGGAGGTAGAATCATTGCAAGCATTAGAGAGGAGACGGATGGATCTTTGACAATCAGAGAGTTGTGAGATGTGAAGAATTCGGCATTACAGTGGATTTGATGCCAACAGTAATTCAGCCATGATCTTATACATTGGCAAGGCAACTTGATCGTCCGAAATGCCTACTCCTGGTTTTTATGTCTTCATATTCTGTAATTGCAAAATGAATTATTGTGATTTTCCTGGACGTTCTGTTACTCGATGCTGCAGTGAGGAAGACCAGATGATTTTATGAGCTATTTCTGGGAAAGGTATGTGACCTGTATTTATAGTGAATCTTGGTCTCGAAAACGATAAACAAATGAAGCACAAGTTTCAAAGAGGAGAAACTCCGACAGGCATCTTTTGTACCCGAACCTGATTTCCCAATAACATTTTGCTCCCACACCAAACTGCATGTGACAGTCTTGGGGAACTGCATGAGACCCTGTGATACTGTGGACTAGCTGTTTCGACCAATTGGGCTCTATCTGCTCATGTGCAGGAGGATTGAGAGGCCGAATAGAATATAAAGACCGTGTACTGAGTATCAAGGGTGGGTGATTAGACACTTCTTTACTGTTCCACAAGGAACTAAGATCATGACTGATATGGCAATGTTTTCAACGGCACTTTTCTCTCTGTTCATCATTTTCCTTCATTTACTTGACTATCAAATGGTTAACAAAGACAATTTTGACATAGTGTAAACACCCAGGCACCACTAACTTCTGGTGAATAGAATTCCCACTTGAACAGCCCTTTGAGAATTTTTCATTCATATTCTGATCAATGTTGGACGGTGACCGATGCCATTTCCAGTCCCACTACTCCACTGGTTACAACGAATTTAAAAGGTAACAAGTTCAGTATTATTGCCAATGAAATAGGTCTCAGACTGGGTCACTTCCCCGTAAAATGAGATGTACAGAAGCACACACGCAGACGCATACACAAATGCAATTTCTTAAGGCAAACAGAAAAAAAAATGAAAGTTTTCGAGCGTTGCATAATTGCAGAACTCATGACAAATACTCATTTGGATGCAGAACTGGCTCAAAAGTAGAAGACAGAGGGGCGTGGTGAAGGGTTGTTTTTCAGTCTGGAGGCCTGTGACCAGTGGAGTGCCACAAGTATTGGTGCTGGGCCCTCCACTTTCTGTCATTTACATAAATGATTTGGATGCGAGCATAAGAGGTACAGTTTGCCAATGACACCAAAATTGGAGGTGCATGGACAGTGAAGAGCGTTACCTCAGATTACAACAGGATCTGGAACATATGGGCCAATGGGCTGAGAAGTGACAGATGGAGTTTAATTCAGATAAATGAGAGGTGCTGCATTTTGCGAAAGCAAATCTTAGCAGGACTTATACACTTAATGGTAAGGTCCTAGGGAGTGTTGCTGAACAAAGAGAGCTTGGAGTGCAACTTCATACCTCCTTGAAAGTGGAGTCGCAGGTAGTGAAGAAGGCGTTTGATATGCTTCCCTTTATTGGTCAGAGTATTGAGCACAGGAGTTGGGAGGTCATGTTGCGGCTGTACAGGACATTAGTGATGCCACTTTTGGGATATTGCGTGCAACTTTGGTCTCCTTCCTATCGGAAAGAAGTTGTGAAACTTAAGGGTTCAGAAAAGATTTATAAGGATATTGCCAGGGTTGGAGGATCTGAGGTAAAGGGTGAGGCTGAAGAGGTTGGGGCTGTTTTCTCTGGAGGGTCGGAGACTGAGGGGTGACCTTATAGATGTTTACAAAATTATGAGGGACAAAGTCTTTTTTTTTCCCTGGGGTCGGGGAGCCAGAACTAGAGGGCATCGGTTTAGGGTGAGAGGGGAAAGATATAAAAGAGACCTAAGGGGCAATTGTTTTCACCCAGAGGGTGGTACGTGTATGGAATGAGCTGCAGGAGGATGTGGTGCAGGCTGGTACAATTGCAACATTTAAGAGGCATTTGAATGGGTATATGAAATGAAGGGTTTGGAGGGATATGGGCCGGTGTTGGTAGGTGGGACTAGATTGGTTTGGGATAGCTGGTCGGCATGGATGGGTTGGACCGAAGGGTCTGTTTCCATACTGTACATGTCTATGACTCTATGACGAATTGAAAAAGTGATAGCCGGTCCCAAATATTATTCTGTGTCTGATGTTGTTCTGATCGCATAAGTTGCTTGTAATGGGATTTCTTCCCAGAAAACGAGGATTTAACTGAATTCACTTTGCGGCAGGCAGTCGAGCCATTCTAATGACTCCAGCATCAGGAATCCTCCACGATGCCTGTGAGATTTTCTTCTCACACGTTTTTGTCAGTAGGACCAAAATAAGACAGATGGTGCAATAGGCTGCTGCTTCTCAGGCAGGTAATATTCTTCTCCCGCTCTGTGTTGAAACATGCAATGATATCAACTGAATACCAAACTGTATATACGTGGTATACTTGAACATTCTGTGGAACATTATTGTGGTTCGTATGCAGGTGCATCATTGCTGTTGTCGGACACAGTAGCTTTCATCAGCAAAACATGTCCTCGCATTCTAAATTGATAACATGTTTGCATCCTTGTGCATTTCTTAAACAATTGGTTAATGTCTTCATAATAACTGTGTTACTATCAATTGATCTTATTCTTTAAACTCATTCATGTGTTTCAGTCGCTTTAACAAGCGAAAATATGTTTCCAACGGATATAATTTTCTGAAAATCGAGTATGTTTCAACAAAATCTCTCATCCATAATCTAAACTGAGCTTTCTTCATAAGATGAGACCTTCCTTCCAGAAGTGTGGGTTGCGCTTCGGCGAGTCGGTGTGGACTTGTTGGGCCGAAGGGCCTGTTTCCACACTGTAAGTAATCGAACATAATCTAATCTAATTTAATCTCAACGAGTAAAGGGAAAAATATTTCAAAACTTTCGAAAACAATCGTTTAATCAGAAATTATGTATTTATTTCAAAGTTTAGGGCATCTTGCCTGTACACATTGTGTCAGATGTGTTCTCAGTAATGCCCTTTAAAGATGCAGTAAACCATTCCTACGATTAAAAGTGACACTCTTTCGGGAAACACCATCATTCCATTGACCGTTCAAATCACTTGCTGCATCTGCAGACTAACTATATATGATTCATGTACCAGGAATACGAAAACAACCTGTCTCGAAGAGTTCTGCAGAGGTCTTCCATTTAAACTGTTTACTGCTGTTTTATGCTTCCTATCACACTGGATAACTCACTCTGTGTTATTTCGGCTGAAGGCTTGCTCACTAAATTCCATGGCCTAAAATCACATTGTGCATTCATTACATCCATTTGACGACTTATTGTAGGACCATGTTGGTTCATGAGCTAGCTGAGCTTCAATCTATAGAGTTCCCTTCATCGAAATCTCTGGTACAGATTATTGGTCTTTTATGAATTGATAAGGAACGTCTTCACCAAGAGGGTTGTTAATCCATGGAGTTTCTGCCGAGTAAAATTAATTAATACGACTTCAGTATTTTTCAAAGCTTTTTTTTTAACAATAAGGGGTATGGTCAGATGAATTAAGGGATATTGTGAGACCGCGGATAAGTAGATCCAATTCCATGCAAATATCAACCACGATCTTAGTGAATGGCGCAGCTGGCTCGAAGGCCCGATAGCGTCCTCCTCCTTCCAGTTATTATGAACTCCTGACCCACGCTGATCTCTGATACACTCTAGTAGTTACAGCTTAGCTATCTGAAATCTCTGCTGCATATTTCCTGTGAGAGACAACGTCGCTGAACCTGTGTAGGAGCTCAGGCGGTATGAATGTCCTACTTTGTGCTGCATAATTTATTCATTGAAGTAAATTATTTCATTATCTTTTCCTGTAACTGTTTAGAGAGACAGACCCGTCTCCGCCCGTATCGTTGTAATGATCCTGACTGGTGGCACGGTGTATTCCTTTACCTCTGTAACAGCCTCAAGGAGTTGATTGGGCGAATTATGCATGAATTGTGGCAGCAGTGAGCCATTCGATGGCACCATTAAGAATATTCATGGCTAATCCGATTGTGTGTGGCCATTGCTTATCTGTTCCCAATAAACACCGACTCTCCTCTCCAATAAATACCAGTCCAGAATACCTTGAATTTTCTCAATAAAGATCTCTTCACTGTTGCATGACGATGTGGACACCACAGATAATACAACACCACAGACAAATGGATATTCTTATTTCAATGCTGTTCCTTTATTTTAAAACGATATCTATCAGACATCAATCGTCATCTCTTTTGAAATGTAAGGGCACATGAATTGTGAACAGTCATAAACCATTCACTACACGATATGTGTCCAACTTTACCACTCGCTCTTTCAAATCTAATATTTGTCAAACACAACCTCGATTGCTCTTTACAGAAGAGATATCAGATAGCATAACACCATAAGATCATAAAGTCCATTTGGCCAATCGAGTCTGATATGCCATTTAATAATGTTTTAATATTTCTCAACATCGTTCTCATGCCTTTACCCTGCAACCCCTGATGTTCTTATTAGTCAAAAACCGTATCTAAAATAGTCCTACAGACATTATCTAGCGTGTCTCTCTGTGTCTGGGTATGCATATGTCTATGTGCTTGTGTCTACGGCTGTCTGTCTGTGTCTCAACTTGTGTGTTTCTATATGTGTTTGCTTCAATTTGTGCGTGACATACGTATCTCTGTGTGTCACTACGTGTGCGTGTGTGTGTGTATGTGTATGTGTATGTGTGTGTCACTATCTTCATCTTTTAAAGCGTATGTTAATATAGTGGAGTGTTTGAAAACGCTTGTGTCCATTTCTGTGTCTGCGAAATGAGGTAGGTGCTGATTTGGGAATGAGAGAACCCATGCCAGAACAGACAGTGGGATTAACGTGAAAATTACTATTCATTGAACATTGCGTCTTATTTGGTAGGGCGTAGAAGTTTCCAAATCTCCATAGGAGTTGCCCTGGTCTCCTGCAACTCGTGCGATGGTTCTTTGAACAGAGCGGGGCAAGTTTTGTGTCGGAATGTATATCGGACACTCCACCGCCCGACTTGGGTCTTTCTGTCCTGTTACAGTCAGTTTCTCCTGAAACGAGAGAAAGGGAGGGACTCAGTGATTATATGAATGTGTGGCATGGTATTAGTGATGGTATAGGTGTGTGTAAATGTTGAGGTGTCAAAAGTGAGTGAGTCCATAGTGTTGAATCTATGCAGTGTTATTAGTGTAAGGGTTATGGTGAAGCAGGCAGAGAGAATAAGCGAAGATAGGTGCAGGAGTGAGAGTGGTTTAGCATAAGACCTGGTCAGTTGTATGTGCTATAAAAGATATACAGTGAGCTTGAGGAAGCAGACGGAATACAGTGGCACTTATCCTTGCAGAGTGGGAAGGTCATTCGTGCTTTTCTTCTATTACCCAACATTTTTTTTCAGATCGGCTCAGTGTCGAGGTGAGCTTCACCGAATATCATGTCCAGGATACCACCACAGACCATTTCCAACAGGTTCCACAGAATCGGCTTCAGTGGACAATACAAATAGCAAGGAGTAGCAAGCATTGGTGATTTATATATTTAACCCAAAAGTGTTGCACTAATGTTGCACAACTTATGCTCTGGATATGAGCTACGCAAGTATTGTGGGTGCTGCAGTAATAAAGGATGATGTTAAGTTGCGTTAATACTGCATTAATTAATTGACTGATAATGCTGTGAAATATAAATTCCATAACTGCATGTGAGGTAGGGTGAATAGCATGTTGTGAACCAATTGAGAACCAGATTATTCGGATTTGGTGTTTTGACGTCAGAAACACGAGTTAGCAACCTGGGTCAAAGCAGTTGCTGAGGAATAGTGTCAACAACATATTGACTTTACATGATGTCTGCATACAACATAGATTTTTTTGAAAATTACTATCAAACATCGTGGAAGCTCAGAAGCGAGAGGTCAACTTGGCTGCACCGAAAGTTCATTATAATATTGATTTGTAGACAAGCAGTGGTTGTAACTTACAGAAATACTGCACATCTGAATGATATGTATCTCACTCTAAGGCATACGCAGCAAAAGGAAGAGAAGGTGACTCAACGATGGTTAATATAACAAATTAAAGACTGTATTAAATCAATGGAAGTGGCTTCAGAACAATTCCACATATTGTGGAAACCTTAGAACTCTGACAAATTTACGATGCAGAATAGGTGGGTGAAGAAGCTGCCAAACAAACCAAACAGAGAACATGAGTGTAAACGAACAGGAAACACAAAGGCTGCCTAAACCTCCGATCTATATTTCAAAATAGAACAACATCGAACCAAGGTCAAATATGGAAAGTCGTAAGCAGGATTGCAGAATTTGTTTTGGAGAATAGGGACATTTTAGAGAAACTAACCAGTTATTTTGCACTTGTCATCATGGAGAAACGTCCAGAAAATCTCTGAGAAATACCATGTGTTCGTATGGAGCTTGCAGACGGAGAGAGGTACAATTAATTTATATAAGTATCAAAATATAGCTGGCTTGACGATTGCTAAGTCTGACGGACCAGATGTACTTGTTACCAACATGTTAGAAAAATAAACAACAGAGATATTAGTTGCACTGTCAATCTCTGCGTTTTAGATTCCAGTACATTTTGCAAAGGCTGACAGCCAAGCTGTCAAATGCAATACGGTAAACGTCATCCACCATTTAAAAAAGAAGAGATAATGCGGAAAACTCCAAGTAACTTGACATCTCTCGAGAAATTGTTGGAATGTACGAGATAGGATATGGTGTTGGATATTTAGATATCATTACAAACTTTGGAGAAAAACAGCATGAATTTCTGAAAGAGTGAATTATTCTTGACAAACTACAGAATTGTTTCACTTTGCTTCTTGCAACAAAGACTACGGAGAACTAATGGAAGTGGTATATTTGGATTTCCAGAAGGCTTTCCACAAGAACTCATGCAATGAATTCATAAAGGAAATTAACGCAAAGAGTATTTAGAGGAATGCAAGTGAGCAGAAAGTTAAAGTTAAGTTTGCCCTCATGTTAGGAAATCAGAATATAGATGTAAAGACTTTATTAAGGAGTTACACCGAATGTCGCTGCCATTGCACCAGGGGTATCGTTTTAGTGCCCCAATCTGAGAAAGAATATAGTATCCACAGCGAAAGTGCAACGGACAGATAAATCCTTCAGATGGCAAGATTGTGTGATGACGAAACTCGGACTCTATAGTTTCAAAGGATGTGTCGTAATCACACTGAAGTTTAGAAAATTAACAAAACGTATGACATGTTGGAAATTAACCAAATGCTTATTTGGCTGTTTCCTCGACATTCAAGTTAAATCATGGTGGGATTGGGAGTGGACATGTAAGATTGCAATGAGAAGGAAATTCGGAGGGGATAGACGAACACGGAGGCATGGAAACCTGCTCACGGGCAAAATTATGTAGAATATTCAGCTATTCCTGAAGAACATCAAATGAAACAGAATAACCAGAGAACAGGACGGACACATTGGTGAATTGGCAAGTAGCATCCAGTATCAACAGAAGACTAACAATGGTAATAAATGGCTGTTTGTATGACTGCCTACCTGTGACCAATGGGTACTGCAAGGGTCAGTGTTGTGGCCCTGAATAATTGTGGCATTTATCAATGATATAGCTGTGAATGGGAGGGGGAATGGGCAGTGGGATAACTAAGTTTGTGTTTGACACACTAATTCGCCGGGTGGTTGGCAGTGAGCCGGTATATCTTATTTTCAGGGAGCCATAGATGGGATGATCACATCGGCAGATCAATGGCAGATGGAATTGAAACCTGATAAAAATGAGTCGATGAACTTTGTAAGAAGGAATTAGACAGGGGAGTATTCAATGAATGGCAGAACACTGGGCAGCTCAGAAGGTGCTTCTCCACATATCCCAAAATGTAACTGGATAGGTTAAGAAGGCATCCGGTACCATAGGCGGAGCCTTCATTCATAGAGTAATAGATTAAATGAGCTGCACAGGAGATGGTTATGACACAGATGAAATACGATGGACAGTTCTGGGCATCAAATTACACGATGTGTGCAATTGCACTGGAGCGGGTGCAGACGAGATTCACCAGGATGTTCGAAGGGGTGGAGCATGACAGCTATGAAGAGTGGCTGGATAAGGTCCGATTATGTACTTTGGAAAAAGTGAGGAGTACAGATGCTGGAAAAGCACAGTAGGTCAGACAGCATCCGAGGAGCAGGAGAGTCGTCGTTTCACGCAAAAGCCTGATGGAGGCTAATGAAGCCCTTTGTCATGAAAGGCTTTGCCCAAAACATCGACTCTCCTGCTTCTCTGATTCTGCCTGACCTCCTGTGCTTATCCAGTACCACACTCTCGACTTATGTACTTTAGAGCAGGGAAGGCTAATGGGGACGTGAATCAGACCTATAAGATTATGAGGAACATCGATAGGGTGGATAGACAGCAGTTGTTGCTTTTAGTCAAAGTGCCAAGAACACGGAAGCACACTTTTGAAATGACGTGATTGGGATTTAAAGAGAATTTGATGATAGTAATTCACGCAGAGGGTGTTAGCGTCTGCAATTCACTTCCTGAGAGAATAATTGTTGTGGGTCGCCTCACACCATTAAAACGTAATTATGTGAACATTTGAAGTGTTAAAACATTCACGGCTGCTGGCTTCATAATGGCAAATAGGACTAATGCAGATCGTGCTGTATATCTGTCATTACAGTATCTATGCATCTGTGATTGTATAACATTAGAAGGACAATAATTTAGCCGTTTAAGACGGGAATTATTGAGTTTCTTGAGAGTACATTAACAATGGTTATACGAATTAACTGTAATACCTTCTGAATGAATGCCAATGAGGACCGTAAGAGAAAACAAGTGCAGCTTCCTTAAGTATAAAACTGGAGCATAGAGAATGGAAAACAATTGTAGAACTATGACGCAACTACTTCAGTTTTGTCTTCGCAGAAGAAAACATTTAAAATGAACCTTTCTAGAAATAGTAAGAAACCAAGTCTGTTGAGAAAAAGACAATGCAATGAAGTTAGTAACGAAACTGTTTTGGGAAATTATTGCAACTGAAATTAAACGGGGCAGACAAATTCAAGGACGATTTATGATATCCGAATCATATTTGAGAAACCAATTCGTAAATGCATTATGGCGAATCAATGGTGACAATATATTTGGATTTTCAAAGATATTTAATGTAGTCACAAGCTGTGTGTGATAAGTAAAAGCACGTGGAGTCATGGATATTGAAGGTGTGTAAGTAAATGTTTTTAGAGTATACAGCACGTGGTCATACGGCAGGGATCAGTACTTGAACACGAGCTATTCACAAAGCTTATCAAACAAATGTTTTATGAAATCAAATGCAAATGTCCAAGTCTACTGACAGCTAAAAACTGGGTTTGTCAATGGTCAGGAGAATGCTCTGGTCAAGTGGAGTCAATGTACAAGTGTATGGCAGGTACAGATCAATTAGGATACATCTGACATTGTGCACGTTTTCGGTATACAAAGCACTGAAGTGGACTACTTACAAAGTGTTTTGTTGAATATTATGGATCTGCAGGTTCTTATGTCCCTTCCTTTCATTTTGCTCTGCGTAGACCTTTGAGGTCCATGCAGGGCAGTGACTTCTGAAGCTAGAAGTCAATATTGAAAATTACGTTGGTGCGTCAATCTGTATACAGAGACCGCCAAGTGGGTAGACACAATTTTGAAAATCGATCTGAATGTCATAGTGTATTACTAATTGAAAACAACACTGCAAGATAAATGGGGTGTCGATCATGATTTCAAAAGTGATCGTGTTCAATAGTAAGGTTATCGAGCTGGTAATGTACAGGTGTGAACTCATTTAAATGTTCTATGGTATTGTGTGCAGTGATGGTTCCCTTATCTCATAAAGAACGCTTTCCTCTGGAGGAAGACAACAAAGTATTATCAGTCTGATCTTTGTGATGACGGTTTCGTTCACTGATACGTCTTTGGGCCGACTGGACTTGTATTCGATGAGGATCAGGAAAATGTGAGGAACTCTTAGTCAAACATCTAAAACTTTGTCAGGATGAGACAGAATGGAAGCAAGGATAATGATTTCCCTGGCGAGATATCTAAAAAAACAGAGGTCACAGACTTGGATATGGGCAGATGACTTTGCATTTAGCTGATAACAAATGGCTTCATTCAGAGACGGGTGAACAGAGGGAATTCTCTGTCACATAAGACTGTGGAATCCAAGACACTGAAAATAACGCAGAATCAAGTCGATAGATTTATCGAAGCTTAACAGAGGAGGAGAGAGGAGGAGTACTGTGTGAAGATAAGGGGTCTGCCATCATTTCACTGAATTCGGGAGCACGTTCAATGGACTTAAAGTTTGACGGCAGTTCCTTATTTTATTTATTCCCATAGTTAATCGCATTAACGGACATACAAAGTCCATTGAAAGAATATTCAGCCATGAACTGAAATGGGTGTATAGGTTGAAAGATATTCTCGTTCTCCTTTTACTGTGAGTTTTGAAGGAGAACTCTGTAAATCGTGTCCCAAGGTCTCACATGCTAACAAGGAGACCGCAGTGTAATTATATACAATAGAGCATACAACATAAACCAATACAGCGTAGTACAGTCCCTCCAGCCCTCAATGTTGCGCCAACGTTTGTAACCGATCTGAAGCCCATCAAACCAACACTATCCCATTTTCATCTGTACATTTATCTGATCAACATTCAAATGTCTGTTAAGTTGTGGAGGCTACTCCTGTTGCAGCGAGGGCATTCCACGCCCTTACTACTCTGTCATCCCTCAAATTAAAGCTATGCCCCTCGTTCCAGCCATCATGATCCAAGGAAAAAGCTCTTCACGCTATCCAATCCACTCATCATCTTGTATGTTGTCACCACATCACTTTCTTCTCTCCAACGAAAAGACCCTCAATTCCCTCAGCCTTTCCTCAAAAGACCATATCTCCATGCCAGGCAACATCCTGCTTAATCTCCTCTGCAACCTCTTCGTCGTCCTTCCCATAATACAGTGACAAGATATTATACCCAATAATGCAAGTGAGACCGCAACCTGATCTTGTACAGTTTGTCCTATAAGGACAAACAGGACAAACAGGAAGACAGCTAACAATCCGCATACATGAACATCAATTAGCCACGAAACGACACGGCCAGCTATCCTTAGTAGCCACACACGCAGACAACAAGCACCATGAATTCGACTGGGACAAGACTACTATCATAGGGCAAGCCAGACAGAGAACAGCCAGGGAATTCCTAGAGGCATGGCATTCATCCACAAACTCCATCAACAAACACATCGACCTGGACCCAGTCTCCCAACTACTACAGTGGACAGCTGAAACTGACAACCGGAAGCGGCAGGGACAGACCACTATAAACACCGGAGGAAACATCAAAGAAGCGCTTCGCAGGAGGCTCCCAACAACTGATGATGCCGCCTAGCCAGGGGACGAAACGTTTGCAACAAACACTTCCAGCTCGGCGAACAGAACCACAGATCTGTGCATATGGACACAGAATTCTCCCTGCTCATTTTCAGTACTAAAAATCTTAACATTAGCTTCGAGCTGTAAATTCCTGTTCACCTTACAAAGTGAATTAACTCATACTTTTTCGCATTAGTCTACATTTACCAATTTCTGGCGCCAGTTCTGCGTCTTATCTATGCCCCTCTGCAAGCTGCAACATCCTTCCGCATTGTTCACAACTCCACCGAACTGAGTATCATCTAAAATTTTCATCACCCATCCTTCCACACCCTCAACGATGTCAGTTATCAGAAATAACGAACAGCTGTGGGAACAAAACAGATCTGTGCGGTCCACCATAAGTAACTGAACTCCAGGATGAACATTTCCAATCAGCTAGTCAATTTCCGATCCCAATCGTTAACTTATCCTCAATCACATGCCTCTGTACTTTATGAAATAGCCTAACGTGGTGAAACTTATCAAACGCTTGACTGAAATCCACATATACTGCATCAACTGTTTTACTCTAATCCAACTGTTTGGTAACCGTCTCAAATAACTCAATAAGTTTTGTAAGGCACGACCTACCCTTCACAAAACGATGTTGGTTTTCCCTAATCAAATGATTCATTTCTAGGTGACTATAAATCCGATCTCATATTATCCTTTCCAACAATTTACCCACAAATGAAGGGATATTGGAATATCTTCCCAGAGCCGAAGGTCCTGTCTTATCTTCTCGAGCACCTGCACGAAGTTTGCTTTATACAATTGACTGAAGGCCGGTGTGATAAAAATGCCTAAATAGAGGAGACATTCTTGTGACCATCTGAAAGGGAATTGGATTGCACCCCCCATGATCAGGTACTCGAATAACACCCGAACAGGCATGGCGTCCGATTTCATAAAATTGATGTTATACCCCGAGAAAGATTCAAATAAATCACTCAATTCTATTAAACGGGGCAAAATATCATCGGGTTAGTTAGAAAGAGAAGAACGTCATCTGTGTAAAGGATGATGTTATGCATTCCTGACCCTACCACCCGTTCAGTTAAAATGGGACTCCCCTGGGTGGCCTCTGCCAATGGCTCAATTACCAATACAAATAATAACGGCGAAAGGGGCTTCCTTGTCGGCTGCCTCTGCCGATGCTAAAATTATACCATTAGACCTTATACCATTAGTGGGAACTCCTGTTGCTGTTGCATCACTATATAATTCTGCCATCCAACTGGCAAAGTCACCTCCAAGGCAAAACGGTTCCAAGACATAAAAGAGCTATGGCCACTACACCCAATAAAATGCTTTCTCTGCATCCACCGAGACTATCAAGCCTGGAACCGACCTTGCTGGAACACCTGAACTATATTTTGCACTCTCCTAATATTAATCTGGGACATGTGACTCCTAATAAAACGTGTCTGGTCCTCTTTCACAATGAAGGCCAAGATCTTCTCCAGCCTCAATGCTAGTATTTTCGACAAAATTTTAAATTACACGTTTAATAACAGTATAGGCCTATACGAATAGGCAATCCTCTGGGGCTTTCCCTCTCTTGAGAATAAGAGAAATGTTTGCTTCTCTCTGAGAGGATGGGAGGCAGTCCTGTCCAGAAGAATAATTGAATATATCCAACATTGGCCCAGCCATCAGGTCTATAAACTCCTTATAAATCTCACTCCACAAGCCATCTGGCTGGTCGGGTTGCCACTCTGGAGTTGCCTTACCGCATCCTGTATCTTTTGGATGTCACGGGGCATTCAAAAGAGACTCCTGCTCTGAAGTTATACCTGGGATGTCCAGGGTCTTAAAAATGACTCAGTTGTCACCAATCTGTCCGCATAATCCTCTGATTGGAGCAATGCAGAGTAGAACTTTCGGAATGCTGCATTAACCCTTTTGGGAGCCCAGGTCACAGTGCGAGCACCCTCTCTAATGGATGTAATAGTTTGGGGGCACTCTTCTTTCTGGTCAAGTGCGCCAAATACCTTCTCAGTTTAGCACCAGACTCGAGTAACCTGTTTCGCTAAGGAAATCTCCCTCTTTGCTGTCTGGGTGAGCGCAGTGTTCAGAGCAGCCCGGAGGGCTGTGATTTGCTTCAACTTAGTTACAGACAGTCTGTCAAAGTATGCTGTCTCAGCTGCCTTCAGCCAAGCCTTGAGCATACGCTACTGCTTTGCCTTTTGCTGCTTCCGAGTCACCGAGTAAGAAATAATCAAACACCTTGCATAGGCCTTGGCAGTATTCCAGAACACAGATGCATTACTGGCCATACCCAAGTTAAGTTCCCAATAAAAACTTAAATTCCCGCGAAAAGTACTCAATGAATTTGCTATCTTTCAGGAGGCAAGGATCCATGTGCCAGTGCTGCGAGCCTGTCCCATCGCCATCGGCCTTCACATCCACGTACACTGCTGTATGAACAGAACTTTGCAGGGCAGCATCGAATTTAAAAATTCCAATCGGGCAAAAATTATGTCAATCCTGGTATAGCACTTACGTAGATTAGAAAAAAAGGTGAAGTCCCTACCTTCAGGGTGAAGACATATCAAACGTCCACCAACGCAGCTCCCTGTTCAGGTCCACCAGCTGACCTGATGGCGGGGAAATACCCGTGAGAACCTTTGACATCGGAGCCACTTCGGGATCCATAAGTCGGTTAAAGTCTCCCTTTTACTTGTACAATGTTCCCCAAGGGTCATCAACCTGGAGAGCGCATTTGATGGGGTATGCTGGGGGCAATATTATACAAGGTCCCATATTCCTCTGCATGTATTAAAGCTTTAAGGATCAGAAACCACTCACATTCGTCGTTAATTTGGTCAAACCACTGAAGTGGAAGGTTTGTATGAATGAGTGAAGCTACTCCTCTACTTTTTGAATTAAAGGATGAAATAAACACCGGGCCAAACCTTCCCTGCTGTAACTTTAAGTGGTCCTTATCAGTTAGACATGTTTCTTGCAGCAAGGCTACATCGACCCCTTCCTTTCTGAGGCTTGAAAGTATCTTTTTCTCTTAATGAGTGAGCGACTCTCCTTAAGGTTCCACGTGCACCATTAAAAGAGCGGTTAGCCATAACGATCTGAAGCAGCCCATGACCCACTGGGAGAAGAACCCCATTTATAGCGGGCCAAGTGAAAGCAGTAAACAGTTCATACAAACTTGAAACTATAACTATAATAACAACCAAATCAAAACTTTTAAAAACTATTTCTAAAATGAACCAACATATAACACAAATAAATGGAGAGATCCCCCCTTACTGCAGAGGGTGTACATATTACCCATTAATCCCCCATGGCTCCTCCGAGCTGAAGCTGCTCACCAAATCCAGGAAAAACCATGTTTTAAAACGCTGCACGCGTCTTACAACAAGAAAATTAAATCCGTTCCATCCATACTTTGACCTCAGGCAGTCCGGGTGAAACAAAATGTAACCACC
>NC_057717.1:59296375-59297805 GCF_004010195.1 Chiloscyllium plagiosum | reverse complement strand
CCTAAGCCACGGTCCGCTGTTCCACCTCGACGATGCACGGCCCGAGACGCTGAATCTGCTGATTCTGCTTCTGCAGCTTGGCTGAGATCAGTTCCAGCCTGGTTCGGGTCTCCTCCATCGCTGAATCAATCTTCTCTCGCAAGCTCTGAACTCCAAGACCAGGCTCTACTCCACAGATAAATCCCCTGGAGCGTTCGCAAAGGCCAACGTCACAGCCACGGGCGTATGCATTGCTGCTGTGCCCTGCTGGTTGTGATCCTCATGGTCCTTTTCCATTAGTCATTTTCCGTTACTCACTTAAAATGGCATAGAGCAATACTGGGGATCAAAAACCACCGATTTTACCACAATAGGGAAGAAAGAGAGGGTGAATGCATAAATTTGTCTGGGTTATGGTGCAGAGTTCAGCAGGGCAGTCTTACTGGATCGCCGCCATCTTGGATCGCCCCCGAATAATCACTGTTCACAAACTATTTTTGAAATGGTTTTAAGATGTTTCTTGTAGGGGGAGACAATGGAGAACTATTGGATGTGATATAGTTTGATATTCAGGTGGATGTTTAAGAGTTCAGAAAGTGAATAGTAAATAAAATTGAACCAACGTGGTTCAGGGGCGACTTTGGGAAATGGAAAGGTAAAAGTGAAGTTGGCCTTCAGTTAACGGAAATTGGAATATCGAAGTAAAGGCGTTCTGCACAGACTGCATGCAGCGTGGATACGATTATACCTGTGTTCTGTACTGTTTCAAAGAATGAGAGGTGATCTCAGGGAAACGTAGAAAATTCACCCACAGCAGACTGACTCATACAGGGGCATGGAGAAGTGCAGCAGGCAAAGTTAGGGGGAACACAAGATGTTCTACAAAAACATCAAGCTGAACAGAATAATCAGGACCCATTTTGAAACCAATGGGGTAATCAGTATGTGAAACCGGGGAACATTGATAGACTGCGACATGAGAGATTCACATCTGTTTTATTTGGGAAAGGAAGATGCAGGTACAGAATTCAAGAACATGGACTGGGAAGCTCTCGAGCAGATTGATATAAGATGCGAGTTGGGATTAATGGTTTTGGATGATGTAATGTCCAGATGAGTTGTATCACAGGAGACAAGAGAGGAAATGTCCTGACCTAAATGTTTTAGTCGAATCTGACCACACAAGGGAGGTGCTAGAGGACTAGAAAACAGCTATGTGGTCCCAAGTCACTGGGAAGGTGGCAGCGATAGACCAGTGTCTGGTGGTGTACCACAGCGAGAAGTGCAGTGTATCTAATTATTTGTGGTATTCATAAAGGATGTAAATATGAATATGGAGGGGGTGGTGTGGGGTGGGGGCTGAGCGTTAAAAGCAATTTTGTGTTTGACACAAAGATTGGCCAGGTGGTTGGCAGTGAGGAGGAAGACCTTATGTTAGGGGAAAATACAGG
>NC_057717.1:59291578-59295875 GCF_004010195.1 Chiloscyllium plagiosum | reverse complement strand
CATCAGTTCCTGTCGTCTGGAGTTCTCCTCCCTACTACTCACCAGAGAAGATTCCTCACTTTCTGGGTGGTGAGTTTTGAGGGAATCATATCACTTGAAACATGGTCAGCCCAGACTCGTCTTCTCATTCACAAAACCCACTGCTGAAGCCCACTGTCTCTAAATACATTTCCCTCCCACAGTTGCAGAGTTTTTCGGTTTATTCAGCGCCTTTTTCCCTTTGGTTGACAGGTTGATGTGGATGGGAAAAGACATTGATGTGTTCGGTCAGCCATGATGACATCAAATAGCGGGGTAGCGCTGGCGGGCGAAATGGTCTCCATCTATTCCTCTCTGTCTGTGCTGTTTCTGACAGAGTTTTAAACAATAACATGATGAGGACACTTTGAATCTACACCACGGAACACCAAGGACCTCCTGTTTATCCCACCGCTCTCACAGCTGGAATACACAGCTCCTGTTGCAACTTTAGATTAGACAGTGGAGGATCTCCCAGGCACTCTGTCAAACTGCGTGCTCCTTCACACAGGTTTCGAACTGGGCACATGGAGCAAACGACCGTGTGGGTATTGGGGATTCAGGGACAGATTTCCCCTTTGCCTGGCTAGAGTTCTGGCCACGGTAATAAACATGAATTTTGGGAAATTCAGTATCTTACTCGGGATTCTTTATAACTTAAACTGAAATTTAATTTACTCTTGCATAGCATTCTTACATCTTCAGTATTCATGAAAACTGTGCAACATGTCCTTGGATTTAGCCATGGTGAAGATTGATGATGAGTGCAGTACGTTTCATGTTGTCTGTAGGAACTTGCAGAAGAAAGTTAGTGAAGTGTCGATAAATCGAATTCTGTGCCAAATTGAAGCAGACCGAATGAGAAGCCCTGTGACAGTGATAATATAACATTGTCTTTAAACAACGCAGCGATCGACGGAACATAGTTTTTAATCAAGTCTATTTTGCGCATCATTTTTCTGTGTCCCATTTCCTGAACCAGATGCTCGAAAAGTCACAGATCCATAACAGTTCCTCCTCCTTTGTCTAAGCTTTAATTTCAGAGCCACAGCAAAAGTAGAACATGCGGGTCGAAGGTCCCAGAGGTACGAGTAGGTCACGTTATAGGCTTCAGTCGGCGGATCCAGTGAAGCAACTGATCAGCGCTTGGTACTTAACACTGTGTTAAAATGCCGCAGTTGTAATTACAATTCTTACCTAACGCTGGTTTTACTGACGTTGATCAGGAATTATTGGAGCATCAGACTGAAGCGTAGTTGAAGAATAATGTCAAATAAATCAGCATCTATTCTAAAACTCAAGTTTCTGATTCGTGGGATTGTTCTGTCTTTGGGAAAGGTATAAATTATTCACTGTAAATCTGCATATATTCCCCACGTGAATATCCATCTATGGATCGAGAAACAAAGGTGCTATTTTAGCTTGATGACCTTTTTCAAATCTCTGACACTGCACTGGATTACATTATTGAAAAGGTTGATAAACCCGTTTCAGATAATCCTGTTTGCTGCAAACTCACATGGCTCATTAAACGGTTCGAAAGGAATTAGATTTATCTCTTTGGATAGACTGAATGTTGTCAGTGAATCTGGTAAACTCATGACAAATAGTTTTGCTGCTGTGCAGAACAGAGGGTTCCAATAGGAATAACGCCGAGTCTTGTTGCTGGATTTTCTGGGAGGAGATCAGTGAATATTAAATGGACTCAGTACAGTTCCTGATCATTGTGACCAAATGTTAAAGGCAACAGATGGCAAAGATAATTGTGCTTGACATTGACAGGGCCATTCCTACTCACTAGAGTCACAATTGCATTACAGATCATATGAGCGGTGGAGATGATGATCATTATGGCAACCTGAGAGAGTGCAGCAATTAATCCCACGTTGTTAGTCTCACTCTATACCATAAATCAGTTAGCCAGCGGACTCAGCTAACCGGCTTCCATTTAATGCAAACCTAAAACAAACAGCTCAGGATATTAACAATTTGTAGTAGTTCACGTCGAATCAGCTGCAACACCTTTCACCACCAGCAGCTCTTCTTACACTTAACATGTTCAGTTGCAGGTATTATGCAATTTCTTTCCGATAAACGCTAAACAATTTGTGAGTGTGTCACTTTTGCCTCCCCATCCAGGCAACCCAGAATCCTTGTCCCTGTTAAATTCTCTCCTTGTGTGTCTGCAACGGGCCTTTCAAATATGCTGGAATCATCTTCTAAAATGTTTTTTTCTGTCTGAAAAGTAATCTCCGATTTCAAAAACTCAGAACAAAAAGTACCTGCTGCAAACCTCGTTGTCGTTCCTCGCTGATTTTGAGGCTCTAACCTCTAGTTATATACTCACCTGAACGAGGTAATTTCCCTCTTATTGACCTTTACCAACCTCACATCCGCTGGAAAACCTGCATTAAGACACAACTCAGTTATTCCTAATTTATGTCGCGTGAATCTTCATCTATTCCACCATCCCATTAAATCCCTTCTTTTCTTTTCTCGTGGCTATACCTCCCAGTCAATCTCATTTCCATCGTCTCTAACGATTTTGTATCAAGGGAAATCTGACCATACCCTTCCTAACCAAATTGAACTCCCCAACCCCCGTGTATTTCATCAATAAATTTCGCCCTGAGAAATGATTCTGGGTCTAATTCAACTCATGAAAACTTACCACTATGCTATGCAATCTCATTACTGGTACAGGAAAGATGAAGGCTATTTCATTTACAGTTGAATCGGTTGGCTGCAGCAACATTGGGTCAAATCGCAGACACATAGGTGACTGTTGTTTTCATTTGTATTTCTTCTCAACGTGTGCTGAAGTAACGCAGTGAGAAATAAATTAATATCGTTAGACATAATTAAGGGGGCGTGTTAAATCTGAGGGTATAAGAATAGGGCAGTTTTGATTAACATTGATTAGAGATTGTTCAAATGTCAGGCACATGAGATTGATAGAAAACGATGTTGAGAGAAATAGATTGTCATGGCAAATGCCAGTGTTACGAAATTGTGGGTGTAACGTACTTTTAATGGTGCTGACATGTCTGGCGAGCACAATGAGTCCAGAACAAGGCAACAACATAGCATTTGGTCGTAACAACTAAGAACTGTGTTACATGGATACAAAAATCAAATTTGAATTCGGCCAATCGGTTTAAATTATGCCCCAATCAAGTTTGTATTTGGTATTTTACAATGTTAAAACCAATGAAACGATCCGACGTTGCATGGGACAAATATCGGACATTTGGAACAGTTACCCAGAGTGACAAAGAACAGCAAAGAGAGCAGTTAAAACACCAACAGATGTAGGATGCTAGTAAAATCTCCAAGAGGTGCCTATCTGGAGAAATAGATTGCACAGAAAAAAAAGCATCAACACCGACCTGGAGAAAGAATCTACAGAGGAAGATACAAAGAGAAGATTCAACAACTAGCTGGTTTTTAAATTTGAACTTTTTTGTAAAAGTTATTGCGGTCGGGGTGAGGGAAGGTATTGTAGAGCAGAAGATTTAGAGAAAGGAGTTGTAGGTTGATTATTCTCTGATAATAAAAAAATCAATAAAGTTGTTATTTTTAACTTTAAGTAGTGATTTTTGGTTTGGTTCTTTGCCTCTTGAATTTGAACAGAATACAGCACCGGGTGACTCCTTTCTGTTTTGCTGGTTTACATTAGCAGAGAGTTGTACCCCGTCACGTAACTCCAGTTTCTGTGATTGCTTTGTTGTTTCGCTGATTTGTGCATTTTGCCTCAGTAACGATTTTGAAGTTGTCCCCTCTACACAAAAGGTCCGTGCTTTTGTACCATTGTATAAAATGTGCAATGTGTCTAAGTGACAGGGCTCTCTACAATAACATTCGACGCTGTTTCAATCTATCTATCCTGATATTGATCCATGGAAACAGCACTGCGCATTCTCCTCGAGTCTGGAAAACAATCCCTTCACAGATAATGTTACATCCCACTCTCAAGGGGCTTTTCATTCCATTGGTTACAATTCCTCACAGAATCCGTTTCAACAGATTTTGTCACTGGGTCATTTCTTTGTTTTTGTTCAAATCCGGTGAGCAGAGGGTCACAGTTGGAGCGTGCTGAGCCCATAACCAAGAGGTCATACTCTGTTAACTGTAGTATGCTTTTCATCATTTCACTAACAGCAGGTAGATGTATCTATGCTCTGCAACATTTTCACGCCTGTTTTAAGAAGCAAGATAAACAGTTCCTCGTTCCTCCTTTTGTTGTCACACAGACCAAGATTGTAAATGCTGGAAACAT
>NC_057717.1:59285322-59289347 GCF_004010195.1 Chiloscyllium plagiosum | reverse complement strand
GGAAATTTACACAAATGAGGAAACACACTTGTGAAGTTCTGGAAGATCTTTTCCTGTTCTCTGTGGGTGTGCTCTGATCTGATTCGCAAAATCCCTTGCCAGAGCTGGGAATAAACTGGTGAGGGTGAGACACATCAGTTGTAGAGTGCTCCATGCGCATGACGCCTTGCAGTTATTCCCCACGCCGTTTCACACAGCAGTGTTCTCCCTGTGAAATGAAAAGCTGTGAATTGCATTTCGATCAATTTGTTGGAGACAGAATTGCGATACAGGCATAGCTCCGCATTATTAGGACATACATCACCAACTATGAATAACAACAGGGATATACAAGCGTCAGAGAGTCGCTATGGACTCGATGGGCTGAACAGCTTCTGTCTGCGCGTGAGTGACGCCACACGTTGATGCTGTCCCTCTTCCTGTCTCTGGGACAGAGTGGCTGATGGTGAAGCAAAGTCTCATTGTTCACCAAAGTTGGGGCTCAGATGTTAACTGCTGCCCGATTGCAGCAAAGAAGCCGATGTTACTGTTACAAAAGCCTTTCTGCAGGATTGCTGTGTGAAGATGGATTTTGAACAGCAAACAGGCTGCACAAAAATGCCCTCACATGAATTTACCTGAGGATAGAGAGTCCAGAGTACATTTGTGTCTTACCCACCAGCTCAACATCTTTATTGCTTCTCAGATAAATTATATTTGCAGGGAGCTCCCAATAAAACTTTCTGATTCCCAGCACTTGATGGAACTGGCCGTGCTGATGAGAGCGAGATTTAGAGTGTAACCGCGCTTGCCTCTCCTCACACTGGTTGCCGGTGGAGGGAAATAGCTGAATACTTTGCCGATGGAGACAACTTAGTCCAAGCGGAAGGGATAAACAGCACTGTCCTGTGAACAAGGAGACAAAATGACAAGGCGAAATTCTTAAAACACTTTGATGCTTATTAATCTGAGAACAAATTGGGATGGAGTTCGACCTGACCGAATCTCAGCTGGTTTGTTGTTGGCAATGTAAGTGTGTCTAGGGCATGTTTTTCGCGAAGCAGCTTGTGTTAATACTGGCATGGGAGAATGTCTTACTTCAAGTTGCCATCGAGCCTTGGTTGTTTGATTTCACTTTTGCCCGATCGTCCTATCAACTGTTTGATAAAAAGATGTAAATCATTAAGTTGCACCCATTGAAATACCTTTGAGTTTTGGGGTCAGAAGTGTCATTGTAGTGGGCATGGCACAGTACCACATGTGGTGAAAGTGAAACAAGTGTTAGAGGATGTTCACCCACAGAATTCCACTCTGAGTAAATCCACCATCTGGATATTCGCACAGTTCTGGGTGTGAAACTTTAGGAAGTGGGGACATCAAATGATTGAAAACCGCGCTGAACAGGTTGACGAGAATGGTGAGGTATATGAGGAATGTCAACAATAAAGGTCATTTGGAAAGTTGGGACAGGTCTCCTTGGAGAGCAGAAGGCTAAAAGCTGACCTTGTGAAACCTTTCCAAGACATGAGTGGGTTAGACAGAGGGAATAAGGAAGGGGGAATGCTCCCTACGCCTGAAAGGATCGACAACGATTCGGCAGAGTTTTGAATACATTAGTAAAAGAAGAAAAATGTACATGAGGAGAAATGTTTACACATCGGGAATGGTTAGGGTCTGATATTGACAGAGACAGTTTCAATCGAGTTGTTGAAAAACTAATTCAATGTTCATGTTGAAAGTAAAGATGTGTAGAGTAACAGGGAGAAGGCAAGGGAATGATACGAATAGAGAAGCACATTTATCTCTGTGGAGAGTCAGCACAGCTAAGGTGGTTTGTCACATGTTTGTGATTCTGACTGGAATCACAGTTCGACCAACAGAATGTAGGGAGTTAAACAACGGTGATATTGGCTAAGCCGGGACACATGACACAACAGAATGTTATCCAGCACGTGCATGTCACAGGGAGGATGACGCTGTCTGAAAATCATGCAGGGTGTCCTGCAAATCAGACACAGGAAATTTCAGTATTCTAACCGAATCAACCCTATGAAGGGTAGCCAAGGTGCCAGAGGTGCCTGCTTGAGAACTCAATTACTAAAGAAGCTTAGGCTCAAGTCCCCCACTGCAATTTCTGTGGCTGAGGCGTGTTCAAATAAAAAGCAGGACTGGGAGTTTGCTTTATGGAGACGGGGGTCAGTGTCCATCTTGTCTTGATCGCCTCCCACACGGCAAATCGCGGGCTCAAGCTGCTTTACGTTCCAGGCAAGTTGAGGTTTTAACAAATTGAGTACATTTCCTGGAGAGTTAACTGTGCTGTGGGAGAGTGCAGATTTTCTCAAAGTGTCTATGCTGTCATGGTAGTGCTCACCTCCCGCGCGGAAAACCGCAAGCAGCTCTACTGCTGCTTTATGTTCCAGGCAAGTTGAGTTTTTACTGGAACGAAATGGAGACTGTTATTTCATCGCTGTTGTGAAACAAAGTCCTGCGGTGACTCGACTCGTCGTTATTTGGTTTTCTGGCGAATGGGAAAATCGTTCCAATGAATTTCGATGTCATATGTTATTGTATTTCTCCCAATTCCTTCATTTCCGTCCTGGAGACATCGGAAGGGAAAGGTAATCTAATCAAGACTGCGATTGGTGAAATTCACTTTTTATGGTCCATTCTTATTATGTTCTTTGTTTCTCTCTTTTCAGCGTTGTCTGGGAAGTGGTGGTGCACTAAGGCTCCAGTATGTTTGAAAGAGTAGTTTGGAATTGCCCTGTTGTTAGTTGTGTGATTACTTTATGGCTCATGCCCTCGAACTGTCTCACATTTAGCATTCATGCTTCGCTGTGTCTGAAAATGCTTAAGGTTTGCCAGTTTTGTTTGTGTTCCTTGTTAAATACTTTCTGTTTTGCGATTCGCTCAATACATTACGAGTTAACAGGGTTTCTGAGGTAACTTCCAGCAGCAAAAATCCTCAACTGAGGATCTGGGAAAATTTCACGAAGTATGGTCAATCGGAGCAAAAGTAAGGAAGTCGTTCGTTTCTGCAGTGTTTCACAATACTACCTTTCCCGTGAGCAGTCGAACAGACTAAATGATTGTGCCACAGACTGCGACGGCAAGCTTTGCTAAAAAGTAATCTTTTAAAGCTGGTGTAAGCAGCACAACGTTATTGGGGTACACCGCGTGGAAACAGATACTTCGGTGTATCTCGTCCATGCTCACCACACAGCCAAAATTAAACAAGTCCCGTTCCCGAGCATTTGGCCCCAATCCCTCTAATCCCATCCTGTCGAGAAACTCAGCCGATTGCCTTTGCAATTTTCTGAGTGTAATAGCCTCCTCCACTTCCTCTGGTAGCTCATACAATACACGCACAATCTTCTGTGTGGGAAATGGACCTCAGGTCCTTTATCAATTTCAGCCCACTCACCTTGAACCTGTGCTCTCGAGTTTTCAACTCACCCCAACTTGGGTAAAACACGTAAATACTCATTTTACAACCCTTCCATAAGATCATGTCGCAGCCGTTCCGCTGCAGGGAAAGTCGTCCCAGCCTATTGCACCTCGCCTTACGGTCCAAACATTGACGATATCCTTGTCTATATTTTTTCGTTAATTTCACGTGTCTTTTTTTTTTACGTTTTCAAGACGTCAATTACGCTGGACAACAACGAGCTATTGGAAACAGAAATGTGAAATGTAGAATGGCTTCAACTTTCAGTGCTGGATGCGACTGAGCCGCAGCACGGGCGGCCGAGGCTTGTTTCTGCCGTGTAGTGGTCATCACGTTCGCTTAACTCGCGGAAGGTCCCCTGTTCGAAACTGGGTAGCAACGTCTTTGTTTTTCAACTGTATCCTTTTACATGGACAAGAACGGAGCTTTCTTGGTTGCTTTCCCATCTGCAAACCTGCCTTCGAATTTGCTTGAACAAATCTGATCTCGTAGTGAAATGTAATGCAATTCCATTTAATTACTGTGCAAAGCATTGTAAAGTTTTTCTCCAACCTGGTTCTGATCATATGCCACTCTGTTTGAGAGTGTAGTTACCGCG
>NC_057717.1:59257875-59284876 GCF_004010195.1 Chiloscyllium plagiosum | reverse complement strand
TTTAGATTGAGGTGAACAGAAACTGCATTTCTAAAAAGCACCATGGAATTTAGCAAAATTTATTGAGTCGCTTCTCGTCGATTCCCACGCAGGTTTCCAACTCAGTTGGTATCCATGTGGCTCATGTCCAGGAGTGAACATCTCTGCAGCAAATTGCACAGTTAAGTAAAAGGCAAGGAAAGTGGTCTCTCGATCTGGCCCCGAGGTCAAAGCATCCTCACAATGTGATCTGTCGTTCTCGGATTGTAATGCTACCTCCGGTTTTAGGGTGGGGAACATTCTTTGGGACTCTTATTCTGCAAAACAGACACAGTGACTGAAACTATGCTGCATGGTATGATGAGGAACACGGCCTGCTCAGCTTTGTGCATTTCCCTGTAGTTCGGTCTGTTTCGTGTTCCGTGTAAAGGTGAAAGTCGTCCTGTTTCGAGCAATGGGTGAAATCATTTAGCAAAGTACCAATCGAACTTGCAGCAATTTCAAGCAGCTCATGGTTAGTTGACCAAATCATAACCGAACATATATTCCCACGCACTCACAGATACATTTGTAGCTGAAAAGAGTCTGACAAGACAGACTCAGCTTACCATTGATTTTTGTCTGGATTGATGGGCTAACATTATCTGCTGCGAAATTGACATTGTAGCCGGGCACATCCCAGCAGCTGTGTGAGTGGGTGAGGGATCATGGAACCCTTTTCATGTGACTTTGCATCTGTTGTTATGCAGGACCACAATTGGTAATGCAAGAAAATGGGGAGGGGAGCTTACCAGCTGGTATTGCGACTGAGCGGTCTAAGGCGCTGGATCTAAATTCCAGTCTCGAAAGGGACGTGGGTTTGAGTCCCACCTCTGTCATTTCTGCTGATCAGTTCCAATGCTGCTTCGGTCCCCATTGTATTGATGTTGAAAACAAAAGGGCAATGTGTTTGCTTCCCGGGAAATTAACTGTGGTGTGGGATAGTACCAAATATTTCAAAGTGTCTCAGCTGTCATGATCGTGTTCGTCTCCCGCGCGGAAAATTGCAAACAGCTCTGCTGTTGCTTTATGTTCTAGGCAAGTTGAGTTTTTACTGCAACCGGATGGAGACTGTTATTTCATCGCTGTTGTGAAACAAAGTCCTGCGGTGACTCGACTCGTCATTATTTGGTTTTCTGGTGAATGGGAAAATCGGTCCAATGAATTTCGATGTCAAATGTTATTGAACTTCTCCCATTTCCTTAATTTCCATCCTGGAGACATCGGAAGGGAAAGATAATCTAATCGAGACTGTGATTGGTGAAATTCACTTTTTATGGCCCATTCTTATTATGTTCTTTCTTTCTCTCTTTTCAGCATTGTCTGGGAAGTAGTGGTGCACTAAGGCTGCAGTATGTTTGAAAGAGTAGTTTGGAATTGCCCTGTTGTTAGTTATGTGATTACTTTACAACTCATTCCCTCAGACTGTTTCACATTTAGCATTCATGCTTCGGTGTGTCTAAAAAAGCATTCGGTCTGCCAGCTTTGTTTGCGATCTGTTCTTCTCAGGAACCCTGCCATCCTTCCCAATCTATGGGGGATCAGTCCAGAATACTACCTGGATCTTTGGATAAATAGTCTAGCAATAATACCAGTTGGCCATCGACTCCCTACTGTGATTTTCAGTATCGGTTGTTTTCAGTTCTCAAGAAATATGTTATGCATTAATTTTGTATTCTGTTAACAGCATCCACAGTGAACACAAAAAACCCACCGCCAGTCATGATGTTTGAGTCTGGATGACGTCGTCAGACTGGCTAATGAAGCAGAGTTACACATTTTAATATCTGGCAGTTTCTCCGCAGGTCCAGCTGGCGTTGGGCTGCTCTCATTCCTTCTGCGATGAAACAAAGAAAAGACGATCGATACTCCCCACTAAGTGTCGAAATTCAAATGCACTGCAGCCATTGTAATTTATTCTAATTCAAACATTTTTTAGTGAAAGACATTTCAGCAAGCTCACCACCTCCTGTCTCAGCTCAATGTGAAATGGGATCAATTCTGCAGCGCCTACTGTCCCAGTGGAAAATGCCACTGGTTTAATCCCTTGAACCGGTTAGCAGCTCATCTGTGTTTTCAATCTTGTTCTTTGACAGTTTGCAACAGGTTTTGCACAAGGGGACATGCAGACAAGACAAACTTTAATTATATTCAACACAAGAAAAGGCAGTTCAGTTTAAATGAGGAAGATTAATTGAGATCAGACCTCAGGTGAGGATACAAAACAGTCAAGTTTGGAATTTCCGTAGACCATCAAGACTGTTCATTCAGTTACTGAAGTTTTGCCTCATATTGCTTTCCTAATCAACCTATTTTGATGCATTATGACAACTCTGAAGCAGTTGGGACTGATCCAGGCCTTCTGGCTCAAAGTTGGAGACACTACCACAGCATCACAAGAGCACTTTGTTTTAGGCTTAGTAACTGGTGGTTAATTTGCCCAATTATTTTACTAATCCGGAAGATACTGTTTCCATCCTAAAGCTGGGAAATAAGCAAGGTATTAATGGGAGCAAAGCTGTTGTAACAGGATCTCTGACAAGGGACAAAATATCTTCCATCTGTTTTTTTCTTCATCCTTCGGTTTTTTTGAAATTTTTAAACTTCTGGTCTCCCATCATCTTTGCAGTTTTGTACACCTTTTCTTTCAATTTGATGTCACTCATAATTCCTTCACCTATGCACCACTATTCTAATCTAATATCAGCAAAAACAGGACGCATTGCGCATGCTCTAGCCATCAAAGGGACTCCGGGTGATTGGTCAGCACCAGACCAATGAAAGGACGGTCGGCGTTGCTGGAGGACCTGGCGGGTGGTTGGTCCTCCAACCAATCAAAGTGAATGAGGGGCGGAACTAGGCTAAACCACGTGATCACCCTCGTGCATGGCGCAGAGTCGCTGGAATGAATGCTTGAGAAGCTCTGGAGAGAAAGGATACGGTAAGGAAAGAAATAAACAGAGGGAAAGGGGATAAAAACTGTGTGGCTATGTGCGGATAGGTTTTACAAACATGTTGTGAACGTTGGAAAACACAAATTTCAACGTCCCGGTCCCGTGTTTGCAGTAAACAGGGATTTGCCTCAGCGCGGCTGCAGGCCTGAGTGAGCGCCGCCATCTTTATTCGGGGCAACGATTCACTGGGCACGTGCGCCGCCGGCATCTTTGTAGGGGGCAAGGTGCAGACAGGCGCACGTGCAGCCTTTCTCTGGTCGAGAGTCATTGGGATCATAACAGCTAATACTGCTCTCAATCACCTCTGGGCTCCCTCATGACCACTTTGTGAATATCTAGCTTCCTCAGTCTCGAAACACGGGTGTATTTTTGGTCTGTTTAGTACTGTGCCTCCATGCCACCCACTGTACTAAAACCTTTATAGACCCTTTGTAAATGAGTTTTTCATTGCGGCCCAGCCCCATGTGCTGCTCTGTTATCAGATTTTTTTAATAGAATATCTTTGACAGTCAAGAATTCTTTTTCCCAATAAGCAAGTGTATTTTCCTTCCATTTCTGACTATCAAATTCTGTACCATTTTCATTCCCTGTAATCCATTTTGCACTCACTGAAACATCAACTGTGAATCTCATTCCACAGATACCAGTGATTAATGCCAAAGCCCTGTTGCCTGTGGAGAGGGTGATGTTTGACTTTCTTGTACAGCTGCAGTTTGTATGGTAAAGGTGCTCCCACAATGTGGTTGGGTAAGAGACATAACAGATTATTCATTACAGCAACAGTGATGATTTGAAGATGATGGTCAAATCAAAAACAGTTTATAGTTTTATTATGATGTTTATAATTTCACAAAAATATTATTGAGATCTTTAGACATAAGGCCAGAAATAGAGATGTTAGGTCAGGTGACCAAAGCATTGCCAAAAAGCAGGTTTTGTGGATAGTCTTAATGGGGGAAAACAGACATGTGAGATTTTGTCTGCCAATTCCAGACCATGTTGCTTTAGCAACTGTAGGATCAGCCACACAGTTGAAGTAATGAATTAACAAATCATTGGGAGTCTCGAAGAAAATGGGTTGTTGAGGTCTCAAAGGATGTGTAGTGCAGGGAGCTCGGGATGATCACAGCCAGGAATTAAATCAAGAATGAGTTTTTAAAATTGTTGTTGCTTATGAATATGAGCCTTTTGACGGATGAACATGTTTGGGCAGAAGTGAGCATGTGGGCGACAGACTTCTCGATTTTTCTTGAGATTACAGGGAGGTTGAGTTTGGGAGGCTAGCTAGGAGTGTGTTTCGATCATTAAGTCTGGTGAGAGGCGGTACGGTGGCTCAGTGGTCAGCACTGCTGCCTCACAGCGCCAGAGACCCAGGTTCAATTCCCGCCTCGGGCAACTGTCTGTGTGGAGTTTGCACATTCTCCCCGTGTCTGCGTGGATTATCCTCCGGGAGCTCTGGTTTCCTCCCTCAGTCCAAAGATGTGTAGGTTGGGTGAACAGGCCATGCTAAGTTGCCCTTACTGTCATTTGAAGAGGGAAATGTGTCTGGCTGGGTTGCTCATCGGAGGGTCGATATGGACTTGTTGGGCCGAAGGGCCTGTTTCCACACTGTAAGTAATCTAAAAATCATAACACATGATGGATGAGGGTTTCAGTATATGACCTGAAGTGAGACTGGAATCAGATAGAAATAGTGGTCTTGGAGTGGGACTGGGCTGTAACCCTCACCTCACTTCTGGGATTCAGCTGGTTGTTAGGTTGTGAATCAGGGCGGTACCCCAATCGGGAGCTGAGTGGCCCTGGTGGAGCGGTACGTGACTTGGTAGGTGGCAAGGTCTGGAGCACAAGCTATCAATATTGTTGCCAGAATGTTAGCAGGACCTATAGCCTTTACACTACTTAACCATTTCTTGATGTCATTCGAACTAAATCAAACTGGATTCAAACTCACAGCTATGAGGTTAGAAACCGCTGGAGAATGCTGAGATTGATCATCCCACTTTGCAAGTGCCTGAAAATTGCTGCAAATGTTGTCATCTACTTTTGCATGGATATATGAGACCCATCCATCAGTAAGGGTCTGGATATCTGTGATATTTCCTCAAGTGAGTTGTTTAATTGTCCATTACCATTCACAACTGGGTGTGGCAGAAATGCAGAGGTCTGCTCTGATTTAAGTTGAGGGGTGAGTAGGTTAAGTTACTTTGTTTTACATTAGGATTAAATCTCGTCACAACATCATGGGACAAAGGGCATGTTCTGTGCTGTACTTTTCTATGTCCTATGATTAGGGATAGTGGGCATGGCTTTGTGCGTGGGAAATCATGTGTCACGTACCTAATTGAGCTATTTTTTGAAGATGAAACAAAGAGGATTGATGAGGGCAGAGCGGTAGATGTGATCCATATGGACTTCAGTTGGGCATTCGACAAGGTTCCCCATGGGAGACTGATTAGCAAGGTTAGATCTCACGGAATACAGGGAGAACTCGGCATTTGGTTACAGAACTGGCTCGAAGTTAGAAGACAGAGGGTGGTGGGAGAGGATTGTTTTTCACATTGGAGGCCTGTGATCAGTGGAGTGCCACAAGGATCGGTGCTGGGTCCTCTGCTTTTTGTCATTTATATAAATTATTTGGATGTGAACATAGGAGGTATAGTTAGTAAGTTGGCAGATCACACCAAAATTGAAGGTGTAGCGGACAGTGAAGAAGGTTACCTCGGATTATAATGGGATCTTGATCAGATGGGCAAATGGGCTGAGCAGTGGCAGATGGAGTATAATTTAGATAAAGGCAAGGTGCTGCATTTTGGAAAAGCAAAGCTTAGCAGGACTGAGACACATAATGGTCAGGTATTGGGGAGTGTTGCTGAACAAAGAGACCTTGCAGTGCAGGTTCATAATTCCTCGAAAGTAGAGGCGAAGGTAGATAGGATAGTGAAGGTGTTTGATATGATTTCCTTTATTGGTCAGAGCATTGACTACAAGAGTTGAAATATCATGTTGCAGCTGTTCAGGACATTGGTTTGGCGATCTTGCAATATTGTGTGCAATTCTGTTCTCCACCAATCAGAAGGATGTTGTGTAAATTGAATGGTTCAGAGAAAATTTACAAGGAGGTTGCCAGGGTCGGAGGGTTTGAGCTACTGGGAGAGACTGTATAGGCTGGCGCTGTTTTTCCTCCAGTGTCGGAGGCTGACTGGTGACCACAGAGGTTTATAAAATCATGAGCATGGATCAGAGAGATAGAGAAGGTATTTTCACTGGGGAGGGGGAATCTAGAACTAGAGGGCATAGGTTTAGCGTGAGAGTGGAAAGATATAAAAGGGACCTAAGGGGAGACTTTTTCATGCAACGGTGGTGCGTTTATGGAATGTGCTGTCAGAGAAAGTTATGAAGTCTGGTACAATTGCAACATTTATTTGGCATCTGGATGGGTATATGAATAGGAAGGATTAAGAGGGATATCGCACATAAGTGCTGGCAAATGGGACGAGATTAGGTTGGTGCATTTGGTCAGCATGGGCGAGTTTGACCTAAGGGTGTTTCAGTGCTGTATGGCTGTGACTCACAGCCGGGGATCAGCTCAGTGGGTTTCAGTCTCTTAAAAGGTAAATGTTGGTCTGTTTTATTTCTAAAAATCCATAACATTCAGTGGGGTGAGGGTTTATTAGTTTAAATGCATGTCTTATGATCTTTTGGTTGAATGATTTAAATATAAAATACAGGTACTAATGTATTCGAGAGTAGTCTTTTGTAAAGCTGGAAGACTTTGCCTTTTTCTGGGTTTACATATTAAGGTGCAGAGATGGCCGTTCGTACTGTGACGTGCTCTTCCTGGAGGATGTCGGAGATTAGGAAGAGTTTCCATGATTCTGACGATAGTCTGCAGGAAGTGAGGATGCAAATCCTCTTGGATCTCATGGATTAGATGGAGCAGTGCTTAATGGTAATGAAGAATTTACACGAGTCAGTGTGTGTTATTCATGGCAGTTTCAACTGGAAAACTGCAGGTACAGTCAGGTAGGTGAGTTAGACCTTGGAAAGGTAGGAGAGGGAGGTAGGTAGAAAAGTAGTCTCCTGTGGCTCTTCCCATCTCAAAAAAGTATAGTGTTCTGGAAAATGTAGGTGGTCATAGACTTTCAGGGGAGTATAGCACTGACAGCCCAGGTACTGGTACTGAGACTCTCTCTAACGTAAGGAGAGGTATATCAGGTTCCAGGTGATCAATGATGATTAGGGACTCTCTGCTATAGGGCACAGACTGCCGTTTCTGCAGCTGACAGTGAGACATCAGAATGGAGTGGTCCCTCCCTGGTGCCAGGGTCAATAATGTCTCAGAGAGGGAGCAGACTATTCTCAAAGGGGAGAATGACTACTGGGAGGTCGTTGTACATTGATACCAGTGACATTGGAAGGGGATAATATGGGGTTCTGCAGAGAGAATATAGCAAATTAGCCTGGAAAAGTAGGTCCTCGTTGGTTCTAATATCTGGATTACTCCCGGTGCTACATGCTAGTGAGAGGAGGAATAGCAGGATGGAGGGGATGAATGAGTGGCGAAGGAGCTGGTGTAGGATTCACATTTTTGGATCATTGTAATCTCCTCTGGAGTAGAGTTGACATGCATAAGAAGAATGGATGTTACCTGAATTGTAAGGTTTCTAATATCCAGATAGGAATGTTTGCTAGTGCTAGTCGGGAGGCATTACATCAGCGAGGGCGTGTGGGTAAACCCAAAGAGATAATGAGAAAAGAGGGAAGTCTGAGGCTGGTACAGTTCAGAAGTCATACAGTCAAGACAGGCAAGGGCAAGGAACAGAACCAGGTATGACTGACCAGTTAAACGGCACTTATTTCAATTCAAGAGGCCTGACAGGGAAGGCAGATGGGCTCAGGGTATGGTTTTGAACGTGGCACTGGGATATCATGAGCATTATGTAAACGAGGCTCAGGGATGAATAGGACTGACATCTTAATGTTCCAAGGTATCGATGCAAGAGGAAGGATAGAAAGGGGGACATGAGAGGAGTTGGAGTGGTGTTTTTGATCAAGGACAGCATTTTAGATGTGCTTAGGGAGGATATTAATGGGAGTGCATCCAGTGAAGTTATTTGGGTGGAACTGGGAAATAAGAAAGAGATGATATCCTGGTTGTTATTATCTGCGTGGGTATCATCTGGTTCAAGACATTCAAGATGAAAGCCTCAACTGCTGCGTTCAGCAGGGAATTCCACAGATACACAACCCTTTAGCTGAAGAGGTTCCTCATCAACTCTGTCCTAAACCTTATTTTGATGCTATGTTCTCTAGTTTGCCCCGTCCCCAATGGAAATAACCTCCCTGCTTCTATCTTATCGACTCCCTTCATAATTTTATTTTTTTCCTATACAACCTCTCATTATTCAAAATTCCAATGTATATTGTACCAGTCTACTCAATCTCTCCACATACGGCAACCCTCTCAACTCCAGTCTCCAACTAGTGAACCTCCTCTGCACCCCTGCCAGTGCCAGTCCATCCTTCCTGAAGTAATGAGACCAAACCTGTACACAGTACTCCAGGTGTAGCCCCTCCAACACGCTGTACAGCTGCAGCATAACCATCCCTCTGGCAATGAAGGACAATATCCCTTCACTGCCTTAATTACTTGCTGCACCTGCAAACCAACTTTCTGTGATTCATGCACAAGGCCACCCAGCTCCTTCTGCACAGCAGCATGCTGCAAGTTTTCACCATTACATAATCCATTTTGCTGTTAATCCAACCAAAACGAATGACCTCACATTTCCCAATATTTTCCTCCATCTGCCGGATCCTTACCCACTCACGTCACCTATCCTTATCCCTGGACAGACTTACAGTGGCCTCTGCACACATTGCTCTGCCTCATCTTAATGTCAACTGTGAACTCTGACACCTGGTCCTCAACTCCAAAACATCTGTGTAAATTGTTAACAATTGTAGTCCCAACACTAGTCCAAACACCCATTTATCCCCACTCTTTACTTTTTGTCAGTTAATCAATCCTGCATCCATGCTAATACATTAGCCAGAATGCCGTACATCTTATCCAGCAGCCTTTTGTGTGGCATCATGTTGAATGCCTTCTGGAAATCCAGATACACCATATCGACTGGGTCTCCATTGTCCAACGTGCACGTAATGTCCTCAAATACTTTGAGTAAATTAATTAAACATGAATCATGCCGTGTCTGCTCGATGAGACAAATTCTATCTAGATAGCTCACTATTTCTTCCTTGAGAGATTCAGGCATTTTCCCCATTACGGAAGTTAAGCTAACAGATCCACTTTAAAATATTGGCATTTCATTTTCAGCTTTCCAGTCTGTCAGAACCGTCCCAGAGTCCAGCAACATTTCGTGAACTGTCGCGAGTGCAGATGCTATTTACCCTCTGTCATCTCTTAGAGTTCCCTGGATGCAGTCCATTAGCGCCAGGAGACCCAAATACGTTTAGTCTGTTAGCTTTCCCAACACAACCTCTTTACTGACCTCTGTCCTCATCTGCCATTGCCTCCATAGGTCTGTAGTATGCAGAGAGTATGTTCCTGTTAAGGCCAAGACTGGTAGCTGTAGAGAATGCTGCCTGTCGAGAGAAATTGAGGATCTGGTCAAGAATATGAAGGAGGGATATGGCAAATATAGACAGCTGGGTTTGAGTGAATCCCTGGAAGAGTATTGGGCCAGTAGGAGTATACTCGCGGAAAACCGGGAGGGCAAAAACGGGACATGAGATAGCTTTGGGAAAAAGGTTTAGGGAAAATCCAAAGAGATTCTACAAATACACTAAGGACAAAAGAGTAACCAGACAGAGAATAGGGACCCTCAAAGATCAACAAGGCTGTCTGTGGAACTGCAGGAGATGGGAGAGATGATACGCGAGGATTTCATGTCAGCTTTTACTGAAATCAAATATGGAAACGAGAGAGGTTGGAGAAATAAATAGTGTTCAGTTGAAAAGTGTCCATATTAGTTAGGAGGAGATACTGGATCTTGTATAATGCATCAAGATTGATAAATCCCTGGTACATGATCAGGTGAATCCCAGAACCTTGTGGGAAGCTAGGGAAGTTATTGCCGGGCCCCTTACTGAGGTATTTATATCACTGACAGCCACAGCTATGGTGTTGCATGGCAAGTGCCATTATTTGAGAAAGGTGATGAGGAAAGTCCAGGGAACAATACACCAGTGAGCCTGAAGTCAGGTAAGTTGTTGGAAGGGCTTCTCAGGGACAGGATTTAGATGTAGTTGGAAAGGCAAGAAATGATTAGGGATAGTCAGCACGGCTTTGTCCATGTAAATCACTGACTTGGACTCCTGAAAGACATTCAACAAGGTTCTACAGAACAGACTGGTTAGCAAATTAGACACCATGGGATGCAGAGAGAACTAGCTATTTGTATACAAAATGGGCTGGAAGGTTGGAGACAAAGGGTCGTGGTGGAGGGTTGCTTTTCGGACTGGAGACCTGTGATGAACAATATGCTGTAAGGATCGGTGCAGGGTCCACTGCTTTTCATCATTTATATCAATGATTTCTATGTGAATATATGAGTTTGGTTAGTACGTTTACAGTAGACATCATAATTGGAGGTGTAGTGGACAACGAAGAAGGTTACCTCAGAGTACAATGGGACTTCAATCAAATGGGCTGAGGAGTGGCAGATGGTGTGTAATTCAGATAAATGTAAGGTGCTGCATTTTGGAAAAGCAAATCAGGGCAGGACCTACGTACTTATTGGGAAGGTCCTGGGGAGTGTTGCTGAACAAAGAGACTTTGGAGTGCACATGTTCATAGTTCCTTGAAAGTGGAATCATAGATAGGCAGGGTAATGAAGAAGATGTTTTATGTACTTGCCTTTATTGGTCAGTGCATTGCGTACAGGAGTCGCAGAATTATTTTGTGGCTCGACAGGAGAATGATTCAGCCACTTTTGGAATGCTGCCTTCAGTCCTGGACTCCCCGCTGTAGGAGTGATATTACAAAACTTGAAAGGACTCTGAGAAGATGTGCAAAGTTGTTGCCAGGGTTAAGGGTTTAAATTATCGGGAGATGTTGAATAGGCTGGGGCTGAGAGATGATCTTAGAGGTTGACAAAATCGTGAGGGACATGGATAGGGTGAACAACCAGGGTCTTTTTCCAAGGTTAAGTGAGTCCAAAGGCAGAGGGCACAGGCTTAAGGTGTGTGGGAAAAGATTTAAAAGGGATCTGAGGGGCAATATTTTCAGGCTGAACGTGGTACGTGTATGGAATGAGCTGCCAGAGAAAGTGTGGAGGCTGGCACAATTACAACATTTAAAAGACATCTGATTGGGTACGTGATGAGAAAGGTTTAGAAGGATATAGGCCAAGTGTTGACAAATGGGACGAGATTAATTTAGGATATCTGAACGGCATGGACGAGTTGGACCGAAGGGCCTGTTTCTGTGTTGAACATCTGCATGACACTAATAAAATAAAATTAAGGTAGGTTTCTCTTTTATGGAGAGTTAGCAGAAGCTCAGATAATTCTCCTTGGAGCTGAGAAGGTTAAGCAGTGATTTGGACCAGGAGCCGATTTGTTTCCAGGATATTTAATTTACAGAGAGAGAAATTATTAGCGTCAACATTTTTAGGACTACTATCAGGTAACTGGCAAATAATTCAGGGTAAAAATGTGAAGATTATTTTACTGAGTAAATTCTGAGCATCTAGAACAGTTTGAACCACAGCTGGATGCAGATTCAGCAGTTATTTCAAAACAGATTTGGAATTTAACTATTTGAGGATAAATTTGGAGGGCTTCAGGTAAATGTGAGGGGAGTTGGGACAGATTTACTGCATCTCCAGAGGGAGAGAGTCCAGCCCCAATGGGCTGAATAGCCCCCAACCCCTGTATTTTGTCATGCTGTCCCATGCACTGTGAATGATGACGCTCATCCCAGGGCAGAGCCATAGAAAAATACAGCACAGAAACATACCCTTCGGTCAAACTCGTCCATGCTAACCACTTATCCCAACCTAATCTAGTCCAATATGGCAGCGGTTGGCCCATATCCCTTTACACCATTCCTATTCATATAATCATCCAGATGCCTTTCAAATGGTATAACAGTCGCAGCTGCCACCACTTCCCTGACAGAAGATTCCATACTCGTACCAGTCTCGACATGAACAATGTTGCCCCTTTGATCCCTTTTTTGTCTTTCCCCTCTCACCTTAAACCTATGCTCTCGCGTTCTAGACTCCCCCACTCCAGGGAAAAGACCTTGTCTATTTATCCTATCCATGCCCTTCATGATTTTATAAACCTCTGTGTGGTCAGCCCTGAGACTCCAACGCTCATGGGAGGAACTCACCACTCGTCACATGGATCCTGCCTGATTGACAGCAGCTTCAGACCAATAGGAGAGTTGGTGTGATCCTCCAGCCAATGGGAATGAATGAAGGGTGAGTCCAGCAGGCCAAAACGTGACCTTGAGATGTGCAGGGGCAGTGTCACTGTGAGGTGGGGTTGGGGGGTGTTGCTATCCCAGTGAGTGTGACGGAAGTGGGAGAGGCAGCAGAGACTGGGAGAGAAATTGTGTTTGTGTACTGAGAGGGTTTATAAACACACGATGTTGCCTGCTAGACCTGAACGACAGGCTCCCAGTAAATGAAAACCAAAAGAACTGCGGATATTGTAAATAAGAAACAACAATTAGGAGGTTCTGGAAAAGCTCAGCAAGTCTGGCGGCATCTGTGAAGCGAAATGAAAGTTAAAATTTCGGATCCGATTACCCTTCCTCAGAACTGAAATTACTGAGAAAACATGTCAGTTTATATGCAGAAGGTAGGGGTTAAAGAATAAATGATAGATGGGATTAGAGACCAAAGAGATAGATAGGAGCAGTTGGACAATGGAGTGGATAATGATCTGGCTGGGGGAGATGAATAGCTGATTATGGAGACTGTTAGCGGCTACGCATAGGTAGTGTGTAATGGCAGACAGTGCAATAACAAAGCCTGGTGTATGGGGTGGGGGACTAGGACACTAGGCAGGGAAGACGTAGGGCTAAAATTATGGAATTCAAGATTGAGGCCAGAGCGCTGAAGGGTCCCCAAGTACAAAATGAGGTATTGATCTTCCAGCTTGTGTTAAAGTGTGGCTCTGGAGAAGCACAGCAGGTCAGGCAGCATCCAAGGAGCAGGAGAATTGACATATTGGGCCTAATCAGTTCATCAGGAATGTGAGGGTGGGGAAGAGGGCTGACAGATTATAGGATGGTTGTGTGGCTCTGGGTGGGAAGGTAGTTGGGAAGATGATAGGAAAATGCATTTGGGGATAATGGTGAGAGGATGGAGTGGATAATTGGGAATGAAGATAGACAGGTGGGACAGTTCAGGAGGGCGGTGCTGAGTTGGAGGGTTGGGTCTGGGATAAGGTTGGGGAGAGGAGATGAGGAAACCTTGATGCCATGTTGTTGAATGGTCGCCCCATCCCGACCTATTACTCTTTTAGCCTCAGCCCGTGCAGTCCAAAGATGAGTAGATTAGGTGAATTGTCCAGGCTAATTTTCCTGTCGTGTTCAGGGATGTATAGATTAGGTGCACGAGTCAGGAGAAATGTAGGGTAATGGGTCTGGGTGAGATACACTTCAGGGTAGGGTAATGGGTCTGGTTGAGATACTCTTTGGAGGGTCAGTGTGGATTTGTTGGGCCGAATGGCTTGTTTCCACACTAGGGATTTGAATTTTCCCAGCTTCCATTGTTTCTGAGGAAAGTCACTGGACCCGGATATACCCTTGCTGTGTGCAGGAGCCAGAAACGGGAAAGTGGGAGAGTGGCAGTGGAAATGCTTCAGTTCAGACTGGGAGGGTTTAATTACACCTCTGTACAGGTCGCTAGTTCTGAATTACAAACTCTTAATCCCAAGTTTGCCGCAAATGGGAAAGCGCCTGAGGGCCTCATGCGGTGATAGGTCCCGGGTTTTGACCGCCATCTTTATTTGGGGCAAGGTACAGTGAGGCGCATGGACATGTCCTCTTCCTGGGTGGGGGAGGGGCGATTTGAAGAGGAGCATTTACACAGCAAACACATAACAGAGAAATATTTGTCTTTACTATTCATCTTGCACTGACTGTGAAATTTGTTTTGTGAATTCTTTTTATAGGATATTGAGAATAAATGAGACCGGGATCTCGAAAGCAAGTTTCCAAAGTCAGCGGAGTCATCAGGATCTGAATATCATTGGCATTTAACTGTGGAAGGAGAAAGGTTTGTCTGTTTTGTGGGAAAATATCTCCAGTACGTTTGTCAAGCAAAAAGCAGAAGGGTGCTCAAGTTCATGTTTGGATCACCCTTGGGCGTTTTGGCCTGAGAGGGAGCACAATTTTATCCAAATTATACCTCGTATGTTTGTAAGATTTGTCAGATTTAGTCCCAATCACCCCACTTCATGATATTAACTTGTAAACTCTCTATTTTCAACTCCCTGCAAACTTTTTATTAAAATTCCTGATGAACTCAAATTCCTGCACATTTTTAGGTGGAATGTTCCAGATTCTGATAACTGTCTGTTCATCCAGAAACTGCTGAATCCATGTTGACTCTTCACTTACAAAGGGCTGAACTGAAAGATGAGATGCAGTTCCTGAGCTCCCATTGAGATGCACTGGAACAGTACATGAGGCTGAGGGCAGTTCAGGTGTGAGCAGACAATGAAAATGATAGGGCTGCACTGAGACTGCTGCTTGGCTTAATGAGTGTGTTTTGGAGTTGGGTGAAAACAGAAGGAGTTGAGACAGGGAGAAGGTGAAGCTGAAACTCAGTTTTAGTTCAGGCCATTCAGAAATTCACATGGTCCCAATGGGAATAGCCAATTTGTAAGTGATTCCTGCGGAGTATTTGTTAAGTTTTTAAAAATATAACATATCAGTTTAGTTAAAGTTCGGTGCTTTTGGTTATAATAGAAATGTTTCAAGGGAAGGAAGGTTACTAGCTCATTTAAATTCTCTTAAAGGGAGTAACTATCTGAATCTAGAGCGATGTTGTGACAGGAGACCTCAGACCCGTGGTGTGCTCCTCTTATACAATGTGGGAAGTAAGGGATGCTTCCAGTGTTCCTGACGGCTATGTGTGCAGGAAGTGTGCCATCTGCAGCTACTAAGAACCAGTTTTTTCAGAGCTGGAGCAGTGAGTGGACTCACTGTGGAGCATCTGAAATACTGAGAATGTTCTCGACAGTGCGTTTAGTGATTTAGTCACACTGCAGATGAGGGTTCCACGGACAGAAAGGGAATGCGTGACCATCAGGTCAAGTAAAAGGCTCAGGAAGGGCGTGCAGGAGTCCCCAGTGATCATCCGCTTATCAAACAGATATCCCGCTTGGGATTCTGTTTGGGGGGACCGGGTGGGGTGGCCTCTCAGCGGCAATCAGCACCAGCCAGGTTCATGGCACCACAGAGATCACTGCTGCAAAGAAAAGGAGGAAAGAGAGTGGTAGGGCTGCAGTCACAGGGATTCAATGGTCAGGGACAGGGCGGGCACTTCTGTGGCCATAAGAATGAGTTCAGGATGGTATGTTACGTCCCTGGTGCCAGGATCCGTGATATCATGGAGCGGCTGCAGGACATTCTGGAGCTAGAGGGTAAAAAGCTCATGGTTATGGAACACAGATACCAATGACATTGCGAAATAAAGGGATGAGGGCCTGAAAACTGTATAAATGAAAATCAGAGACCCATTAAAATGTATCTCCTGAAATGTAATAATATCAGAATTGCCACAAGTGCCATGTGCTAATGAGAGTAGGAATAAGAGGATAGATCAACTGGATGTTTGGCTGGAGAAATGATGTACTAGTGAAGGGTTCAGATTCTTCAAGCATTGGGATCGTTTCTGGGTTAGGTGGGACCTGTACCAGCCAGACCAGTTACTCCTGGACAGGGCTGGGAGAAATCCCCTGGTGGGGGCTATTGCCAGTTCCATTGGTAAGGTTTTAACTAGTCCGGCAGAGGGATGGGAAATAAAGTGTAGGCTTAGATGGGTCAGTTTCAGTTCAGGGAATGGGAGGTAGAATATGAGTAATGTAGTCAGCTGCTCAGAAAACCAGAGGAGGTGGAGTCTTAAATGAGGATTGAGGCCCTCTTCATCCATCAGTCCTGACATCCCAGGAATCAGAGTCAGCAAAACATGGAGCTGTACAGCTCTCTGACTCTAAGTGCTTCAGCAAAATGGTGGAAATCTGCAATAAAAACAAAAAGTGCTGGAGATCCTCAGCAGGTCGGGCAGCATCTGAAATGGTGAGAGATGCAGGAAACATTGCAGCCTTGAAGAAGTGTTGAGATGATCACACCAAGCACTACAATATCATTTACACGCTGTGTCCCAGAACGTGGGACTAGAATAAATAGGTGCTTGATGACCAGCATGAATACGATGGGGCTGGAATGTTGACGTTTCGGGTCAGGACTATTCATCGGGACTGACAATGGATCCTGAGCCAAAACATCAACTTTCTTGCTCCTCTGATGCTGCCTGACCTGCGCTTTTCCTGGTTCACATTGTATAGACTCTGACTTCCAGTATCTGCAGTCCTTAACTATCTCCACATCCCAGGACTCATCTGATGATCCTCCTTTACTCTCTCTCAATAACCAGGATAGCCTTCCTTGGGAAAGGGGAACAAAGGTACACACAGTTCTCCAGGTGTGGTTTCCCCAAAGCACTTCCAGAAAGGGATCCCTGCTCCTGTACTCGAATCCTCTCACGAGGAAGGTCACACATCATTTACATTCTCCACTGCTTCCCAATCCTGCCTGCTCCCGAAAAGAGGGAGTCACAGAGAAATACAGAATAAAATGGAGTCAGATTCTCTCGCGTAAAACTGTTGAACACAATGTTCCCAACTTCTCCATAGTTTTCATCAAGCGCACGTGCCTGGTGTGATCACCTAAACACTACTTCAAGGCTGAAATGTTTCCTGCATCTGTCACCATTTCAGGTGCTGCCCGACCGCTGAAGATCTCCAGCACGTTTTGTTTTTATCTCAGATTTCCACCATTTTGCTTAAGCACTTCGAGTCATAGAGTTATGCGGCATGAAACAGACCCTTCAGTCCAACTCGTCCATATCAACCAGATATCGTAAACTGATCCAGTCCCATTTGGGAGAGTTGGCCTATATCACTCTGAACACTTTCTATTCATGTATCCCTCCTGACGCCTTTTAAATGTTGTAATCTTCCATGCATTCATTACTCCTATGACAGCTCATTCCATACACACAGCAACCTCCTCGTGAAATGTTTGCCCCTCAGGTCCCTTTTCCATCTTTCCCCTCTCACCTTCAACCCAATGCCCTGTAGTTTTGAACTCCCCGATACTGGGTGGAAACAAAGCCCTTGGCTATTCACCCTGTCTGTGCTCCTCGATGAGGTAACCCCTTCGTCTCTGGGCTCCAGGGAAAAAACCCCAGCTTAGTCAGCCTCTCCCTTTAACTTCACAGTCCTAAGAATAACCTTGGAGATTTTTCAGAAACCCTTCACGTTTAGCAAAACAGAGTCATAGAGATGTCTGGAATGGAAACAGACACAGAATAGAAGCACACACAGACACACAGAGGGAGAATGTGCAAACACCACACAGAGAGTGGAATCGAACACGGGTCCTTTTGTTGATCAGTGCACTGACCAATACAGGTCAGCGTCCCAAATGCAACCTTCAGCACCTGATCTCCCTGAAACTCTACTTCCGCAGAACTATGCAATTGTTCTGAGCACTTCAGAGGGATTGAAGGGGATGGGAGAAAACAGGAACAAGGTTGAGTTGTAGATCTACAAAATAACACTCCTCGCCCCCCAGTCTGTTTATCTCCCCCCCTACTCGTTCTCCACCCACACCCCCAACATTGCAGGGGAAAGACCTTGTCTGTTTACCCTATCCCTGCCACTCCTGATTTTATAAACCTTCTTTAAGTCACCCCTCTGACGCTCCAGGTAAAACAGTCTATTCAACCTCTCCCTAAATCTCAAATCCTCCAATCCTGGTCACATCCGTGTAATCCTTTTCTGACTCCTTTCAAGTTTCACAATATTGTTTTGATCGGTAAGAGACCAGAATTGCATGAAATATTGCCAAAGTTATCTACGTAACGTCCTTTGCAGATTCAATATGATCTCCCAACTCCTATACTCAATGCTCTGACCATGATAGAAAAGCATACTAAAAGCTGCCTTCACTATCCTATCTTCCTGCGACTCCACTTCCAAGGAGCTATGAACCTGCACTCCAAGGTTTCTTTGTTCAGCAATGCTCCCGAGGTCCTGCTAAGATTTGAGTTTCCAATATGCAACACCTCACATTTTTCTAAATTAAACTCCATCTGCCACTCCTCAGCTCATTCGCCCATCAGATTAAGTCCCGTTGTACTCTGAGATCATAATTTTCACTGTCCTCTACACATCCAATTTTGGTGTCATCTGCAAAATTACGAATTCCTCCTATGTTCACGTCCCAATCGTTTATATAAGTGATGAGAAGGAGTGGACCCAGCACCGATCCATGTGACACTCCACTGGTCACAGGTCTTCAGTCTGAAAAACAAACATCCACCACCACCCTCTGCCTTCTGAGTCAGTTCTGTACCCAAATGGCACCCTCTGCCTTCTGAGTCAGTTCTGTACCCAAATGGCCAGTTCTCTCTGTATTCCATGAAATCTAACCTTGCTAACCAGTCTCCCGTGGGGAACCTTGTCGAACGCCTTACTGATGTCCATGTAGATCATGTGCAACGCTATGCCCTCATCAATCCTCTTTGTTGCTTCTTCAAAAAAAAAATTCTCGCCCCCGGAAAGCAGAACAGTACAGAACTGGAATAATCGGCCCACCATGTCTGTGCGGATCATAATGCTATTCCAAATTAATTCCATCTGCCCGTATATGATACAAATCCCTGCCAACCCATACCTGCTTAGCTATCTGTCCAAATGCCTCTTGAACGTTGTGATTGTTTCTGCTTTTACCATCTCCCAGGAGAGAAAGCTGTTGTCACTTACTACCTTCTGCACAAGAAACCTGCCTGACACAATTCTCTTTAAACTTTCACAGATGTTGGAAGGTCATGCAGCATCGGTCAAGAAAAATCAGCTAATGTTTCGGGTCCGGTCACCCTTTCTCAGAAGCGTTAACTCTAACGTCTCTTCACAGATGCTACAGATCTGCTATGCTTTTCTAGAAACTTATTTTTTTCTTCTTTATGGTTTACAGCATCTGCAGTTGTTTCAGTTTTGGTATGCTTTCCTTTATTGGTCAAAGCATTGTATAATAGGGGTCGGGAGGTCATATTGCGGCTGCACAGGGCATTGGTTAGGCAACGTTTGGAATATTCCACGTAACTCTGGTCTCTTTCCTATCAAAACAATATTCTCCAATCTCAAAGGGGTCAGAAAAAAATTGAAAGGATGTTACCAGTGTTGGAGGATTTGAGCTATCAGAAGAGGCTGAATAGGTTGTTGTCCTTGGAGCGTCAGAGGCTGATGGGTGACCTTATATAAATTTATAAAATCAGGAGGGGCGTGGGTAGGGTAAATAGACAAGGTATTTTCATGTGGTGGGGAGTCCAGAACTAGGGGAAAGGGGGGTGTTAGAGGGGAGAGCGGGGTTGAGGGGGGAGATAGGGGAGTATGGTGGGGGGTGGACAGAGGGGCTGGATGGGACAGACAGAGAGGAGGTGGAGAGACAGAGGAGAGGCAGGTGGTCTGAGGAGGCAGTCAGCGAGGGGGGTAATAGGGAACACGGGGTGTCAGACAGGGGGCAACAGAGCGGGAGAGGCGGGATGGAGAGTTATATATCTATACCTCAACCCAGCTCCTGTTTTCTACCCGTCCCCTGCATCCCTCTGAAGGGCTCAGAGCAATTGCATAATTTCTGCAAAATAGAGTTTTAGGATGTTGAACGTGGCATTTGGAACGCTGCCCTTTATTGGTCAGTGCACTGATCAGTAAAGGGACTCTGATTCGATTCCACTTTCTGAATGGTGTTTGCACATTCTCTCCCTGTGTGTCTGCGTGTACTTCCTCTGGGTGCTCTGGTTTCCTCCCCCAATCCAAAGATGTTCGCGTTAGGTGGATTAGCTGTGGGAAATGCTAGGTGGCATGCAACCTGTTCGATGGTTGGAAAGGTCTCATGGGCCAAATGGCCTCTTTCAACACTGTTGGGATTCTGTCACTGAGTGTAGCAATTAGGAGGTCATGTCGGAGCTGTATAGGGCATTGGTGAGGTCAACTTTAGAATACTGCATTCAATTGTATTCTTCCTGATTTTGGAGAGGTGTTACCAGGATAGGACTCAAACTCATATTGGCAAGTTCCTGGGAAGTGTTGACCAATAAGTAGATCTTAGAGTGTGGATTGATAGTTCCTTGAAAGTGGGGTTGATGGTAGACAGGTCCGTGAATGTGGTGTTTGGTATGCCAGCTATTATTGTGCAGTGCACTGAGTATAGCAGTTGGGAGATCATGTTTTGGTTGTTCAGTTTATTGGCTCGGCCAATTTTGGTATGCCATTAAATAAAGGAAAGCAGACTAACTGCCTTCTTCATGAACCTATCTACCTGTAACTCTACTTTCAAGGAACTATTAACCTGCACTCCAAGATCTCTTTGTTTAGCAACACTCCCTAGAACCTTACCATTAAGTGTATCAATCCTGCAAAAAATTGCTTTTCCAAAATGCAGCACCTCACATTTATCAGAATTAAACTCAATCTGCCACTCCTCAGCCCATTCGCCCATCTGATCAAGATGCCGTTGTACTCTGAGGTAATATTTTTCACTGTCAACTACATCTCCAGTTTGGGGTCATGTGCAAACTTACTAACTACACCTCTTATGTTCACATCCAAATCATTGATATAAATGACGAAAATGAGTGGATCCAGCACCCATCCTTGTGGCACTCCACTGCTCACAGGCCTCTAGCCTGAAAAGCAAGCCTCCGGCAGCACCCTCTGTCTTCTAACTTTGAGTAATTCTGTATTCAAATGGCCTGTTGTCCTGTATTCTATAAGATCTTGCTAACCAGTCTCCCATGAGAAACCTTGTTGAACACCTTACTGAAGTCCATATAGATGATGTCCACTGCACTAACCTCATCAATCCTCTTTGTCACTTCTTCAGAAAACTCAGTCAAGTTCATGAGACATGATCTCCCATGCACAAAGCTGTTAATAATATCCAGGACTTAACACTACATTGGGGTCTGCGTCGCCCAGCTATAGGTGTTAATATTCTGGATAAAGTTCATGTACACCAGCATTGTGCTAGTGACTGTGTATTGAGTATTGATAATATCACCAACACAGTTGAGTTCCTTTTGAAATGCAGTCCGTATATCCCAGCCCCCTCCCACCTGCTCTGTCTCCTCCATCCGCACTGTCGACAGTAAGTGGGAGGAGCTCATGGATTTTCCATGTGAGTGAGATTGAGAAAATCTTCCCTTCTTTCCAACTAGCCCCTAAGGAAATGGTGGTAGTGTCTTTACCTCTGGACCAGAGAGGATCGGGCTCAGAGTTGTGTACCAGCATCTTTGAAAAGGCTGATTAGACCAGGCCATGCTGTCTCCCAGCTGTCCCTGCCTGAGTCTCCAAACAGAACCTTCCTGTAGTTTCTCTCCTGTCAGGCTCTCCCACTGCTCAGTTTGTCCAGGATTCCCTCCTGCTGCTGCGCTGATCCTGTCCCTCACTGACCTATCCATCCCCCAGTATCCTCCACACACATTCACTGTTCACGATCCCATTGTCCCAGTCCTCCAGCCCCGCCCCCTCCACCCTATTGGGCAGCAGTTGCTGTCAATCCTGTGTGATCTGGAGCCTGTGCTGTAGGAGGGGAGACCAGTGCACAGGCGCAGTGCTGGCCAATTGTTGGCGTATGTGCTGTATGGGTCAGTGCCAGGGAGGGAGGCTGTGGGTGTGTGGGATTAATCTGTCATTGACAGCTCTCTTTCTAACTCTCTCCGGGAACAGGTCCCAGGGAATGGCCCCTCCCCTGGTATCCTGACAAGTGGTCGGAGTATCAGTGGGGGAGCATTTTGCTGAAAGTTATCAGAACACTTTTGTGAAGATTCAGGATTGTTATGGAAAGGGATAAGGATACAACTGCAATTAGATTTCAATTTTGGTTCATTTTAGTTCAACCAGAAATGATTGGGCCAGTGTGTGCAGGATGGTTTTCATCAGAGGGTGGGGCTGGGGAAAATAAGTGGTTCCAGATTATTTTTTTCCCCAATATGGTTCTGACCAGGAAGGAAACCTGGGAGGTGGGGGGAAGATTAATCAACACCCAATAGAATCCTAGGCAGAATCATTGATTTGGTTCTTAGCCTACAGACAGGAGCTAGGGAATTGAATTCAAAGAGAGGAGAGAGAAAGTGTGAAAACTGGCTGTGGGGGAAAGGAGTGAGGAAATTGTTTTGGATTTCAGATCACGGAAGAAAGTATACATCAGTGAAAATGACGGACTGTAGGAAAACGAGTTATCTGCCTTGGGTGTCGATGGAAATAGGGGAGTCTATCAAATTGAAATAGAAGGCATACGAATTAGCAAAGATCAGCGAGAAACTTGGGGATTGGAAAAACATAAAAGATCAACAAAAAGCTATATGGGACAGGGGGAGAAAAGTGATGAGTAGCTATCCCCCGGGCCAGAATAGCAGTTTACGCTGCTAGAGGGTAACCTTTTGTATGGGGAACATATGACCTCTAATTGTTGAAGCACTTAACTGTTACCATAGAGATAATTTTGATCAAGTGGAAAATCAAAGCACACTCCAAAAGCTTGTACTTCCAAATAATCCTGTTGGATTATAACCTGGTGTTGTGTGATTTATAACTTTATCCAACACAGGCTCCTTCACATCAGAATCCTGATAGATAACCCGACTCCAACTGAAGTGCCTGTCAGGTACTTGAGTGAGCAACGTGGGTGTGGGGGAGGGGTGCGTGGTTTAACCACAAAGTGCTGAACTGAACTAAACGTTTCAAACTGCGGTTGCCATGGAGATAATCCTGATAGACAGCTTCCATTCAAAACCTCAAGTCACAAACGTATAAGAATATGAGCCGCACATCGGACAGCTAAATGATATTGACCGAAGGCGTTTTGCAAGGACACGATTTAGGTTACTGCTATGTCTCATCATAAAAGACTCAAAGAAGACCTCTTGTTTGATAAAATGCTTTGATATTCCCCCACTGTCCATCAACTGTCCCACTGTAAAGCCTTTGCTTCCAGTCTACATTATCCAAATCCTGCCTCATCCTATTGTCGTCTCCTTTGTTTTAGCACGGGATCTTGGGATTGGATTTAATCTTCCCGCATTCTAAATTCTGTGTTCTAAATTCCACCAGACTTTGCACAAGTCTTTTGTCAGATTACACGGTGAGGCGATGTTTCCTGGGTGTTTTGGTTTTCATTATCGGAGACCTTGGCTTTGTAATAAAGTATAGGATAGATATTCACAAGAGAGTATTCTGGACGTTGTGAATGTACTACACAGTCTAAAACTTTAAAATTGCAAAATCATTATCTCCCACATGCTTCCTCACAATCTAAGTTTGGAATGCTAATCTACTTGACTATCCTGCTGTTTCTGAAAATCTCCTTTGGTGTAGGTGGTGAGTTTTGGATTCAGCTTTCCAGTTATGACCGTAAGAGGATAAGCACTGGGCACAGGAGAGGCAATGCAGCCCTTCGAACCAGCTCCACCATTTAATACGGTGATGATTGAGCTCACCTCTGTCTGAGCTGGATTTTCCGCCTGCTCTTTATCACCCTTCAACTCATTGCAAATTCAACATCTGTATCTCTTCAGTAAATTTGCTCATTGCCCTGGCATCCACTGCATTTGGAATAGGGAATTCCACAGATTCACAACACATGGAGATAGGTACATTCTTCTTTATGAGAGTAGAATGAAGTCCCTATAGTGCAGAGAGAGGTTATTCATCCATCAAGTCCACACCAACCCTATGATGAACATCCCATTCTGTCAATTCCCAAACACCATCACTTCCCAGTTACTTAAGCTCCAGGGAAATATTCCTTTCCAGTCGGAACCTTTGGTTTGATTTAACTGCTTATCAGTTCTCATTCTGTGAGCTGTGAAGCATCCTTTCCCCCCCATTTCTCCGACCCAGAAGTGTTATCACACACAGCAGAGCAACCTTCCCACCATAAAAAATCATCATTACATCATTTTGCTTTTTGTTAACATATAATCACCAGCAGTAAACAATTTGTGTAACCAATTGAATATTTATAAACAAAGCCAATTACAGGCAAAGCAAACCATTACAAGTGACAGCGTGGCAAGGGACTAAATCAAAGTAGAGTTGGGGGGAGGAGGGGGAGCGGTGGAGATAAAGTACCGTATGCCCTGGGGTGCCCACCTCTATCTAAAGGCATCGAGAGCCTTGTTACATACCACATGCTCCTTCTCCAAGAACACCCTGCTGTGTCGCCTCAGTCATAGAATAGAATCCCTACAGTGTGGAAGGAGAGCATTGGCCCATCAAATACCACAGACCTTACCACCCACTGCACTCCATCCCTGTAACACCGCATTTCCCATGGCTGATCCACCTAGTCTGCACATTCTGGAACACTGTGGACAATTTTGCACGACTGATCCACCTAACCTGCGCATCTTTGGTTTGTGGAAGGAAACCAGAGCACCTGGAGGGGACCCACACTATCATGGGGAGAATGTGCGAACTCCACACAGGCCATTGGCCAAGGCTGGACACCAGACCTTGTACCTGGTGCTGTGAAGCAGATGCTCCAATCCCAATTTGAATCAAAACAGATGATCCCTGCTCATTGTCACTTTGCTGTTTGTGGAGACTTACTGCCCAGAGAGACATCCTGAGGTTCAGAAAGTGGCAATATAAATCCAGTCAACTCCAGCCCAGTTAAAGTGATTAACAACAACAACAACATCGATACTCCAACAGTGTCATCATGTACAAGGTCCAGTTCGGACTCTGGTGAACAGTAACTGCAGAATCAGAGTCCTGCAGTGATGTGTGATCTCTACCCCACACGGAACAGGTGGATGAACACTTCCCTGTGTCCACTCACTGGTGTCTCAGTCGTGTTGAAGATTCAGCAAATCCCTTGTCTCACAGAGAGGGAAACAACTCCTACCCAGTGTGAACCCGCTGGTGTATCAGCAGGAGGGATGAATCACTGAAATCCTTCTCACACAATGAGCATCTGAATAGCCTCTCCCCTGTGTGGGCTCCCTGGTCTTTCCGCAGATCAGCGGACTGAGTGAATCCTTTCCCACACATTGAGCATCTGAATTGCCTCTCCCCGATGGGAATGCACTGATATCTCCGCAGGTGAGAGACTTGAATGAATCCTTTCTCACACATGGAGCAAGCGAAGGGTCACAACCCTCTGTGCGCTCTCTGGTGCCTCAGCAGATTGTAAAATCGAATAAAACCCTTCCCATACTTGGGGCAGATGAACAGCCTCTCCCCGTGTGACTGTGCCTGTGTGTGTCCCACTGGGTGGGGTAACTGATTCCTTCCCACAGTCCCCACATTTACACAGCCTCACCCTGGTCCCGTCATCTTGGTGTCTTCCCAGATCACATAACCGGTTAAATCCTTGACCACAGGCACAACATGGGAATGGTTTCTCTGGGCTGGGATTGCTGTTTTCCCCTTCTATATTAGCCGTAATAATCAGGACCTGCGGAATTGGGTGACTCTCAGATCGATTTAAAGTCTGAATTTCCCATCTGTGAACTCTTTCGCTTTAAAACAAGTTTATCTCTCATTATTGCAGTAAAACTGCAGGAGGAATTGAGAACAGTTTCTAACGAACTATATTATTAGTTTCTGCTCAGGATCTGATTTCCCTGCTCTCCAGGTTAACCTCGGTCCCTCTCTCACACACAATGTCTCCATCCCTTTAAAAAAACAACAACAGAGAGGGACAGTGTTCCTTTAAACAGCCAGCCTTTGCACATGATCCACTGACTCAAATGAGCAGCCTGAACCTGTAGACACAAAGATACCTACACCGCCCAGATGTCAAGGCAATTGGGGGACTGCAGGAAAGGATGCAATTACCGCTGAGGTGTAAACTCACTTGCTCAGTCACACTATGGACAGGCCGTCCACCACTCCCACATGTGAGAAATAATCACTCAGGAAACCAAACTGCAGAGTCACCAGCAAGTTTACAAATGACGGCACGGGTTCGATTATCCTGTGATTGCAGCTGTTAATCCCAACCAGCAATGAACCATGCTTGGAAGTCAGTTTCCAGTAGAATTCCACCATTTTCTGATCTTTATCAAATTTTACAATTACTTGCCAGAGTCATAATTTAGAAGTTTCAATGCGATGCAACAATTGGTCGAGTGTTTGACTATGACGAAGATTGCCAGGGACTGGACAGATGTATGAACCAGGTGGAAAGCAAAACTGATGAATGGAATTGAATGCAGAGTAATGAGTGGTAATGACTTTGGGAAGAGGAAACAATAACAGTGAGGATTCTGAGTGGTTTAGAAGCACAAACCGATGTTGGAGTTGACATTCACAGATCACTGAAGATCGTTGGACAGCAAGATCTGTTGGTCGAGAGGGCTTTTGGATATGTTTTGTTTCTGACCATTGGCTGGGGATGATACTAGAACTTTAGCAACCGCCACTTGAGGGGAAATCTAAAGGTCTGAGCACAAGTCTGGTCACTACAATAATCAACATGTTTTGAAATTCTAAGATAAACGGGGGAGAACTGAAGTAGGCCAATTTGCCCATCAAGTCCAGTTCACAAATCAATGTGTTTATTACTGATTGTAATGATTCCAAGTCATGATGGAATGTACTTTGGAGGGTAACTTGCAAATGATGGCGTTTCCATGCACCTTCCCACCTTGTCTTTGTCGTCAGTACAGTTGTTGATCTTTGAAGGTTCTGTCAACAAAGCCAGGATGAGTGACACCAGTGCCTTGTGTAAGTGGTGCACTCTG